>NC_052614.1:58946883-59269290 GCF_016545825.1 Eucalyptus grandis
ATTAGTGGAGTAGATAGAAAGAAATAAAGGCGTTCTTAGCTCAACATGCTTTCTTCCACAAAGAAAAAAGTATTAGTGGGGTAGATAGATTGGAATAAAGGTGTTCTTAGCTCGACATGCTTTCTTCCACTACAACCATGATGGTTTAATTATTAGATCGATTCACTAATTTTATTTCTTCAAAATTTATCATCACTTGCACTAATTATTCTATACCGTACCAAGTAAAGCAAAAAAAAAAAAAAGTGAAGAGTCTTGCAATTCTAATTCCATATCTGTTCCGTTTCACTTTCTATATTTTATGTTATTACTTTAGTGTACTTTAATTCTTCATCTTATTTTCGCTTTATTTGCATTAAAATATGCTTTTTGGATAATCTTATCATAATTCATGTACTACTACCTTTTAATGTTAATTGTTTATCTCACTTACATTGATTTCCATTTTGGAACTAAAAAAGAGTTTATTTTTCCGCTTTTCAAATAAATAAAAAAATCATAATAATGTAGACATTGTTTCCAATAAGAAAAGTCTGGATGTTGTTGTATTTTTTCTCATTCTAAAGTAATATGCTTCAAAATTAATTTCTATCTCTTTTCATTGTAAGGCGCACTTTTTAGTGAAATATGTCAGCTCTTATAAAGTTATACTGTTTCATAACATAGGACTATTTGTTCAAGTAGTACTTACTTTAATTTAGTTTGAAATAGTTATGTTCTTTGAAAAGACTCGAATCCAGCGAGGTGGCAATCTGCTGTAGTACTGAAAATGCAGTTTCTACTAGTCAAGCCCATTGGTGGCCAAAGATGGAAAACTAGTCAACCCCACTATATTTGCATGCACCGACAAACAACAAATGAACACGTAACACAGTTATTACATAAACATTCTGACAAATTATTAGAGAATGAGGCAAACCAAACATTCTATCTAGAGCTAATACCACTAAAAATCTCAAATTGATACATTCATGCCACATTTACCTCAAACTAATTTTTGTGTCACAAAAGCTTCCAAACTAGTACACATGTGCAATTAGGGGTGAGCATGGTCCAGGTTGGGCCGATCCACCTCCTAACCCTAGGACCAACTCACACAGTGCTAGTCCTCAATTTTTGAGACCGAGGACTAATCCTATTGAGCTTGGGACCGAGGACCGGACCGACCCAATGGGCTCGGTCCCGTTCCAGGGTCAACCCAAGACCAACCAATAATTTTTTATTTCATTTTTTGTACTCCTTAAAAAAGCGATTGAGGACCGGACTGACCCAATGGATTCGGTTCGGTTTTACGATCAACCTAGGATCAACCAGTAATTTTTTATTTCATTTTTTGTACTCCTTGAAAGAGCAACCAAGGACTGTACCGACCAAATGGGTTCGATGATAAGTGAGGTCAACTAAGGAAGACAAGCGGTGAGGGTCAAGTGGGGTAAGCGTTGAACAGAATGAGCATCGAATGTCAAGTAGGGAGCAACAAGCCAAGCGAGAATCAAGCGACGAGCGGCACGAGTGATCCAAAGCGAGCGAGGCGAGTGTCGAGTGGCGATCTTTCGATTTTGGCAAATTGAAGACTAAGAGGACAAATGAGATAGAAGAGAATGAATACTAGAGGAGGAGGATGCCATAAGGTGCCTTTTTGGACGCTGTGAGGATTCTTCACAAAAACATTTTCCTCATTCGTAAATTATAACTATTGACGTCATAAAAGACATTAAAAACCTAAGTTATTAAAGAATAATGTAAAATTACTTGAACTTCTCACTAAAGAGTTGTTGAATGTTGTTAACGCCGTTTATTTAAAATTTTCTCTATATTAAAAAATTATAAATAATATATATATATATATATAGTCAGGTTGGTCGGTTGTTGGACCGACCGAATTCTCAAGACCGAGGACCGACCCGCACAGTGCTGGTCTAGGACCAAAAACCGACCCAGTCTCCCTGGGAATCAGACCAGGACCAGCAGGGTTGGGCCGGTCCAGAGTTGGTCCAAGGTTGACCCTAGACTGATGCTCACCCCTACGTGCAATATTTACCTTAAACTAATTTTTACGTCAAAAAAATCTCAAATTAGAGCACTCGCGCTATATTTACCCCAAACTGATCTTAAATTTTTGTAAATTTAGGATTTTTTGGGCGTAAATATGGCATAGGTGCACCGGGTTAGAATAAATGTGATATAAATATACTAGTTTGGGATAAATGTGGAACGAGTATACCAGTTCGACATTTTTTGTGACATAAAAATTGGTTTGTGATACATGTGGCACGGATGTATCAATTCGAGTTTTTATGACATAAAAATTATTTTAAGGTAAATGTGGTGCAGGTGTGTTAGTTTGGTGTTTTGTTTTTGGTATTAATCCTTATATTTATTTTTACTCAAGAGGCCAATAATGAATTCATAGGAGATAGATAATCATACTATCAAACATATATACCACAATTTAATTGCCCTTTGTTCATCATTCATTTTCCCATGTGACGACGTGGTAGATACTAATGAGTTCCTTTTTTCTTTTGCAGGTTATGATCATATCATTTGACATTAATTTCTCCACAGCTCACTAATGCAATAATCGTATGACATTAATTTGTTCATTAATTATGCACATTGCAAATAGAAGATTATTAGACAAAGAGGTCATATGATGTTTTTGAAATCTATAATCTGCAATTTACTACCTAATATCTTGTCTATAAAAGCTATTCTTGAATTAATATTAAAGAATAATTAAATGAGTTTATTGGCAACATTAAAGAACCAAGACCATCCAACACCTACAAGGCAAGTAGAGATAAATGATTAAAATAGAAAAAAATATGCAACCTAAGTAATTAAAGTACAACATAAAATGGAAACCTCACAACAAGGAGGAAAAACATGCTTTAGGAACCGAAAGTATCCAACACCAAAAAAGGGAGCAAAGATTCCTCTAATATATAAGGATTTCTTTTAAGTTTTATCTTTCCTTTACTAATACAAGACTGCATATTCATATTTCACTCATGTTTATTGTACGTATTATTATATTTAGATTCTAACATAACACAAGAATGCGTATTCAACATAGGCACGTGCATTTTTTCTATTCATCAAGAATATATATTTTTTTAAAAGAAAGTATTTAAATAACTATTTCTAGCTTTTGAAGGCTTTGGAGTGCTTCACAGAAATTAAGTTACCCACTCCTGAAAGTAAAGGGTAAACATATTTGATTGAAGTTAAGAAATAAACAAAGTCCTTAATTAACTAATTAATATCTGGACTATTAACTCCTATGGTCAGCCTTATCTTAAACACTAAGGTAATTGCTCAAAACCCCCTTGAACTTTAGCTCCCTTGCACAAGAACTCGCACTTTGAAAATATCATCTTACCCTCCTAAACTTTGGTACTGTAGCACAGTAGCATGCAAACACTTTTAAAAAGTTATACATTACTTCCCAAACTTTCAATTTTGTTTCAGCCATTACCTTTTCCATTTGTATGAACATGAAATGTTAATTGAAAATGGACTAACTCATTTTGAATAGAGCAACATCTATTATATGGTTCATGGAAGTAAGAAAGTAGAGAATGATGCATGGTTGATAAAATTATTTAAGAAATTTCGGTCAGGAAAATCGAGTCACCATTTCAAGTAACACTAAAGTGCTACACAGACTGAAAAACTAGTGGATGTAACATGAATCATAGTCTTTTGGGTGAGCGTAGGTGGGTTAGTCTTTTAACTTTTCAAACTTTGAGGGCTTTTGTGCGATGGTGCGGAAGTTCAATAAGGCAATTATTGCTAAACAAACATCATGACATCAAAATAAACACATATCCGATTACATAATACCCAACACTTAATTATATAATAAGAAATAGGTTCAAAAACTATGATTTATAATACTTTTATTTGCGTATGTTTTTATACATAAAAACATTTCAAATAAAAAAAAGAACTAACACTAATGTATGTGAAATTAGTTAAGGATCATCTTTGATAAATTTTCGTTGTTCAATTAAAAAAATATATTTTTTGTTGATGTAAAACTCTAAAAAATATTTAACTTTTTACAATTTGTGTAGTTTAACTGAATTAGAGCATTATACTAAAATGAGAACAAATCAATTTTCAAACCCTTGCATACAAACATGTCTAAAGTATATTGATAAAGAAAACATCGCACCTTGTTTGATGTATCCAAAAAAATCTTCTCCTTATAACGCTTCAACGAGATTTTACATGGGTAGATCCAAGTGCAATTGATGAAGTCTCCACACCCTCGAATTTCTATGAGGCAGTCATCTGGAATATTCGTGCAAGATGCGTGAATCAACCTTCTCAATGATGTGCACTCTGTGACGTTTAAGGATTTCAAAGATTCTAGCTTGTTTAGGCCCTCAACATTAGTAAGTACATGGCAACTTGTGATTCGTAAATTCTCCAAGTTCTTCAAGTATGATAACCCATCTATTCTTCTCAAGGATTTGCACTCATCAACGTAGAAGTATTTTAATGATTTCAAAAGACCCACAACTTGTATCTCAACTAGCTCTGGGCAAGACGACACCATCACATTCCGTAGCTCTACTAATTCCAAAGGAATGGATAATATCTGAAACAGTTTACAACATCTAACATGTAAGTTCTTCAGTTGGGGAAGCCCATCAAGTGGAATGTCTTCCACTTTACAATTCAAGAAATGTAAAGTCGACAAATTTCCCAATCTTAAGCAGGAGGAAAGTAGCTCCGTTCGCTTGATGTTAAGGCATTCTAAATCTAATGACCTTAGAGAGGATGGAAGCTGCATCAGGGTTTCTAGGTCTAGGCAACACAAAGTGAGCACTTCCAGATGAGAGAGAGAAGCCAACTCAGGAGGTACAGGGACATTTAGCAGCTGTAAATGCAAATTTTTCAATCTAGATAACCTCCCTAACTGCCTTAAGTTGTATCTTGTGATTAGGTTTGATTTCCTTGTACCCTTGGAGCCATCACTCAGTAGCAGTTCAACCAAATTAGTAAGATTAGACAAATTAGGGACTGAGAGCAAGGATTTAGATTCAAGACGTAGACAGGTCAAACTTGTGGGAAGTTCTGGCAACCTATAAATCTCATGACAACCTGATAAGTTTAGCATTTGAAGATGATGAAGACTATTGATTGTCCTTGGAATTCTGCAAGTACCGGTGCATTCTAAATTTAGGATTCTTAAAGATGACATTTCTCCAATCCCATAAGGAATTTCACCTTTCAATTCATTACGTTGAGATAGATCCAGCTCTTCAAGATTTTCCAACATGCTAATGGCACTAGGTAATTGCCAAACATCATCACTTCTCACACGAGGAAACATTTTTGAGAAACGCAATATGCGTAATGATTTTAACTTTCCAATGGAGTTGGGAAGTTTCCTCAAATCCGTTTCACTCAGAAAAAAAGACTCAAGTTTCACTAGTCCTTCAATGGAGTTTGGGAGTTTGACAATGCTCGTATAAGATAAGTCTAACTCTACCAATGAGGTTAAATTCCCAAGTGAACTTGGAAGTTGTCTCAAGTAAAGACATCCCTGCAATGAGAAGCGCTTAAGTTTTACTAGAGCCCCCACTTCTTCAGGCAAGTTGATAAGATGCCCGCACCATTTAATTTCTAAATGACTCAATAACTGTAGATCTCCAATGAACCTTTCGATTCTCTTTAGCCAGTAGCAGCGTGCAAGAGTCAACCTCTCCAAATCCAAGCATTTAGAAAAGTCTGGAATTGTTGTTAGGTAACTACATTCGGTTAGAGATAAAACTTTCAAATTTCGTGCCCCCTGAAAAAATGAATGGCAAGTGTAAGAACCATTGCATTGAACACATTGGGAGTCTGAGACTAATAGACTAGAATTAAAACATGTCATTTACCTTGATCAAATCCCATGCTTTTGAATCATCCAAGAAGACATTCTTGCCAAGTTTAAAAACAACCAGATGATCCAAATGCATATTGTCTACCCTAAAATCCATAAAAGGAGGTTGCCAAGAAATCCATTTCAACTTTGAACGACACTTTGCAAAGTCCCCAACATAGGTTCCATTATGTAATTTGAGGAATCTCAGGTTTTGCAACCTTTCAAACTCTTCATTTGTAATCTCAATGGAGCCATCCGAACCATCTAACTCAAGCGCTTGAACTTTGTCCTTCCTCTACAAGTTAAATTTGGCAATGATAAACTTGTCAACTTCAACCACTATGTTTTACAACTCTAATGGGTAGGAAAAAAATGATAAAGATCCTAAACAAAAAAGGAATCCTTAATTAGCAAGATATACCATATAAAAATGGAATGTTTTTTACTTACCTCTTGAGTTCTTATGATTTCGAGGGCCTCTTTTGCAATCCACAACCTACTTTGCCTTCCAAGGTCACTGGGACTTTCTTGATGGACAATATGCCTTCCTAGATCTATTAACTGATCATGCATCCAGAACTTATCAGTGTCCAATGTCTTTATCAAGCACCTACTAGTAAGGACATCAATTCCTCTTTCGGGATAAAAATGACAACTTGCCCACATGTAAATTGCATCAGTCTTCTTCTCATTGAAAATGAAGCATGCTATATCGAGAAAAATTTGTTTTTGATATTCGTCTAGGCCATCATAGCTAATTCTCAACTTCTTTAGAATCTCTTCCTCAGGTATATTCATTAACCTGACCAAGGTCTCTTCCCAGAATGCTTTGCTTTTTTGATTCAATAACGAACCTATCACTTCGATAGCCAAAGGAAGCCCTCCCATTCTTGAGACAATTTCATTTGAAAGCCCATGATAATCATCCAAAGGAAGGTCTCTACCAAAGGCAAGCCGACAAAAAAGCTGAAGTGCAACACCATAGTCCATCCTTAACATCTCATACGGTAGAATTTCGCCTTTGAATCCCTCAACTTGCAAAATAGAGGTGTTTCTCGTTGTAATAATTAGCCTAGATCCCAAATGTAGTGAAAATTTTCCCGTTAGTTTTTTAATGTGCTCTTTATTATCAACATCATCCAGAACAAGAAGGACCTTCTTAGTGTTAAGTATTTCTCCAATCCTCCTCATTCCTTGTTCACTATCCTTGACTCCATTTTCATATAAAGAGCCAACAACGTCAGTTAGTAATTTCTTCTGCAACTGGACTATGCCCTCCTTAGACGACGAGCTTTCTCGAATGTCTTCAAGGAAGCTGCAACACTTTCCAAATTGGGAAGACAATTGATTGAAGATGACCTTGGCAATAGTTGTTTTACCGATACCACCCATTCCGTAAATTCCGATGAGCCGCACATCACGATGGTTGACATCTAATAATTCCGTCAAGTCTTTTACCCGATCATCAAGTCCAAGTAAATGTTCAGTCACTGATTTTTGTTTTATCTGCAGCTTCTCCAAAACCTTTTCAACAACCAATTTAATGATCACTGCTTGACTGCCATGGACAAAGGTGTTCATTAGCTTACTATATTAATCTCATAACCTTGCATCACAAATGGAATTGTCAAAATCTTAACTTGAAAAGATTGAAGTACATAATGAACAATGTCTAAATACACTGAATAATCTGTATTGGCTAATTTAGTGGAATTTTTTTCTTTTGGGTCATAATTTAGTGGAATTCAAGTGGTATGTTTTTCATATATGATCACATAAATTTCTAAAGGCTATAGTGTTAGTTTGCATGATGGCCAAATTTCCCATGTAGCTAGGATACCGAGCATATTTCGGCATTTATAGCTAAGCCTAGAAAAAATTCCAGCATTTGTATTGGGACAATTTTTTTAATCAAGATAGTGTAAACAATTCAACGTCATCCATTGAAAACTGCAATTTGATGAATAAAAATACAATCCCAAAATCTGCAACTATTTCCCTGGGCTAGAAGGATAGCCATCGTAAGTCATCTACGGATCTGATCATGTCGAGTATAATGGCATTTAAAGTGCTGTGTCACGTTACAATTTGTTCAAAATTGAAAATCAAGAGACCTGACTCCCACGGGGTTAACTTGCTGGTTAAGGAGTGAAGAAATGTGTGTGGATTCGGTGCAAAATATGGGTTTGATTCTCCACACCATCAGGTGGAAACATTCCTATGCTTGGCCCACCCAACTGGGTTTTTGGTTTGCACCTTTCCCGGTCCATAGAGTTAGTAAGATAAGTCGTAGTTTCGGAATTTACTCATTTAAGGTGTTCTTCCTTGTCAATATAGAAACACAATGAAGAGGCCCTGTCAATTTTCTTTCCAATAATTCTTTATCTTTTGGTTAAAAACCCAAGATTCTCAAGCGGCATGTTGAGCACCCACATGCTATCATAAAGCATGGTAGGTGTTAATTCACCGTATGTTAGATTTACATATATCAATTGATAGCCAAATTATGTGCTATTATTGATGAATGATGATAAACATATTAATTTGTTAGTACAAATGCCATTTGATGATCTCCAAAACAAGATACAAATTTTATGCGGGCCCACTGACTGCTACGTTGCGCCCCAACTTATCTATAGCTTATTTTTCGACCAATGTGGCCCAATATTCATTTCCATCTTTATTACTTATGATTAGATTAGGTGGGTGATTACTATATCAAGGTTTTTTTAGTTTGCCTAAGATAACCCTGAAGAAGGTGAAAAGGAAAATAATGAGAAATTGCAAAATCCATTTTCCACGCATATCAACTTGCATCTCCACATTTCATAATTGAGTCCTCAATTTTCATTTTGTTATTTCAAATTGCATCTGTCGCCCTGACTTATTAATGCAATTGCCATTTTCTCATCAAAATTACCCTCATCACTCTACTTGTCCGGTGCTTGTACGGACACGAAGTTCCAGCTCCTCCTACGCTATGAGTCCCTTCCCTCTGTCTCTCATTCAGAGGCCTCCGCACTTCGGCCAGGCCAGATAGAGGTTGCTCGGCCTCGATTTGGACCTCCCACGAGGTCTATAGAGCTCAAGGCCCCACGACGACGGCCCTGTCATTCTTTATGTTCTCCAGATGCTCTCGCTTCTATCCAATATTTAGACATTATTTTTCTTCACGGAATCTTAGTTTTCTTGGGTAATTTGTGTTTCTTGAGGATGTAAATGTATATTTTGGTGAATTTTTTTGTCTGAAGATGCAAATGTATATTTTGATTAGTAAGGATGCATATTAAATTGAAGTGATTGATATCGTAGTAGAAAATTTTAGGAAAGATGTGCAAGCAGAGGATGTAAATTCAAAGAAGAGCAGCAATTGCATGTAGTTTTCAATATTTTCTGTTAAAAAAAATGAAAGAAATCATTTGACACGGCAATGTTGTATCCCCTAAACAAAAAAGAAGAGAAATACGTAGGGATCGTAAAAGAGTTTTACCTTTGGTCCTTCTTGACGTTCCAACCCTTTATTTCATCTACCTCCTCAAGAGCCTTTCTCCAGTCCTTGACTTCATCTGGAAACTTGTTTGCATGTTCCAGCAAAGCAACACTATATAATGGAGTTTTAAGTTTAACATCCTCAGGTTCCACGTCGAGAAAAATGGGAAGGATACCTTTTTTACCCTTTGAGTTAAGCACGTTGTCTACTATGTGCGCAAGTTCACGGAGGCACCATTTACTGGAAGCATAAGTCCGAGAGAAGATGGGTATGTAGAGTAAGGAGTTGTTGATAGCACGTAGAAGGTTCCCACCAATCACTTCGCCGACGCGGAGTTCATCTTCATCCCTGAATACGCGGATCCCAGCATCTACCAAGCCGTGGTAGAGAAAGTCGGTGAAAAAATAACGGGTGTCGGGTCCTCTGAAACTCAGGAACACTTGGTACTCACCTCTCAATGCCCGTGCAGCATCGCTACTCATTTCGACCTCTAGGTTTGCCATGGCTAGAAAGATTCTTCCAGATCTCTCTCTCTCTAAGGAAAAAGGTTGTGTGGCTTTAGCTAAGAACTGAGCTGGGATTTTCAATATGAACTGGCCAAGTGAATAAGTCACCCCACACCAGCAAAAAAAGTGAAGATGACCAAGACTAACTTGGTCTTTGTTGGTCTGCTCACCGTACAATCAAAGTAGCTTTATCAATTACGTGATGCACGACATGAAAATGATGAAATAATTTCTTCAGTGGAAGTATGACATGAAATGCAGTAAGATAATGTAATAATAAAATGAGAGATGAATATGATAGTTCGTATCAGTTCGTATCATACAACTCTCGTTGGCGCTCTTAATCATTCTTTAGCTCCTGCTGGTGGCGAACATTTATGACCCAGATGTTGAGGAGCGATTCAATTATGAGTTAAGGGAACAAAGAGAAGTATAAGGAGTCAAGTTATACTAAGCCCAATTTCGATATAGAGCTTATCCAGTTGAACTTCACGTGAAAGTTGTGTGACCATGTCAATTAGAGTAAGGAAATGATTCCACGAGCTGTTTGAGTTAAAAGCTGAAATAAAAGCTGAAACGATTAAAAGAATTAGATTAAATCATGAATGAAGGGACAGTCATTGCAAGACAGATGATTGAGTTGGGAGTTACTGAAATCATCGAATGGTGGAACGGTTGAGAGGGGGATCACGTATGAATTTCAATAACCATGGAAGGAAATCCCAGGAGTATAAATAGAAAGAACGCATAGAAAGAGGCGACGCCCAAGCTTGTGCCAAAAGTCTGCCTTATTTTCCTCCGAAGCATTTTCCTTTCGAACCAAACGTCTTCCAATTTCAATTTTCGTTTTAAAGTTTGTTATTCTCCATGGGCATTGTGAATATTATTGTAGCTTTCATTTCAATGTCACCATTTAAGTATCAATGAATTTGTAACTTGTGTTGACAACTAAATTTTTGCTCAATGACTTTTCATTCATTTCATAAGTATTAGAGATCAAATCCGCCTACAATGACGGAATCTAACCTCTAAACAAAAATATCCATGCTATATAGCATGGCACTCTCCTCCTTTATTGCATTTTTCTGCATTTAAATATTAGAGAAACTTTTTTTAGAATAGCATGTCCGCGCTGAACCTCTACTTAGGTAAGTTCACGAATTTTTCGTGAACCAGCCGAATGCGCGAGCTATACCCGTAAAAAAATCGACCTGCTGTGAGGGAATTACGTTGATGAATAAAAAGGAAGTGGAGAAGTGAGTGGAGCTGTCGAACCTTAGCTGAATTGACGGCCGAATGTGAGAGAGAAGGCTTCGGTCAAGGGAAAATGCAAAAAGGAAATGGGCAAGTTCGAGGCACGGAATGAACAAAAAGAAGAATAATTTATTGGAAAATATAAAGGTGCATGCTTTATTATTACTTGCATACAGCGCGGCCGCCAAAAGAGACCAAGGACAGGAGTTTCAACTTTTGTTTTTCTGGGACGTTTAATTGGCTGCAAAACTTCTTTTGGCAAGACATGGGATGAACGAGAGATTCCGTAGAGATTTGTGGTAAAAAGTAAGCCTAGTGGAGGAGACTCTATACTAACTCGCCTCTGCGAGATGCTCTCTACCGCTTGGTAGCGTCAACCCTCCTTTTTCAAACCCTAATCTACAGGTTTTGTCCCGATTCCTGTTCCTTTCCGTAGTTTCACCCTAAATCCTAATTTACAGGAGTTTGTCCCGATTCCCGTGTCCTTTCCATAGTGTTTTCTTCCTCCCAGCTTTCAAAAAAAAAAAAAAAAAAAAAAAAAATCACGAACAATATGTTGGAGCCCATTCTCAAAGATCTGGGGCCTGTTCGCATCCTTCAACCGGGATGACCATGGAGGGAAAAATTCACCAGGAAGAGTACTCCTTGTCGTTTTAAGCACCGATCTAAGTATCAGCCTCGCTTTTCCCGAAGTTCGGTGTATGGCAGATCCGTTTGGCGTGGCAGAAGGCCGGATCCAGACAAACTTGGAGCTGGTTGATGGTAAGTCTAGACCTGAGCCCTAAACAAGTTTCTAAAGATTAGTGCAAATGGAGAGTAAAGAAGAAAATGAAATGAGAGTGGCTGCTTTATGTAAAAGGCTTGGGCACTGTGGTCGAGGATGACGTAGTTGAAGTGTCGATGATATTCCCCAACGAAACGGGAGGAATGTAGACGTACTCTTTTGGAAAATTGTTCTCCAAACCAAATGTGAACTATCTTTTTGCTTTCATAACTACAATGAAGAAAGCATGGAAATCAGAAGGGGTTATCTGTTCATAGAAGGAACCAGGGCACTTTACATTTGTATTTCCAACGGAGGAGGAAAAACAGCGAGTAATGAGGAATTCACCTTGGTCATACTCAACTAATTTGCTTGTTCTACAGTAGTGTATCCCAGAAGTCCCTGAACATTGCTATGATTTTACTAAGGCCGCCTTCTGGGTACGCATTGGAGGAGTCCCCCCTGGTTGGAGAATAGATACAGTGTTCAATGACCTGGGGAAAAGGATAGGAAAAGTAATAGAAGTCCAACCGGATGCAACAGCAAATGCACGAACGGGGAGGTCGAGTCGAGTTGAGATTGACTTGGCTTTACCTTTGAAATCGGGAGCTATCCTTGATATCGGCAACAAATGGCTTTGGGTGGAGTTCAAATACGAGCGGCTCCCACATTATTGCTTCTCTTGTGGTAGAATCGGGCACTATGCAGCGATGTAGAAATACCATATGCGGTATCGCCTTGGGCAATGAATAAAAAAGGATCATATGGTCCCCGGTTGAAGGCTGAAACCGGTGATCACAGTCCATATTGGGACGCTTTCTACGGAAAAATGGAGGAGGAGCATGTAGTGCGGAAACTTGATGCAACCATCACTTAAAACGAATGAAGTGAACCCCATTGAGATTGATCCAGCCCCAAACATGCAAATAGTAGCCTGCACAAAAAGAGATCGAAAGCAGCTCGAACAAATGTTAACTTCAGAATCTGTATCTACGGCAGCACAAGACCGAGATCGAGGCAAACAGGTGATATGCCATGAAACTCAAAACCTTTTGCCTTTAAAAGTAGGAAAAAGCAGTAAGAAGACAATGAAAGTACAGAAGGCCAAAAAACAGAAATGTATGCCAGAAAAATCATCTCTCCTCCTAGATGAAGTAGACCTATTGGAGACTCCAGTGAATCTGATGCAAGATGACAAATCATGGGCTTTGGTGGCTAGCCCTAATAAGCCACCACAAAAACCATGAAAGTTGTGAGCTGGAATTGTCAGGGGCTGGGCAACCCCCTGACAATTCAGGAATTAAGAGCTTTAACAGCTCAGGAAAGGCCTAACTTACTCTTTCTCATGGAGACAAAAATAAAGCAACGATGGTAGAAAGGATACGTAGAAAACTCAAATTCCAGAAACTTTATTTGGTGGATCCAACAGGCATAGCAGGGGGATTGGCAATCATGTGGCAAGAGGAAATCGACTTGAAGGTGCAAGCAAGCTCAAAGCAATTTATAGATGTGCAGTGTATTGACCCTGATAGTAAACAAGGTATGCAGATTACCTTCGTCCACGCATCTACGAGTTTTGGAGAGCGTACGGCTTTATGGAAAGAGTTAGGAACCCTGAAACCTCCAGCTTCTCAACCATGGATCTGCATGGGAGATTTCAATGAGATACTATATGTTTGGGAGAAAGTTGGGAAAAAAGAAGCAAATAATAGACGAATCACAGCTTTCAGAAACATGATTAATGATCTATCTCTGATGGATGTCGATAGTCATGGATGCGCATACACATGGACAAATAAAAGAGAAGGGGCTGAATTAGTAAAGAAATGACTCGATCGAGTGCTTTGTTCCCTCGAATGGAGAGTTACCTTTCATGCAGCAGAAGTACAAGCCTTTCCAGCAATCGGTTCAGACCATAGCCCCCTAATCCTTCGAATGCACCCTGGAGTAAAGAAAAGGAAGAAACAGTTCAAACTGGAAGCTTTCTGGACAGAACATGCCGAGTATCACGAACTCATCCAGCAAGTATGGGCAGAAAAAACAATTCCAACCTCCCATTTTGCAGAGAAACTGTTGAGGACATCACAACAATTAATCAAATGGAGCAGAGAGAAGTTCACAAATGCTTATACACAAATCAAAAGCTTCACCAAACACTCACAGCACTAACGAATCAAACGCAGACAGCACACGACAAAGCAGAAGGAGCAGCAGATCATCAATCAAATCGATACATTGAGAAGGCAGGAAGAACAGTTTTGGGGAATGAGGTCACGCGTCAAATGGTTGCATTGGGGAGACCAAAACACTCGGTTTTTCCATGCTACAACAGTCAACAGGAGGCAACAAAATCGAATCACAATGCTGCAATTAGAGGATAAAAGTTGGTGTAGAGATCCCCAGATGTTACAGCAACATATTCAATCTTACTACGAGAACCTATACAAGACTGAAGGTTCCCGATACTACCAACCTATCCTATATCAATGCCCCTCCCCGATAACAGAGAATATTAATGATGAACTGGTGGCAGTACCTTCATTGGAAGAAATCCATGGTGCTGTTTTTCAACTGGGAGCTTTCAAGGCTCCTGGCCCTGATGGGTTCAATGGCTCCTTCTATCAACAATCTTGGGAAAGCATCAAAGATGATATGGCTCAACTTGTACAGGAGTTTTTCCAGAAGGGTGTCCTCGACAATCGACTAAATCAGACCCATATTGTGCTGATCCCAAAAGTTAAAAGCCCTGAAAATATCAGCCAATTCAGACCCATTAGCCTGTGCAACTTCAGCTATAAAGTCATCTAAAAAATATTGGCAAACAGACTTAAAAAGTGGCTGCCACTTATCATTGAACCAGAGCAGGGCGCTTTCGTTCCAGGAAGGCAAATTCAGGACAACATCTTCATTGTCCAGGAAGTTCTGCATCACCTGCGCACCACAAAAAACAGGAAAAAATATCAGGCTATTTTGAAGCTTGATATGCAGAAAGCATACGATAGAATAGAATGGGATTTTGTCGGGGATGTCATCTTGCAAATGGGGTTTCATGCCAAGTGGGTCTCCCTAATCATGCAATGCATATCTACAGTCACTTATAGTGTGAAAATCAATGGAGAACCTACCTCTTTTTCCATCCTTCGCGAGGCCTCGAGACAAGGTGACCCACTCTCACCTTATATATTCATTTTGATATCCAATGTGTTAACCTGGATGATGAAAAAAGCTTTAGCAGACGGAACACTCAAAGGCATACAGATAACCAGAAATTGTCCCAAACTATCACATCTAATGTTTGCCGATGATGCGATATTCTTTCTGGATGGAAACTTGACAGAGTGTCAGAATATTGCCCAAATACTCAGCCAATATTGCTACGCTACAGGACAGGCAATTAATCTAAATAAATCAGGGGTTGTTTTCAGTGGCAATTGTCCAGAAGCTTTGAAACACAACTTGGCAACACAATTGAGAGTACCTATTCTACAGAAAACAGGGAAGTACCTGGGTATACCTACTGAGTGGGGTCATTCCAAGAAAGAACTATTTGCGTGGATCCTGGCCAGAGTCAATGCAAAGTTAGCGGGTTGGAAGGAAAAATTATTGACAAAAGCAGGAAAGGAAGTGCTAATCAAGAGTGTTGTGCAATCTATACCTACCTACGCAATGTCTATCTTCAAGCTGCCAGTGTCCATCTGCAGAGCCATAGAACAACGCATTGCGTCATTTTGGTGGCAGAACGGAGATGCTAAGAGAGGGATGCATTGGAAAAGATGGGAAGTATTGAAAACTCGAAAAGATGAAGGCGGCCTCGGGTTCAAAGATCTGCTCACCTTTAATAGGGCCATGTTAGGCAAGCAAGTATGGCGACTTGCTACCTCTCCATCAGCTCTATGGAGCAAAGTGATGAAGGGATTTATTTCCCCCACGGTGACGTCTGGACAGCGTCAAAGGGACACCGACCCTCATGGGGTTGGCATAGTCTAATCCTTGGCAGAGACACCATAAAGGAAAACACGAAATGGTCAGTAGGAGATGGCAAATCTATTCGAATCAGAGAAGACATATGGCTCTCACAAGGGGTAATTGGCGGGGAAGTAAATCAATCAGAACCTAGTTTAGTATCGGAATTGATCAATGCAGAATCCAGAGAATGGAAGCAACAACTCATACATCAACTGTACGAAGAAAGAGTTGCAAAAGAAATTCTAGCAGTTCCCCTAAGCCATCAACCACAGCCAGACATGCTCATATGGACGGGAAACAGAACAGGACAATACTCCGTCAAAAGTGGATATAACAGAGCAATCATAAACACAAATAAAACAGATCACAACCGTCCCTCATGCTCATATCAACCACCTCGCACCTTATGGACGCAAATCTGGAGTCTTGACGTGCCACCAAAGGTCCGATCTTTCCTCTGGAGTATATGTCCAAACGCCCTCCCAACGCGTGAAAACCTATACACAAGGAAAATAGTCAGCGATCCTCTCTGTCCGTTCTGCAGTAAAAGACCAGAAACCATAGAGCATCTTCTGTTTTTATGCAAATGGACCAAGAAAATCTGGGAAGACCCGGCTTTTATCACAATCAGACCAACACACAACATTAACCGAACAGATCAGTGGCTGGTTAACGCTTTCCGAAAAGATCAAGACTCACCTGAACCAGAACTTACGGGTATGGTCTTGTGGAACATCTGGAAGATGAGAAATTGCTGGATCTTTCGACATCAAGCACCCAGACCAGCAGATCTGGTGATCACAGCACAAGACCAGCATCTTTCTTTCAGTAGAAGAAAATCAAATCGCAGCAAAAAGAAACCCTACCGAGACAAACCCGCTCACTGGAAGCCTCCTGCAGGGAAGGATCTGAAACTCAACGTGGATGTGGCTTGGCGAGAAGGCGAATTCCTCTGCTCGGTTGCGGGCTTGATGCGCGATTCCGAAGGAAGAACCTTTAACGGCTTCGCGGCTACCGCTAGGGTTTCTTCTGCAAGTGAAGCTGAGGCGGAGGCGATTTTACACGGGATTAGGCGCATACACGAACTAAAGAAGCCGCACGTGGAGAACTCTGGAAGTCGAACTGCTAAGTGTTTCATTGAAAGTGACTGTTCCGGGATAGTTGAAATGGTGATGGGCCGGGCCGAACCTCCATGGAACCTAAAAGAAGTTGTCCAACGATGCAGGAATGGGCTAGCCCAAAACAAAAACATTACGGTTATCCATTGCCCACGACAAGCAAACGCCGCAGCGGATTGGATCGTCCGGAATCATCGTCTCAACACCCTACCATCTGATTGGCTGTTTTGTATTCCTTTTCCTCTCTGGAATATTTTGTGCACCGATCTTTCTCCATCGGTATTATGTAAGACTCCGAGTTAATCTTAGTAAATGTCAGTTCTTTTCGACCAAAAAAAAAAACGCGGGGGAAACTTTGGCATGTAGAATGAAAGAAAACACAGAGAAGAAACATGGGACGGGAAGGGGGCCTGGAAAAGACACAGGTATGGGGCTGGAACTTCAGGCTCGGTCAAAAAGAATAATTTACTCGCCGATAGCCAGGTGCATTACCACCACGACGAGGTCGTGTTGTCGTCTGCGTCTCTAACCAGGCCGTGAGTGGACTCATCCCCCGGGGCGTTTGCTGCCCAGTGAATCTACAGCACTTCTAACTCTTAGCTGCCACGCGCTAATTTTCTAGACCAGCCACCACGGCCGTGGTGATGGTCAAGACCCTGTTGCAGCAGAATCCCGCAGCTCTCATTTTGGTTCAAACTCGTTTGTCGCCCGCCGGATCGCCTTCCCTCGCTCATCTCATTTTGAGGACTCCTCCTTCAATCAATAAGCTGAGTCGAGCATTGCTCTGTTTTGTTTGATCAAGTGCGATTTCACTTTGTTTCCAATTTGTTAATGCTTCATGTTCAGATTAAGCTCGCTGCCAACCTTCTCAAAGGTTGGCCTAGAGTTGCGCTGTTGCCAAGTCGAGTTGAATCGAGTAGTTGCTCACCGTCGCTGTTGATTTTCCGAAACTCTCACTCAGAATTTTGTTATCCCCTCTCCCTTGCCCCTACGTGGGTGAAATTGACTCCGCTTCCCCTGATCGCTCTCATCTTACGAGGTCTTTGGGGGGTCCATTTGGTGTAGAGAACTCAGCGAAATCGGGGTCGTTTTATTTCTTTTTATTTTCACTGTTTACCTTGCGTTCTTTTATTTATTTTTTTCTTTTTTTGTATCACTTTTGCCATTTGCATGTCATTATGATACCTCAGTCATATATTTAGCATTTCATATTCATGATCGATTAGATTTTCACACATACCTTTGTCTGATCAGATAAAGTTTACTTCTTTTTTTAAGATAACTTTGATTTGGTAAATGCATTATCCTAAAAATATGATATTTTGGCACTTTAAGAAAGCATATTCTACACGTTCTGTCTTCGCATTCACATTTTAAGGGCGCTCATTATTTTTCTTGTCCCAGTTCACGGGGTCCTGCGTTGGGGCTTTAATAACAAGGCGATGTTCTATTTTACTTGATACGACTTCGGTTATTTCCTGTTCCTGCACTTTATTTAGTTGATTGCCAGTTTAATTAAATTTCGGTTTTGACCAACCTTGCATGATAACTTAGATTTATATGTTTCAACGAAAATCTAAAAGTTGGAAAGATTGCATGAAATGTGTTTTCTACATAAGAGAATATGTACCAAATTGGGTGTTAGATAAATATCTAGTGTGATCAAGTCACCGTGTCTTGAATAACTAGTTCGTAGAAAATCAGGTGAACTATCTTATTTTACTTGACATCTAATTGGCCCATAATAGATTAATAGCGATTTCTAAAGAGAAAACAAAGTTGCATAATTACTCAAGTGTAAACCAACTTCACGATCGTTAGGACTTGGAAGAGTCCGAGAGAAGCGCAAGCATCACCTTGTGAAAAAGGACCGTTTGCGTCCACTTTGTAATCCGTCTAAACCCCCTTGGGGCCTGCCTTGGGAGGGTCGTGACAACTGTGAGGATATTTCAATTTTAGGGAAGTTTATTTCTTAGTAATTTCATTTCATGTGTTTGCAGTTCAATTTTAATATCCGCATTCATCACCCAATTTTTTTTTTTTTTAATTTCGTTTGATTCCAACACTTTCCTTTCGATTTTCTTCAATTTCTATATCCACATTTTACTTTTCAAGCAATTTAATTTTGTCATTTAGATCGAAGTAACGTTTTCTATGTCACAGTTGGCGCTTAGGAGCTGGCACGCCTTTTACACACTTTCGCCCTCAATCCATCTTGAACAATTTGATGTTTGGAAATTTGATCACCTTGTGGTCGAGCCAAAATCAAAGAAATATTTTTGATTTGTTTTCCTAATTGCCTTTTTGGCATATTTATCTTAGATCGATTTAAATCCGCCTTCATATTAGACTTACAACTATTTTGAATATTGCGAAATCGCATGCGGTGGATAAAAAGTGTCACTCAGTTAATTCTCAACATCCATCCGTATAAGTAGATAGACAAAATACTGTTAACTAACACTTTTTATATTAGTGATTATTCGCTTAAATTAATTCAAATACGAAAAATAATATATTACAATATTGAAATAAAAATGTAGAAGGAAAATTATATTTTGCTGTGTGTTTTAGATTTCGAAAGAAAATCTCAAGACATGTGCATATTATAGCAAACTAGACATTTTATAGGTATCAAAAAGATATTCATAATTACTATCTATTTGCCCAACATTCCAATTGTTGGCATTTTAGAAAATAATTTCAGACAATTGTATGCAATGTAATAGCTTCCTAAATTGCAATAGCTAAAAATACATAGCATCAAATTGAAAATCCAAAGATTGGTTTCGATTTTTCTTGTCTTTTGATATAGATGCCATACATTAAGTACGATGAAAAAATATATATAAAGTACACACTTATGACTATGAAAAGCAATTCTACTTGCCAGTTTCGTAGCACTTTCCTCGAATGGTTTACCTAATGATGCATATCAATAACAACCCTCTTTACCGGAACAAATTCTTGGTTACACTCGGTACATGTGAAGCCTATTCGCATGCACCATCAGAGAAGATGAACTCTAGGACCCGTTTGATTTGATAGTGCATATGAGTTGGGCTCGCATGCATCAATGCAGCCGAGACTTGCTCCTCTATCTTTACCTTTGCTTTAGATAAAGTTTCTAAGAGTGCTTTTCAAGAGTGCAAATAATACGCAACTTTAGAGATAAAGAACCCAAGGCACAATTTTCACTTCCAAGAATCCTATGCTGAGATGATGAGACTACTTGTCACCCAAGCACCTTCTTGCAGTTTACACGAGAGGTTCATTTTTTTCCCCTCCATTATGCTCAATTTCTTCTGAGTTCATCATTTCGGAACATGCTAATAAATTCCAGTACTGTAATTAGGGGAGTTATTTCCAACGGGGAGAGTTTTTAGAATAAAAAAAAAAAAAGATGCATTTATTTCACTGGAAATCAATTATTTGGAAAAGCATTATCCTAAAAATAATTGTTTGATTCTGAGAAAAATTAGGCAATGGAAAAATTCCAAGAAAATTAGGCAATGGAAAATATTTTCGTTTTTATCCACAATATATGCATAAATATTTCGCTAACTTAACGTTACTTTTTTTTTTATAAGTGATACAACGATCAATTTTGAAAAAATGTTTTTCAATTAATTGATTTACAGGATACTAAATGCACCTTATATAAGAATGTAAAATTACCTACAAGTTTAATAAATGATGCTCATATGATGCACATCATCAAATAAATCATATTTCTTTCCGCTTGACAATTTATGTCCAAACTCACGGGTTCAGGGTTGCGTTTCCGATAGATATATCGCATTAATAATATTAAAAATCAAAAAATAAATTTACATAATCGGTATATTATATATATTATATGAGCAATCAAATAAGTTTTTGCATTTAACATCTAGTAGATAGACAAAATGCTGTTAACTAACACTTTTTATATCAGTGATTATTGGCTTAAATTAATTAAAATATGAAAAATAATATATTACAATATTGAAAAAAAAAATGTAGAAGGAAAATTATATTTTGCTGTGTGTTTTAGATTCTAAAAGAAAATCTCAAGACATGTACATATCATAGCAAACTAGACATTTTATAGGTATCAAAAGATATTCATAATTACTATATGTTTGCCCAACATTCCAATTGCAAACATTTACCTTCCATGCGCAATGGATCGGGACATTTGGCTTTTTAGAAAATAATTTCGGACAATTTTATGTAATGTAATAGCTTCCTAAATTGCCATAGCTAAAAATGCATAGCATCAAACCGAAAATCCAAACAATTCGATTTTTCTTATCTTTTTATATAAATTCCATACATTAAGTACGATCAATATATATATATATATATATATATATAATACGCACTTATAACTTGAAAAACAATTCTATTTGCCAATTTCACTACACTTTCCTTGGGTGGTTTACCTAATGATGCATATCAATAACAATCCTCTTTACTGGAATAAATTCTTGGTTGGTACATGTGAGGCCAATTAGCATGCACCGTCAGAGAAGATGAACTCTATGTAGGACCCGCTTGATTTGACATTGCATATGAGTTGGGCTCGCATGCACCAATGTAGCTGAGATTTGCTCCTCTATCTTTACATTTGCTTTAAATAAAGTCTCCAAGAGTGCTTTTCAATAGCGCAAATAATACGCAACTTTAGAGATAAAGAACCCAAGGCACAATTTTCACTTCCAAGAATCCTATGCTAAGATGATGAGACTTGTTGTCACTCAAGCAACTTCTTGCAGTTTGCATGGGAGGTTCATTTTTTTTTCCCTCCATTATGCTCAATTTCTTGAGTTCAGTATTCCGGAACATGCAAATAAATTTCAGTACTGTAATTAGGGGAGTTTATTTCCAATAGGGGAGTTTTTAGAATAAATAAAGATGCATCTATTTCACTGGAAATCAATGATTTGGAAAAGAATTATCCTAAAAAATTGTTTGATTGCCAAGAAAAATTAGGCAATGGAAAATATTTCGATTTTATCCACAATCTATGCATTAATATTTCGCTAACTTAACATTACTATTTTTATTTTTATAAGTGATACAAACGATCAATTTTGAAAAAATGTTTCTCAATTAATTGATTTACAGGATAATAAATGCACCTTATATAAGAATGTATAATTACCTGCAAGTTTAATAAATGATGCTCATATGATGCATATCATTGAATAAATTATGTTTCTTTTCACTTGACAATTTATGTCCAAACTCATAGATTCAAGGTATATATATATGTCTATCACAGTACTTGATATATTGATGGTTTTGATTCTTTTGGGGCATGTGATACGCCTGCTGCTAAAGGCAGTCGACAACCTCAGAATACTAGCAAGGGAGAGGAAATTTCTCCCTAAGCAAAATGGAGCTGCTATCACTATTTGTTACCTGTGGCCATCCGCACAATCAATGTTTACCAAGAAAGAGAACAGCTAGTCATAAAATGCATAGTGACAGTATGGCGGTAGCTGATGCAGTTGGTCCTAAAATTGCTCCTCTGATGACTCCTGTGGTTGTGGATGATTCCGTTCACGATTTTTAAAGCGCGCTGGAATCTTGAATTTTGTGAACCGCTTCTTGAGCTGAAAGTCGTGCCATTTCCTTAATTCCCTCCCTGAGCATGAAGCAACTCTAGTCGCGCCTCCTATATTTCTATTTGTAGGAACATTCTCTGTCTCTTGATCACCTTCGTATATTGTCTATGCAATCACCCAAAAACCTTATATAGTAAATAGGGGTGTGCAACTGGACCGAGTCAACCTGGTTCCGGATCAGCCCACCCGGAAAACAAGGTCGGGAACCGGTTCCGATTGAAACCGGTCCAGAACCGATTCCGAGGATTTCCCACCTGAGAACCGGATCGACCGGACCCCGGTTTAGGAACCGGTTGGAGAACCGGTTTGTAAGCCACCCCCAAAAACCAATACGCAAAACCCTAATCACTTTCTATCTTTACCTCATATGGCGGACTTCCCCGAGCTCGCAACCTCCGCCCGTCCGCCGATCTTGGTTCCGCTCGCCAACCTTGCTCCGAGCTTCCCTCCCGAAATCGCGAAGCCAACCCCGCCTCTGCCGCTCTCGTCGCACCCCTTGCGGTCGCACCACCGCCGCCGTTCCGCCGGTCATCTGAAGCTTCGCTCCACTGGTTTTGCCTACAAAACCGCTGACCCCCGCCGAGCTTGCACCCCAGCGCCGACGCCGCCTCTGTTCGATCTCGCCATTCCACCTGTTGCTGTTGCCTCACCGACGCCCCTAACCCACAGATCTTGCGTCCGCAAGCCCACCTTGTCGCATCTTGGAGCAACCCACAGTAGCCCTCCGCCAATCCTATTCTCATCGCGCGCTGTTTCCTGAGCTCCCCTACTGCCGATCTACCACCGCCCGAACAATGCCCCCCCGCTCTGCTCGCGATTTGGCCTAGCCCCCTCGCCGACGCCCGCTGAAGCCGCATCGATCCTTGCTGCCCTCACCAGCCGCAATACCAGAAGCCCGTCGAAGCGTTCTTTGTGCTAATCCGCGTCGACTCGACGTCGCCGCGTCCCGGCAAGCCCCTGCTGTGGCGCCTTGAGGGCGCTGCCCTCCCTTGTGAAGCCGTTGTTGCCCCTGCTGCTGGGTCCTCCTGTGCTCGACACCCGACAGATATGCTCCGACGCCCAACAGATATACTCCGAGCCTACTCCCGAGCGACGCCCCCGCCGCCGACAGCCTAGCTCCACCGCTATCCCTGTCCTCACCGCGCGATGACCCTGACGCTACTTCTGGTCTGCTCGCCGCCGGTCAGTGATGTTTGGTAATTAGAAATTATTAGATTCATTGATTAGTTATACGAATGAGCAATAATAGTCGCACTCTCATTCTTAAATATTTTACTTTTCGGTTTCACCAATGGATTCCAGTTTTAAAATGGTTGCGTTGTCTTTCACGTTCACCGATTGATTTTGTATTGATTATGAAACTGTTATGGTGTGTAAATCATTTACCTTTCGAGTTTCATCGATAGATTATACAACAATTATTAAGTTGGTTTTGCTAACTTGTTGTTGTCACAGTATTCATTAATCCTACCTGATAAGGAAGGAATTTCATTTTCAACTTCTTGGTCACGCACAACACAAGGAAGACGATACTTGTGCGGGTGGGTGTGTGTGTGAGAGAGGCAAGAGAGCGAAGGCTGTTTTGCTGGTTTTCTTCTTCAATATACTCTTATAAACCCAAACTCGACTCTTCCTTTTAATATTCAAGCAAAATTATATCTTAAAATGATCACTTGTCTCAACTATTAAACGTACAGCTTCGGCGAGTGACATTATTATTGGAAAATAAACTTTATTTTGTGGAAATTCTGATTTTGTGGTAAGTAAATAGACTTTATTTGTGTTTGATTTCTCTTTGGAATGTCGGTGAGAAAGGAACTTGCTGTCGTTGAGGCTCCTGTTTTGCCACCACCAATGGTTGAGAGATTTTATTTACTATGAAAACTAATCTGTTTATTTGTGTTTGATTTCCTCTAATAGATGTAAATGGATTTATGTAAGAATAGCGTTGCAGCCAATTGGTTCAAAATTCAATACTTGTCTTGTATTTCGTAAAGAGGCAGGATAAGCAGCCAAAATTGGCTGGAGGAAAGGATTAAATTAAATTGCTGCTCTTCAAATTTTGATGTTTGTTTGTATGCAAAACAAGTTCTAATATAAACAGGGTTAACCCTGTTCCCAGACCGAAAAAACAGGATGGGTCGGGAACAGGGTCCAATGCAAACAGGGTCGGGTACAGGGTCCAAAAAAAGAGAACCGGTTATAACAGGGTCGGGAACAGGGTCCAGGTCTAGACCCTACCCACCCTGGACCCGATCAACCCTAATAGTAAATAGTCATGATATGGCACAATCATTAGTTGCAAAGACAGATCTAGAACTGAACACTGGAAGAGCTGCGTCGAATGGGATTTACAGTTATGTGGTTTTCTTATGTACCCAAGTGCCGACATTTTAAGAATCATGTGATGGAAAGTTAAATTAAAGATCAGTCAGCCTAAACAATTATCTATATAGGACTAGGAGGTCTCACTTTGTAACTCTGCGGAGGAGTAACCAAAGTAAAAGAATCGCTCTATCTCATCACGGAATTCTGTTTTAGAAGAAGGATCGGGAAAACTTTCGAAGTTCTCTTTTCGATAATATAGGGTATTCAGATATACAACTCGACTAATCTCCTTGATGCACGTACAACGTCATGTCCATCTACTTTAATTAAAGCTCTATCTATTGGTAACTCCGGCCCTAAGTTTACAAAAAAGAAAAAAAGTAGGGATAAGTGTATTAAAAGTCATAAAACTTTGGTTGGACCTTCATGACAAGTTTTAGCACTTTTTGGAAGTTTTAGAATTCGATTGAACTTTTTGAAATTTTTAGGACTAAATTATATTTTTATGACAAGTTTTTAGACTCGACTGCACTTTTGTAACAAGTTTTAGGACTTGCGGTCCCATGGGCTAGCCCATATTATTTCTCCTTCCAAACAAATGCACCATCAACAGTGTTCATGGGGATAACATATGCCTTCACAAGCTCTTATGACCTCACGACCGTCAATCACTCTGTGAATATCATCTTCTTCTTCCGCCTCCATGCCTCACTCACCACCCTGTTGAGTTCATCCCTGCAACATCCGATTGCGTAGTCAGCAGCCGCGGCAATTCAGGGACTAGTTTGTTTGATTGAAAATTAGTTGAAGGCCTAATTACACATTTTGTAACAGTTTAGGGGCTCCAACATCTCTATTTTATATATATTTTGTATGTGTATGATAAGGCTTGTCGATCAACTTACATAAGATCAATAGCCTGTGTAATGCACGAGATTATCGACAATTATTTCAGGAATGATATTTTCCTAAAACTTTGAAGCTTTAATGACTACTTGTAGACACTACCGAAGGTCATTGGTAAGACATCTTGATTAAAATATGTTGGACACACGAAATATTTTGTGAAAAACTTGTACATATGCAAAGAACCAAACCGAACAAGCCTACCTCATTGAACTTTCTACAATCATTTAGGGTTAGTTAACTCTCCCTTCTTCCGCCGCGTATGAATGTAATGTCGAAGGAAATAGAAAGAATGTGAAACAAATAATGAGTAAATGATTAGTCTTCAATTGTCCTAGAACGTGGGAAAGGGACACAAGGAAAACAAAAAAAGAAATAGAAAAGGTGAATATGCATGTACATAGTCCTAATTACTCCTAGTCATATTGCGACCGCAACCCCAATAATAACATACCATCATTATATCAAGTATCGCCACTTAACACGTGTCGTTCATTTATGGCATGAACGCTTAGTCTAGAAATATAAGCTCCACTATGTATATGTAATCGTCGTATTTTTTTTTTTTTTAATTTAAGTGGTTTTCTTATACTGTATTTTCTTACGAAACACACGGCCCAACCTGGAAGAATTGGAACAAGAACAGCTGGAACTCAATTTGCAAAAGAGACGCACTAGTCCAAAGATATTTAGGGTCTGGAGCTGACAGTGACGAAGACGGGTAAAAGGGGCCTCCGTGTGCTCGAATAATTGTAGCATTTGCTCGATCAAAACTGTGTTTTCAGTTTTTGGACTTCGAGTGAAGTGCACTTGGGATGAAGAGAAAGCCATGGCTGGATTTGACCTTTTAATCAATTAATCTGCCTCTGATGTGGCAAAATGCCAACAAGTTTTTGCAGAATTTCATACTCTCGAGTGGTTTGAAAATTGGTAATCTTAACTGAACTTTTTTGACTCGCTTCGCAGTGCAAAGCAATAGGTAAATGGGAGCCCTGCGCGGAAGAATTTAAAAAGGTAAAAAAAAACGTTAAAGGACATGCAAAGGAAAAATTATAGAACAAGAAAATGTCACAAGACGAGAGAAAAGAAGAGAATCCTTTATTAAGTATCAAATGGAACTTTTGTTATGAAAAATGAAACGGTAGCATATGCATTTATTGCCAAATCCTTAACAAATAATCTCTCTACGCCTATCATTTATTCATATGAAATTCTTCTCCACTCGAAATCAAAGCCCTTGCAATGAAGGAAGCATTGCTCTGGTTGCGGGAGGCGTCTGAGCTGAAGGAGGAATCTGTGGTGCATGTGGGTGTTGTTATCTATAATGTGATCCCACATATAGGTATATAGTTTTTGAAATAAAAACTTATCCATTGGGTTTGACCCACGTTTTCTCTTTTTAAGTAACAGTTATTTCACATGCGGTTTTGCACATTTCGTACCTCTTTGTGACAACCACTCATTTGATAACCACTTTGATCATTCATTTTGTAAGGGCAATCACAAGATCTAACACAAACCCTCTCATTCGAAAATACACCATCGAGTACGCGAGGGATTAGGTTAGTAAAGTATGCCCATGATATCATCGAATTTCAGTGAATTTCCGACGAGCACAAGTTCGAACAATAGCTGGAGGGCAGTTTTATTTTTTATCCGGTTTTTTCCACATATGATTCTAATCAACACTTGAATTTTGTTCTTTGATGCGTGATTAGAATCACTAATTTAGGTCTAACATGTGTTCTATCTGACAATCAGTCTATTGATAGATTCACTGCTGAACTGAGTTTGAGCCCATGGGCTTTGAGATGTCTCTTTGAGGAATGCAATGCACTACTAACCCAATTAGAAGGTGTTCCCCTATCCCATTGCCCACAGGAAACTAACCAAGTCGCAAATTGAATTACCAAAACCCATCGAAAAGGGACTCTCCCCTTCAATTGGATGTCAAGGCAACCCCGACCTCTTTGGGATTTATCATGTATTGATTCTTGTTAACTTCACTCGTGTAGTTATTGTTTTTAATGAATGAAATGGTATTTGCATTTGACAAAAAAAGAAAAAAGAAAAAAAAGAAAGGGGTATAGCTCTACTTATTTTTAAAATAGAATGTATACTTTCACGAAGATATGCTTTTGTAAGAAAAATTACCAAAAAAGTCATAAACTTAATGTGCGGATCCCAATTTAGTCATGAACTTTTCAATTTGACCCATATAGTCATAAATATTTTAATGATTTTCTAATGTTATTCGGTCAGCTAATTTAGATTGGAAAATTTGATGTAGAATTCCGGTCAACGCAGGCTATCCTACGTGGCATGACCATCAATCCGATATGTACGATTTCACTCAAAATGACGTCAATGTGAAAAATTCTATAACTTATTTTGATTTCTTTTCTTTTCTTTCTTTCTTTTTTCTTCTCTCAGGTTCATGTTCCACACAGTGAACATGCACTGAATGTTGGGGAAAAATCAATGGGAAGAAAAATGGAGTCAATCTTTGAGGTATGATAACACTCTCTTTAAAGAATTATTTGCCCCACAATATTGTTAATGATTACTGGCAAAAATCCTCCAGATACAACAAAGTCTCGTATAAGAATACTAGATAGTCATTATGGTATTTTTCCAGGAACTCTCAAAGGGAAACAATTAAAAACAATGACTATATATCATAGAAAGGATAATTGAAAATTATGAAAAGTATTCAATAGAAATGTTGAATAAATATATTTGAACCGATACAACCTTTCAAAGATGAAGAAGTTATGTTTGCACAAATATAACCTTCTAAAGATTAAGAAATTATGTCTGAATAAACACAAACTTTCAAAAGTTGCGAGAGTGCCTAATAACCATTAAGCAAAAATAATAAATTCGAAATTAAATAATAACAAAATAAGCGTAACTCTATTATGAATAATCAAGTTGTTTCAATAGGACACATTGGTTTCATTATAATTATAAATTCATATTTTAATAAATGAAAATAAAAATTATATTTGAGAATTAATGCCAATTTAGTTCATGTATTTTTCAATGTGATACAAGACACCTCTTATTTATTTTACAATAAACTACCAACGCTGAGTGCCCTTCCCTCAATCACTGCCCTTTTCACTGCCTCCATGCACGAGATTAACGATGCATCACATGTGAAGCGACAACCAGGTGGGGGCACCGATCGCGGCGATGCTGCAGGGGGATGTGGAGGGGTTGAGAAGGGTGCTGTCATCGGACAAGGTCGTAGAGCTGAGAGCGCCACTCAAGGTTGAGATACGCTCGAACCCAAATGCGACACCTCTTCTTTAAATAGTATGATTGAATAGACACATTTATCTAACTTTTCAATAGCAATTTAGAATATGTATGCCTTTGGATGGTATGTTTACCACGTGATTTGCATTTTTTTTCTTCGTTTTAAAACTAAACACATTGTGCAACCACTTTAAATTTACTGGACCCTACTTCATGGATAGAATAGAAATTTTGTCAACATTGTTTTTCTTTATATTTGAATCATACTATTATCATTGAATAACCAACAAACTACCTAAAATGTATTGTTCTATGAATCATCCAACCCTTAATTGATTAGTCAATTATTAAGATTTTTGTGCTTATCTCTTTGTTTCATTTCAGTTGATATTCTCTTAATTTATTTGTTATTATTATCACCCTCTAACGAGTGTTTCTCTTTTCAGGTTGAGAAAAGCCAATGATTTGACGAAGAAGTGGGTAGACAACTAATCGTTGTACTTTATCCAAGGTCATTCAGGTTTCACCTCATAATTGCACCTATGTGGGTAAGATCAACACTCCTTGACTTCATAAGGAAATCGCACATTGTGCTTCAAGAATCACATTGAATAAATTTAAAGTTAAGAGATTATATTTTATATTGAGGCTCAGTTTATGAACCATATATGCAATTATCCATTATTTTTATAATAGCAAGATAGTATTTGGTACTTTTTTTAGAGAATTAATATAAAATGTTGACACGCCAGATTAGCTGAGCTTAGGTAGACTATGAGCTGCAGTCCAGTTTCACACTAATAACAAGCTGAAAATCCCCTCAAGGCACCCTGCCATGGCCACGTTAGTGTGAGAATCTTTCTCGAAAGAACACTAGTTTCATTGAAGAAACAAAGTTTCAAAGAGAATAAGATTGGAGTTTATCTCTGTGCGCTTTGAGTATGTTGTACTTTTGTGCATGTTTGTAAGTTTTGCTCGTGTTGTGAATTGCGATTCACGTTATGCTCATTTTTCTAATAAACCACTCATCTTACCACTTCTATTACTGTTCATTGTTGGATTAGGGTACGATGTATTGACCGCGTTATTACCAGTCCTCATATTTGTGAACGGCTGTCTTTAGGCCATAATTTATGTTGTCCAGTGTCTCGGTTGACTATTGGGCCCTATGTAATGGGAACGCCTAAATCGCAATGAATGGCATATTTACAAAGGAATTAGATCATGGTTCAATATATGTTGTTTCCATTAGAATACATTCTACCTATTCTTAAAATGTTTTTGGCATTGGACCGGATGCTATACCTGTAACAGATGCAGCGCCCTGAATGAGTTTATACAAAAGGTTATTGTAGCCATCAACCTCAAAGAAAGAACAAATTCGTGAGGTGCAAGGGCGAAAATGTACCACTAATTGGAGAACTTTGCTTTGTACCAAAAATAAGTACCATGATAAAAGCATTGAGGCACCTAATTAAATATGGCACAAAATGGAAAAACTTAAATAGTAAGAGCTTCTGCTCAAACCAATGATCACCACATGAAGTGAACCCGAAGTAGTGAGCAAGAACAGAGGTTTCTGAAATGAAAAATCTTAAAGTTCCTACTTTTGTGGCTGAATCAACCTTGAATTTTTCTTAAAATGAAACTCTTGCCATCTGTGAGCAGTCGCGACCTGATGTTTCGTCTTGAATAACATAGCTCTTCTGAAGAATCGCCAGCGAAGCAAAAGTAATTTTCAAACCAAACATCGGAGCTCAGAGTACTTTGGTTGATAATCACATCTTCTCGGCAATTTCTTTCAGTCTGTTGCTCTTTTCCTGATGCGATTGAATTGAAAGGACCCATAAAGTGCTACCCTTGTTCAAGTCTGCAAGCTGAAGAATTAAGCAGGACCGACTTTCCTCCCAAATTATTGCAACTATGAGCCCCGTTTGAATGGTTGAGCTCAAGCTCAGAGCTCAACCTAAGGTGTATTAATTTCTAGTCTACCCACCTGTCCTCGTCTTCCATGACCTGTCGAAACATCCTAAAAGATTTTTGCACAAATAAGTAAAGTGGATGACTTGCCTTGTGGTCGTACTCTATGACCTGTTGGTTTTCTATAGCATTTGCGACTCTTATGGCTTCAAGCCACCAAGCATCCATAGGGGAGCAATTTGTCGTGTTTTCATCAATGTCAACCGCATCCATGTCTACCACGTTATTAGTTATATCAGGAGGATTTGCCAGAATCAAAGAATGCTGATAAATCGGGCACAATATCCTCCGGGATCAGACGCAGCAGAGAGCAGTAAGCTGGGCTACTACTAAGCACACTTTACCTTCATTTTCACACACAAAAGAGAAAAGGTTTCAAATGGATAAATGTTGGGCGGAAATTTTCTGTATCTTTGCAATCAAGATCAATACGTTTCTGGTAATATACAGCCCGAATCAGGTCAGCGACATAGATAACTAGGCCAGTCAAAATGGGGAAGAGAATAAGCTGGTGTCTCTACAAAAGGTAGACTCAGTACGATTCAACATAAATAATTTCCCATTGAAAGGACGTAGCATATTCCGCGAATGCTCTGTGCTCTCTGTCTATATGCTCACAGAAGCCAAAGCAGAGAAACGGCACAGCCGCTGTCCATTTCAAGACCCATCCAAAATCGATTTACCCAACTTCTATTCTACAAATTTAGAACAATTTAGAACAGCTGAAATGTGAGAATATCCTATCAAACAAATAGTAATACTCCTCACCTGAAGGATCAGCACCCAAATCATTCGAAAGTACCTTGAAGCAAGACAAAATAGGTCAGAGCAACAGCAGAGAAACCATACCAGTATGCACCAATCGCATGGCATAAAATAAGTACTACAGCTGAGCTTTTCCAGCAGTAGTCTGAACTCACAATATTCTCCAGACGGATATATTTTATAATCACTGAAGCAGAGGGACGTATCAACCAGTGATAACATATCAGTCACCTTGACATAATCTAGACACCCAGTAATATCAAGAATCTTCACATTAGGACAAACTAGCTCTAGATCCCCATAGTGATCAATCATTAAATGTTTGATATTTGATCGTGTAAGATCAAGCTTTTCAAGACTGCTGCATCTCTCCAAATTTAACGCTTCAATAGATGGGCCACAACAGAATTTGGGCTCGTGGAGGCCATAACAATCTTCAAGAGACAATTCCTCCAGCAGCGGGCTACCAGATAGTATGTCAGCCATTTTGTTTTCAGTTAAGTCAATTTTGTTCATAAACAATCTTCTAAGTGACCTTAGTCGGACCCGTCCTGCCACCGGTCTGACCACACAGGAAGCCAGCTTTAGCTCTACTAAGCCACTACACCTAAGAACAGTGCTGGGCAGCGTAAAGATTAAGTGGGAAATAAACAATATGTGGGAACTCCTCCCTAGCACACCGCAGGAAGTCTAAATCGAGGAACTTAACCTTTCTCCTCGCTGGAAAACGAATCCACGTATCCGGTTTGTTCCACGTTCTTGTCCTCTCTGGAATTACATAGTCCTCATTTTCAGGATCATAGGGGTTCACCCTAGACGTACAATTTAAATTAAGACAGAACGAATCCATCGTGGGGCTCGCCTGCCGAGTCAACACGTGATCGGTAAAATTCAAGAATCTGTCGTCCACTTCAAAAGCAGTCTCCAACTATTTGCAGTCGTGGTAAGGACAGTGATCGAAAGACAAGTGGCGGGTAGAAGTCCAGAGGTAACGGAACCCTTCACCATCACTGTCCTGACGGCGTCTCTCGTGGGCAAGAAGGACAGAATATGGAGGAGCACCGAGTCCGGCAGATTGCTAATCGCATCGCGTCCGTCATCTCTGTCCATCTTCCTGGACGTTTCAACTCAACACGGAGTTGACCAACGGAATTCTAGCCGCCTTCCGAGCTCTTCTGTACTTGAAGAAGGAGAAAGCGGATTAGCTTTTTTGTAGAGATAGAGACCGACGGTATATTTGCGGCGGAGCTCCTAATCCGGAAAAGTAGAAAGCCCGTGGGCCCTATATCCTGTTGTGGATGGTCGCAAGATGCCGCCGGCCAGTCCGAAGTCCGCTAATCCAAACTGGGTTGCCAAGAACCTATCCCCGGAAAACTCTCTTCCTCCCTACTCTGGATCACTAACCCACAGGGGCCTTATTTTCGGGGAAAAAGAAATTGTTGATCTCCTGCAAGACGCTCTCGACATATTGGACGTAAAACCCGAAAAGAGCAACACAAAATGGGGTTTCCTCGAATGAAGCTACTCAGAAATTTCGACAAACAGTGGGCGTGGAACATAACAACAAACCAATCTCCGGTGATAAGAAGGTAGTCATGCAAGTACCTAAAGGAAAATGGAGGTAGTGGCAGAAGATTGAATCCGTTGTTTTTGACGTTGCATGCGATTAGCGAACAAATTCAACCCGGACTGCTTTAAAAAATCAAGTTGGCCTCCATGTTCGTCACTCCAGTTAAGTCCCTGCACGGAGGAGAGTAAAGTGAATCACGCGGACATTGTTTGTTTTCGATCGAAGGAGAGAGCAAAAAGGCCGAGACGATTAAACTTCCTTTCTTTTTCTTTTTTCTTTCTGGTCAGACGATTAAACTTCCTTCTTTTCCAGAGGAGATATCATCGCAAAATATTTTCCAAGAGGGATAACTTTGGCAAAAATATCCTCCAAAATTTAAAAATTAAAAAAATCTTTGGCAAAAACAATTTCCAAAACGTCCGGAGGAAAGGCACATGAAAGAACACGTGTACTTTTACGCCCTTTGGACAATTTTCATATATATGCCCTTGGCAGATTTTTCCCCCTTTGTTATCTATAAGCACAACCTAGTAGAAGCAACACTAAAGCAAACCGGATAATCTAAGGCTTCATTTTTTTCCACAGAAAATGTGACGTTTCTAGAAATTATTTTTCAAGAAGCTATTTTCCAAGAAAACAACTATATTTTCTAATGTTAGTTTGAAATTTGAAAATGAACCATAAAATATTTTATGCCATACGAAGGAAAATCTTTTATTGCATATACTCATTTTCAATAATTTTTTTTTTTTTTTTTTTAAAATCATTGTGTTACTTTTTAATTTGCGGTTGGTGACCGGTTAAAGCCAAAGAAGAAGAAGAAAAGGAAAGAAAGAAAATAAAGAAAAGAAAAAGGAAAAGAAAATTAAAAGCTCAATTTTTAAAAAAGAAAAGAAAAAGAAAACATAAAAATAAAATGAAAATATGTTTAGTAAAAGAAAGTGAGGTAGAAGAAATTATGGAAAATGTTTTTCACTTTTGAAAAGTGAAAATATTTTCCCCACTTTTTAAGATTTTTTTAATAGCGGAAAAAAATTTTCCTTGCCAAGTTTCTTTTTATAAAACAAATGCTGAAAAATCTGGAAAACAAATTTCTAGAAATTATTTTCTGTGAAATGAACGGAACCTAATAACGGTTTTGTTTCTCTCTATAAGAACTAGTTTTGTTCACATCAAAAACTCCGTCTACAAATAGGTAGGCATCGATGCCACTTTTCTGCAATGAGTTGGTAATTTAACAACATTAGCACTCAGACCTAGCTTGGAAGTGATGCAACCAAATTTACCATCACCTAAGCAACATCTGAGTAAATAAGTTAAGAAGTTGATTGATTTTTCATTGATTATCGATAAAATTAATGAATCCAAACGGCACATTACTTATGACAATAAAATATTTACGGTCATTGAAGTTGCTACAGTTTTGTTTCTTCAAAAGGGATAAAAGGAACCCCTCTTTTAAAGAGTACACTGAAGGAGACAGAAGGCAGATTCCTTCAAGATTGAGAGTCACATTTCCTCCCTTAAGAAATGGATTTAAGTGAGGTTTTACTATCGATCGAAGCAGGCGACATGTGTCGGTCGGACAGAAAACTTGGGCTGGGATTTGATGGGCTTAAGGTATAGATAGCTGCTTGCCCTGTAATTCTTTACTCTTGCTATACTTTGTCAGTTGGATTTATGTGCACAGAGGAAGAAGTAATAAAACCAAATCAAAGCATATAATTTAATTCCTCCACTAGGTTAGCACTAGTTTTTGCTTGACCGTGATGTGGCGGTTGCCCGGCAGCACATATGCGGATCTTCTTTCCCAGCGGCAGATGAGTTAAATTTACCAAGTGCCTTTTCTTTTCTATTGTACTCTTCTTGGGATTAATTCAACGTAAATCATGATGCATCAAATCAATAACACTAAGTAACAATTTTGGACAGCACAGATCTTGATAGATTTAAGCGAGTTGACTAGAATCTATGTTCATTTGTGGCTCAGGAACATTCAAATTCACATTGACAGGTTTGATTTGCTTCCAAGAATGAGCTGTGTGTAGAAAAGATGGTGGATCTGCCAGCTACTGTACTAGGTGTCGTTGATATCCGCAAAGTCTGCACAAGTGACATTTACTCTGAACTCTTATTGCATAACCTGTCTTAAGAGAAACTACCAGGAAAAAAGGCTTAAGTTTATCCTTCACCAAAAACCTTTGCGCCAGAATAAGAATCTAAGTACTTCCGTAGCTTTGCTTGGACTGGCAAAGTGTCACTGGGTCAGGTAGGGCTCTATTTCATGACACCAAAGAGTAGCCGCTCATGAGTCCAACAGAAGAACCCAAGTTGCCATAATACATTAACTCGATCCATCCATTCGCCGAAATTTGACGTTTTTTTAAGATCTGACGAGACAATGATCAGCTAGCTCGCGCACTGGAATGAACAAAATGCTTCAATGCTCGTTCCCATCTGAGGGTCCTTGTTCTCATCAGGACCTCCATATCTGAGGCTCTGCTCCTGCCGAGCTTGAACCTCTGTGTGCATGAACTCATAGCCGTGCCCTTTTGCGGAACTTGAGACTATGCCCCTTACTCTGCCTCCGTTTGCGGGACCCCTTCCTGAGCTTGAAGCACCTCTGGTCAGTGGTCGTACCTCCTCTGCCTCTATTTTCTACTATTTGGTCAGTTTTGACATTTCGATCCCTCTTTACCCAGACCATATTAGACTTCCACGTCAGTCAAGGACTGCAGATTAGGTTCCTTTTATCTTAATTTGCTAATTATTAAAGAAGGCACAAGCTTTTTTGGTTAGTACAACTTTGGCAAAACAAATTCCAAGACGTTAAGAGAACGCAGGTACATAAACACCCACTAGACAATTATCAGATGTTCCAAAAAAGGCACACCATGAGACAATTTTGGCCACTTTTACCTTAGTCGTCCATAAGTGCAATTACGTTGTCAATCGTCCAAAATGACGCCATCTTGATTATCCCTTGTGAAGAATGGAACTCAAAAGCAATTGATGGAGGTCCACCAGGCAGAAGCAATGACAAGCAAACCAATTAACTGAAATTGCAGTTTTGTTTCGCCCTAAAATTAACGGATGATCCAATCCATGAAACATCTTCGTTTCATTCGCTTCAAGTACTCCCATTCATTAGCAGGTAGGCATCAAGTGCGATGTTCTACGACAAGCTGGCAATTTAACAACTTTCATATGGACGACTAGTGTAAAAGAGTACAAATTCAGCACTAAGACCTAACCTTGAAGTTGTGTAACCAAGCATAACCATCACTTAAAGAAATATTTAGATAAATAAATAAACAAGTCCTGTTGATTTCATTGATTATAAATAAAACTATATGACTCCGTAGCACCTTACTTATCAACAATGAACTATTTACAAATCATTGAAGTTGCCGCAATTTTATTCCTTTAAAGCAACTTCAATATACATTGTGATTTGTTAGTGACTATTATCATTATTTTTCTGTAATTTTCCTATGTACTTGCAATTTTTACTCTCCTATTTATCATTGGTCTGAGTTTTCTTTTGTTCTACGCAACGTTCTTCCAACAATAGTAAGTTTTTTTATATAGATTTTGATTCGAACCGGTGGTTCTAAGAAGGAACCGGGGACCAAACAAAATAGTAATGGCGGATTCTAGGATTTTGGAGCCAAGAATAGAACCGATTCTAGCCGGTGCTGGAGTTGGACTAAACCTGTTGCACACCCCTAAACATGACGCCAGCAAGAAATGAGACAAAACAAGATTATAGAGCGAAATATTGAATATTGCACAATAGATTTGGCTTAGTGTAAGAAGTTAATTATGCCAGAAGTCCGAGCGAGGTGCTACTTTGTTAGACTTAGTTCGAGCGTCAAATGCTTCCATGAAAATAATGGGCATGGCAGTTGTGTCAATCAATTCCCATATAGTCAATACTCGATAGAAGAAAGAATTATTTAGATTGATAGTACAGGAAGTCGGTCGCTTCAACTTAATTAGGACAGTGAGAACATGAACTGGCTTCAACAACATTGTTTTATATATTTTTGACCAGTCAAAAGCATCAACTTGAAATAAACTTTTAGCGTGTTTGATTTTGGTTAATCTAGAGGGAAGGGATGTAGCAGATTAAGAATTTTGCAAGTGAGAGTGAAATTACACCACTGGAACAAAGCAATGAACATGCCTTAGAGCGTATTAGTGAAGGAAGATCTACATTGTACAGTTTCTTCCTAATCTACAATACATTCAAGCCACCAAATTAAACTACGCATTTGGAACATTACAAAATAATTCAAGAGAGCCGATTTCGTACTCTTTTGAATGGCTGCAAATGACAGAATATATTAATGAACGAGACCACAAAATACGAAATGCTAGCGAAAGGAAGACATGTTCATGACAATGCAAAAAACAAACACAAAAGACCTCGACAATGTCTGAGTTACATGAGGGGGAAGCATGCAATGACAAGTTTAAGGGCAGGATGAGTAAAACAGATGCTGGTGTAAGTGAATAGTTTTTTCCTTAGTACCTCTTCGTATTACCTCATCAATCGATACTCTCAGGACAACAAGAATGAAGAGACCAAAATAGATGGAACATTTTACCCAGTTTCAAAATCCTTTGAGAAAAATCAGTCAAACAAAGAGTATTACTTCTTGCTCAAGGAGTACTAATTGAATCATTTTGAAGTCCTCAAAAGCAAGATAAATGCGGTTAATGCAGAGAAACCATACCAGTATACACCAAGTGTATGGCGTAAATCGCACACTACTCAGCTTCTTGAGAAGCACTCTGACTCCGTGGTATGCCTCTCAAGAACATTTGAGATGACGACTGAAGCAGAGCAATGCCTCAATCAAAGCTGAGTAATTGGTTATATTGACACACTTCATCGACCTAGAAATATGCAGAGTCCTAATTTAAGCACAGACTTTCTTTATTGCATGATTTCCAGTAACAACGACGATGGTTAATTTGTTTGTGTCTGAGCAAGTAAGATCAAGCTTCTCCAAACCCTCGCACATGTCAAGGTTCAATTATTCAATCGACAAAGGCCTATCGAATTGGAGTTTGTGGAGGCCATAGCATTCTTCCAAGAGACAACTCTCCAAGCAATTGTGGGGTTCTTGTGCAGGGCCAATACACGGTTGGTAAAATTTAAGAACTTCTCATCATACTCAAGATCATTGTGCAAATTTTGTGTATGTAGACCAGTACCGAGTCCAGGAAACTACTGATTTCGTCATTTCTACCGAGAAATTAGGGGCTAAACAGAAATATATCAGAGAGGGTGGGAAGTTTGAACCCAGGCGGTACATTCTACAAACGCCTGGAGAGCAACAAGAAGCAACCCAGGTGAAGAAGCGTGCTGGGAACCCCCCAAATTCAGAATTCAACCTCATTCTTTTCCGTGAGGAAAAAAGCATGGAAAATCGAAGAGGAGCGACAAAGGTAGAAAGCAGCCAGTAACCTGGATGAGACAGTAACTCATGGCAAAAATATGCAGAGACGAAAATAGCCGTTGTTGACATCTTCTCCAAGATTAACGCACTCTCAGGTAGAAACTAGATGAGCTCAATGACATATCCACCTATCTTTACATTGTTTAAGCTACTGCTCGAGGCACTAAATTTCACTGTTGAAGTCATGTCTTGCATCCAGCCAGCTTCAGCGAGCTGAAATTTGAATGCAAGCTGTTCTTTCATCTCTAGCACTTGCTGTAGATTGAATGGAAATTCATACATAAATATGCGGTGACATTTACGATGAGCATAAACAGTGAGGCTCTCAAGACTATAACAATTCCCGTATGAGCTGGATTTACCAGGGAGGTGTCACCCTGCTCAGATGCAGTCGAAGCCTTAAAAGATGGACTCGGCTGATATGTGAGCTCCCATGGTATAGTGAATACGAATTCAAGGAAAGTATGAGGAGGAGTGTGAAGAAGCAACTCGAACTAGGATGTAATAGATTGAGGGGGAAAAGTTTTGTTCAAATGTTGAACTGAATCAACACAGCCTGATCAAGTCAAAACTATCTATTTGATTCAGAAATCAAATCTCATTTGGCTTGACTTTGGTCAAATCTGACATTGTTTATGTTTGGTTTCCAAAGGAAAAAAAAAATGACGTGGGAATGCTCTTTTTGTAAAATCTCATATTAGAGCACCACTAATTATCAAGGAATTACGGCGGATTAAGTGCGTGTACCGATCGATACTTGGTGGATATGTTACTATGAAAAGTCTCCTCGGAAACAACCTGTGTCAAGAGGCGATAAAGAAAATACAAAGTTGGACCGGTTCTCTCTCTCTCTCCCCCCCCCAAGTGCTGCCGAGTCTTCTTGGTAGAAATCTCCATCTGTTCCCATTTAGTCAATACCAGGTTTAAAAAGAATTACTTGGACCGACTTTGAATGAAAATTAGCATTGGACATACATTGTGGGCACTCGAGAGCATGTGTATGTATGGACTGACTGAAATGGAATTATATGATACCATTCAATTCAGATCTTGTACTTGACCAAAAAAAAAAAAAAAATCAGTCTTGTCAGGAAATTTTTAATGAGACAATTTAGAATATTTAGAAAGGCAAATCACAAGAGCATGTACATACACATTTAAAATGGTAACAAATGTCTCGTAAGAAGTGAAAAACAATATCGTTCACAGAATAGCACAAAGCAAAGAAGGACACAAGGAAGACAGACACCTAACAAGCTGTAGTTTTTGGTTACATGAATAGGTTATGGATAATAGTTTACAGTTACTCAAAGTTCATAGGCCGGCAGATTCAAGGAAGGCTGCCGTATAAAAGTTTAGGTGGGCATAAATAAAAGAACCCAGCCTAAGTAAATAATATTTTCTTTTACACTCCATCTAGGACATTACCTCATGAACTGAAGCATAAAAAAAGCAACAGGACAAAGAAGCCGAAGCATAGAAACGGCACAGCCACTGTCCATCTCAAATAAGACCTGTTCAAAATCTGTTCACCCAACTTCTATTCTACAAATTTTAGGACAGTTGAAATGTGAGAATATTCTATCAAACAAATAGTAATACTCCTTACATGAAGGATCAGAACCCAAATCATTCAAAAGTGCCTCAAAGCCAAGACAAATTAGGCCAGAGCAACAGTTGGGAAACCATACCAGTGTACACGAATCACATGGCATAAAATAAGGACTGCAGCTGAGCTTTTCCAGAAGCAATCTGAACTCACGATATCCCTGTATGGATAGCTAAAATAATCTCGGTAGCAGAAGGACATATCAACCAATGATGACATATCAGTCACCTTGATATACCTTATATACCCAGCAATATTCAGAATCTTTACATTGGGACAAACTAGCTCCAGATCCCCATAGAAATAAATGGTTAAATGTTTTATATCTGATCGGGTAAGATCAAGCTTATTCAAATCACTGCATCCCTCCAAATTTAACTCTTCAATAGATGGGGCACTACAGAAATGGGATTGCGGAGGCCATAGCAATATTCGAGAGAGAATTCTTTTAGCAATGGACTACGAGATAGTATTTCAGCCAACTTTTTGTCAGTTAAGTGAATTTTCTTCATAAACAATTTTCTAAGCGACCTTAGTTGGACCCGTCCCGCCACTGGTCCAACCTCACAGGAAGCCAGCTTCAGCTCTACTAAGCTGCTACACCCAAGAACAATGCAGGGCAACCTGTAAAGATTATGTGTGAACTCCCTAGCACACCCTAGGAAGTCCAAACCAAGGAACTTAACCTCTCTATTCGCTGCAAAACGAATCCATGTATTGATTTTGTCTGACCTTCTTCTCTTTGGTCATACCACCCTCATACTGAGGATCATGGGGGTCCACCTCAGCCGCATAGTTTATATTAAGACTGAACAAATCAATTGTGGGGTTCTAGTGCAGAGTTAACGCACAGTTGATAAAATTCACGAATCTCTCATCGATTCTAAAAGCAGTCTTCCTCTCCTTGCAGTTGTGGTAAGGGCAGTGATCGAAAGATAAGTGCAGGTAGAAGTCCAGAGGTAACGGAACCCCAGGATCATCACTGTCCTCACGGCATCTCTCGTGGGCAGGAAGGACAGAATATGGAGGAGCACCGAGTCTGGCAGATTGCTAATCGCATCATGTCCGTCATCTCTGTCCATCTTCCGAACGTTTCAACTTGATACGGCGTTGACCACCTGAGCTCTTCTGTACTTGATTGCAAGATGCCGCCGGCCAATCTGATGTCCACTGAAATTATTCATTGCTCCCGCGAGCGAGGCCAATTCTCTTGCAAACAGGGTTGCCAAAGCCCGCCATTGTTGGTCAGTGGAATTGGGCTTGGCCTCGTCACTCTATGGGACCATGCACTTCCTTGCGATAAAGCAAATCAAGTATCTTGCCTTTCCATGTTCTGTAGTTGGCACCATTTAGGCTGACCACTATGCTGGTATTCACCTCCATACTTCACCAAGGAATTTTCACAAACACCTAGTGTTCACCGAACCTCGTCACTCTCTCCATAATGCCAAAACATGGAGCACCGGGATTAATCAAATTCCGCACCACAGGTCATATTTGGTTTTGTGCCGTAACATAAATGAGTATTGTTGAAAGCAGAAAGAATCAGAATCTCTGACGAAGTATTCGAAGGCAACAGTGCGACCAAAGTATAAGCTTGAAGGAGAGCTACGGGCGTCATGTTCGAGCATAGAACATGAGATCACATGATTTCGCAAGCTACAGAGAAGTTTGGTTAAGCTTTCGTGCTCGACTCTACTGATGGTTTTAGCTGCATGTACTAATTGCATTTGCGAATTCGCAACTGTTAAGTCCATTGTATGATTGTCTGGCAAACGCTAGCACAACTGATATCAGTCTTGCAATGGTAGCCATCCCTCAGTCTCTTCTGCTGCCTGAAGAAACAGAGGTCACTCCGAAGAGGAAGTGATGACGAACGAACGGCGGACTAAAAGAGGAGTAGGTTGTGAAAGGGATCGAGAGGTTTCTGATTGTTGACGGCCAAAACCTGATTTGAAAAGATGGTTCTTGCCAGAGACAAAAACCACGGATGGTGACGACGACGACGACGACGATCATGCTCTTCCTCCAACAGGCGATCAATTTCATATGAGAGTACACAGCGTGACAGATGGCAAGACTCCAGAAAACTAGAGAGTTTTTCCTTTCCCTCCCTCAAGAAATGGAGTAAGTGAGGTTGTTGGTATTGTTTACACATATATTATCACATCAACCAATCATGTGTTGAGATGTTATCAGGCTCAGGTCGAGCAATAAGAAAAGCGAGATTATTCCAATGTTTAATTTTATTCACCTTGTACATTGTCATTTACAAAATGAATTTTAGGTAATAATGGCATATTTGCTGCTTTAATAAGATAAAGCTGCTAGTCCTGCGCAGGTGCATTGTTGAGGCACCCCCGATTTTCTCGGCAACCGTGGACGATAGATCATTTCAAGTGAATGAAGGCACTTTCCTTAATCCAAGAAGTGAATAAAATTTTTCTGGTCCCATCACTTTCCTTATCAGGGCGGACGCTCAAAAGCTGCGTCGTGATTTGCCTTTTAAAGCACCGGACCAAATAAACGAGGTCCGACTAATGAAAGGCAACAATTATCATACTTAATCGAGTGTTTCTTATGTAGTATGATGTGTCATTTGATTATATTCGAATCAACAGTTTTTCTTAAAATGAAAAACCCGTTTTCGAAAGCTAGTGGTATGCAAAAGAGCTGACGCAAGGAACAAACACAAACGATGTTTGAAACAAGAAGGGGCAAAGTTAAAGGAAGAAAATTCCAGATTGAAGAGAATATTGGTCATGTTGAGTGTTCCCAGTTATTTTAGCTCTCATGTGTGGAAGGGTTAAAGGGAAAGATGTGTTGAGTCCGCCATAAACTATGTTAGTAGACATTGTTTTGTGTTTAGGCAAGAATGAGCTTTTGTAATACATGTTTTCTAATAGTGGACATGTTTTGCGTAAATGAAATTTAATGAGCATTTTGCACATATTGCTGGACTTGCATCCATGTGACTTGTTGGCTCCTCTCTGTCATAATAGATTGAGCCTAAATTTTTTAAATTGGTATAATGGAGCTAGGACTTTGTTAATATATATAAATAAATAAAGAATAATATATATAGTAGTTTTGCACGAACAACTGGGCTTGCAACAGCAATTGTTCTATGGACAATCTAGTATGACATCATCTAATCAACTAATGTGTATTCAGCAATGAAACAGAGAAAGCAGATTGTAACAAGAGAGGGATCACAAAAGATAGTCATGTTAGTTGCTAAAAGCAGCACCTTTGCAAGTAATACGTCATAAGTATGTTATCAATCCAACCATACTAGTTCACTGAACCCAGAATCCACCAAAAAAAAAAGAAAAAGAAAAGTCACATTGCAATGATCTCACAATCCAGTCAAACACCCCAAGTGACTATCAATCTAGATGCACGATATCACTTGTCCCTCCAGTTGGGCCTTTCATAAGCCTGGCACTTCTTCTTATAGGATTGACTTGCTTGCTGTCATTCTTTTTCTTTTTTCTTGATGGGCCTACTGCTTCAACGGGAAGTGCTGCTGCTTCAACTGGTGGTTGTTTTTTTGCTGCTTGTCTTGTTGTCCTTCTTGTAACATGCTGGGGAATGCCACTCTGCTGGCCACGAGTAGAGTTCTTTGTTGTGGTGTTGGCGTGGCTTGCATGATCATCATCTCTCTGCCTCTTGCCGTGTTTAGCACTTGCACTCTTGAGCTGACATGACTAGAATTCACAATGAACCAAAAAAGCCAGTAAAAACTAAAAATTCAAACAAAATCACTGCTTACAATCGCATTAACATGCGCCAATATGGTCTCACTAGCAGAGCAATGGTCTCCCAGTACAAATAGATTATAAGAAAGAGAAAGGCAATACACTTAGAGAGACCGCAATGAAATATTTACCTTTAGACCCTTTTTCTCTCTTTTTCTTCTGGTTTTTATAAAAAAAATTGAAGGCTGTCAACTTCAATGTACACCTAACATGAGCGCTCTTTATCGTTCCTGTTGCAAATCTCAAGGTAGCTAATCTCTCCTCTAGAGTTTGATGACGTCGAGTGGAAATTGAGGATTGTGATGGTAAACTAGGGTTCGAATCGAGGAAATTGGGGATTCTAATGGAAATCGACGTTGTCAGCAAATTAGGGAGTTCATTTGGGGATTTTTGTGGTTTAGTCGATTTTATTTTGTTATATGTTGCACATTCTTCCAAATAAACGATGTTGTTTCGATTAATATTTTCCATGTCAGATTGCTGATCGTGCCATGTAAGACGATAATGATCGGCCGGAAGATATAGATTTATATTGGAACAATTGAACAATTTAGGACTATATTGGAATCCGCACAATATGTTAGGACTGAAATTGTAATTAACGAAAATCTATATCCAGTTTCATTCCTCTTTCTATTATTTATGTTATTACTTTAGTAAACTTCAATTCTTCTTCTTATTTTCACTTTAATTACACGTGGTACTTCATGTACTACTATCCTCTAATTTTGATTATTTATTTCAGTTAAAATACAAAAATATATTCAATTGTTTTGCATTTTGTAACTAAAAAGGAGTTTTATTTTATACTTTTTGAATGAGAAATCCATAACCATGTGACACGTTGTTTCAAATTAGTTTATGAAAGTCTTGATATTTTTGTATTCTTCCTTATTCTAAAGTAATATGCTTCGAAATTAAATAGTGTCTCTTTTCATCATAAGTCATAGTCATCAGTGAAATAATATGTTCACTCGTTCAAAATTACATCCTAACTCAATATATGACTATTTTCCCAAGTAGTATTGCTTTAATTTACTTTGACATAAAAGTTACATCCTAACTCAATAGTCAAGCCCACTGTATATACATGCATCAGCAAAATAGCATACAAATGTGCAACACATTTATTGCTTAATTTGTGGGTGGATGGATTAGCCCTATATGAATTTGCATAAAATGTCTAACAGAAATAATAAAGAAAAAGGCAAAACAAATTATCCAATTATGTTTACTCGATAGGAAACCAATAGATACAGAGGAGATAAATCATCATAATATTATATATATACCAACCAAATATATATACACATAGCGAATTATCTACCTTCATCATTTGTTTTTCCATGTGATGAAACTTGGCAGAATTTAATGAGTTCTTGTGTTTTTTTTCCCTTTCGTACAACTACAAATTGGACATTAATTTCTCCCAAGCGCATTAATGGAATAATCGAATCAACTAGTTCATAATTAGTTTTATTATATGAACAATATTAAATTTGTGCATTAATTATGTCAATTGCAAAATTTAAAAAAAAATAGTTGACAAAGAAATCATATATTGTTTTTGAAATCAATAATTTGTGATCTATTATCTAGCATGTTATCTGTGAAAGCAATTTTGATGAAGTAATATATAGAGAGATAATATTAGTTTGCCAGCACTATTAAAGAACTAAGACTATCCCACACCAAAAAGGTAAGTAGAGATAAGTGACTAATGCAAGGAAACGAATCAGCCACCTAAGAAATTATAGTGCAACAAACGAAAAATGGCAACTTTGAAAGGGCGGATATATGTGTGGCTAAGGAAAGGAAGAGATTTGGCCTAAAAAGGAATTGAACAAAAATCCCCCACACAATGAGGAAGATGTCGCACTTTGTTTAATGTATTCAGAAAAATCTCCTCTTCGTAATGCTCCAAAGTTATTGTTTCCTCATCTCTAGGTTTTTCGTGAAGCTCCACCTGTTTTTTAACATTGTCTAAATCTTCTTCTGCAATTGACGTCGTAGCCTCAAAACATTCAGCATTGCCCCGCCCTAACTCGGAATCATCAACGGAGGAGTTGCCATGAGTTTCGCTTTCACCACCCACAGATGCAGAGTTTGAGTCTTCATTAGGACATGAAACGTCCCCCTTAGCCCCATCCTCATTGGAATACACGTTAGTCTTCATTCTCCGTTCCTCCCTTAACATCTTCATCATCTCCTCATCGTATTCTCCCTCCCAAATCACTTCTAGTCGACCCCTCCCTTGATGTACAAATGAATAATGAATCCTCTTCTACATGCCTGGTCCAACATTTCATTCACGTTCCCATCCCCCTTGATCTCCATTTGCATGTTGTAAATATCCTTGGTCTCACACCCATTCTCTCTTGAAACGAAAGCCGAAACTTTTCATGTCAACAATCAATCCTTCATATGTCACTAAATCGGGGTCGACGCCTTCCTTTTCTTTCTCTATTCCATGAACAGACCCAAAACCACACGTCACAGCAACCAATCCTTCATATGGGCTTCTTTACTCCAAGCTGGAATCGGATTGTGATGGATATCTGTGATGTAACAAGTTTAGCGGGAGAGCCAAACAACATATTTATTGGATATACGCTAAACCTTTTTCATATTTACCCAAAATCCAACTAGCGCAAATGTAAATATGTGATGTAAATTTAAATTAAACATTGAGTAAGAAAATTATCTACCTAAGAGTACTATCTCATCACAGATTCCCTTTTCTAAAGGGGGGTAAGAATAAAATTGGAATGCCACTATAAATAAAACTTTCTAGTAGTGGTTTTTACCACTATTGATTGGGGGACAGTAACTATTCACTTTCTCATTAACCATTAAATTAAGGGTAGATGAGGTCGCTTGTGAAACATTTTCTCAATACTGCTATAATTATTCAAAAATGGCATCAATAGAAATATTTTTAATTTCTTTTTGAATATTATAGTGCAGACATTTAGCTTGACTAATTCCTATTGATACACAAATTATTGCATCTAGGCACTTAAAATACTTAATTCACATCTTGACAAGTCTCACTCCTAAGATTACTTTGTATCTTGCAATTGTTAACTTGCTAACAAAGTGTACTTATGGTGGTACAATAATTAAAATTTTATACAATGTCCCATTCGTGGGATAGTCTTTTGCACTTTATTGCATAAAATTATTTGTAACTTAATAAATTGTACAATTCATGTCAAAAGATTGTCTTTGGTACACGAATGCTAGATTTAGTGATGAGTGTATTTACTTTAAGTCCATTAATGCTAGGCTAGGTATTATTTCTTTTGTTTACACTTCCTATTTGTAGATTACCTTACATGGCGGGTTGCCTTTTAATGTCTTAATCTGCTTCTAGTGACAGCACCAATCATTAAAAAGTTAACTGACAATTTATTTCCAAGTCATTTCTTTTCATTAAACCCAGTGACTTGAAAGGGTTGTGATGCTTCTTTCTTACTTGTTCCTAGGGGTGATCGGTTTCAATTCCCAATTTTGGGATTGGGGACTGACAATTAGGACCCATCCTATCCCATGGAACCAATCACTTAAAAAAAAAAATTAAAAAATTAAAAAAAAAAAAATGACTAGTAGTTACTATTTTTAAGAAATTAAAAATATATATTTAAAAAAATGTCTTTTGAAATCTATAATTGGTCCGATCGATTATCGAACTAACAATCGCCGATTCCATAAAAATGGAACCAGATAGACCATTGACCTCCGAAAACCGGACCACACCGGCTATCCGGTCTAGTCCGAACGATTCCCAGCTCATAGGCATAACATGCTCACCCCTACTTGTTCCTTCTTTACCAATTGCTTTTGAAATCTATAATTGGCAATCGATTATCTAACTTCTTGTCTATGAAAGTAATTTTGATGATTAATATTAAAAGAATGATTCATTGAGTTTAAACTATTACAACACTAAAAAGGCAAGTAGAGATGAATCACGAAGATAGAAAAAAAAATATGTAGCCTAAGTAATTAAAGCACAACACATAATGGGAGCCACAAAAGAGGGGGGAAAGATTGCTTTAGGAACCGCAAATGTCCGACACCAAAAAACAGCGGAAATAAATCATCCACCTAAGAAATTAGGGTGCAACAAAAAAATGGCAACTTTAAAAGGGTAGATATTGTGTGGAGAAAGGAAGGAGGATATTTGGCCAAAAAAGGAAATAAATATTGTTGAAGAATATTCCGCACCTTTTTGATGTATTCTGAAAGAATATCCTTTTTGTAATGCTTCAAAAGCGTTGTCTCCGTAGACATAGGATTTTGATAGAATCTTTGATGAAGTATCCACACCCCTTATATAGGACGATGCAATCATCTGGTATTTTTGTGCCGAGATGCATCAATCAACCTTTTCAATGACCAGCACCTATGACAGACAAAGCTTTCTAGACTCCAACTCGTTTAGGCCCTCAACATTAGTAAGTACACCACAATTTGAATTAAAATCTCTTCAGGTTCTTCAAATATTGCAACCCACTTATTTTTGTCAGAGATTTGCAATGATGGAAGGACAAGTCTTTCAATGATTTTGAAACATCCACAACTTGTATCTCAACTAGGGCTTGACAAAGATTCCACTTCCTTCCGCAGCTTCCTTAATTCTAAAGGAATGGATAATCTCTGAAGCCATTCACATCCACAAACCCTTAAGTTCTCCAGTTGTGGATAGTCCATCTAGTGAAATGTCTTCCACTTCGCAAAAATAGATCTCTAAAGTTGACAAATTTCTCCACCTCCAACGTGGAGGATGGAAGCACAAGGGGTTTTAAGTCCAAGTGTCCCAAAACAATCTCTTTGGTTGAGAAGGATAAGTCAACTCTGGATTTGCAGGACGTTCAGCACTCTTTAACTCCACCCATTTCAATCTAGATAAATTCACAATCCCCCTTAAGTCGCATCCTGGGATTAGCTTTGATTTGCCTTCATAATCAGAGCCATCGCGTAGTAGCAAATTAACCAAATTAGTAACTTTTGACAAGCCAAGGGTGTTGAGCAATGATGTGGCTTGAAGACGTAGATAGGTCAAACTTGTGGGAAGCTCCGGTAACTCTTGAATCTCATGACAATGGGTTACATCTAGGATGTGGAGGTCATGAAACGTGTTGATTGTCATTGGAATTCCACCACTTTCAATGAGAATTTCACATTTCATTCTATTACGCCTAGAGATCCAGCTCTTCTAAGATTTACCAAAGTGCTAATGCCACAAGTTAATTGCCAATCAAGATACTTGACATTCAATGGCCACAATGGAAAGCGCAAGATCTCTAATGATTTTAACTGTAAAATGAAGTTGGGAAGTTCCATTATTTTCGTTCTGTCAAAAGAAAAATTCTCAAGCTTCAAACTACAATATTTAAATTTTAACATTCCAATGGAATTTGGAAGTATGGCAATGCGAGTACCTAACAAATCTAACTCTTTCAATGAGGTCAAATTCCCAAGTGAGTCTGGAAGTTCTCTCAACCTTCTACAATGCCGCAAGGAGAAAGTATTGAGCTTCACCAGTGCCCCCACTTCTTTTGACAAATCAATTAAATTCAAGCAATCTATAATCTTTAACTCAATCAAGGATTGTAGATCTCCAATGAAGCTTTCAATTCTCTTTAGACTGGAGCATTGAACAAGAGTCAATCTCTTTAAAGCTGAGCATCTAGAGATGTTTGGGATTGTCGTTATGCCAGAACACCAAGTAATAGATAGAACTTTCAAATTTTTTGCTCTCTGTAAAAATGAATGACATGTCGAGTTAAAGAACCATTGTAGTGTACACAAGGGAACTATCATATTATAATTTAAAACATGTAATTTACCTTGATCAAGTCCCATGCTTTTGAATCATCCTTGAAGTCAAGGCCGTGAAGTTTACAAACAACAAGCTTATCCAAATACAAATTGCTTGCCCTAAAATCCAAATCGAGTTTGTTCATCCCATGATCCAAATCGAGTTTATTCATCCCATGATCCTCCCAACTCCAAGAAAACCATCTCAAATTTGAATGACACCTTGCAAAGTCCCCAACATAAGTTCCATATTTTAAATCGAGGAATCTTAGGTTCGGCAACCTTTTAAAGTCTTCATTTCTAATCTCTATGGGGGAACCATACATAGATATCTCAAGTGCTTGAACCTTACACTTTGTCTGCAAGTGAAATTTTGCATGATGCCAAGTAGTTTGTCAACTTCCAACCACTATGTTTTACAACTCAAATGGGCAGGAAAAAATTGATAAATTTCCTAAACAAAAGAAAAAAAAAAAGAATCCCCAATCCTAGGATATACGACTTTTATTTGAGAATGAGACATTTTTAACTTACCTTTTCGGTTCTTATGATTTGAAGGGCCTCCTCTGGAATCCACAATCTACTCTGCTTTCCATAGTCATCTTGACTGTCTTCACGGACAATTTGCCTCCCCAATGCTATAAGTTGATCATGCATCCAGAAGTTATCATTGTCTAATATCTTTATCAAGCACCTATCCATAAGGACTTCAATTCCTCCCTTTGGATAAAATTCACAATCGATCCACATGTAAATTGCATCGGTCTTATTCTCATTGACAAAGAAGCACGCTATATCAAGAAAATTTTGTTTTTGATGTTCTTCTAGATCATCATAGCTAATCCTTAACTTCTCTAAAATCTCTTTCGTAGGAACATTCCTTAACTTTTCCAATGTCTCTTCCCAAATTTCTTGGCGTTTCCCCTTGAGCAATGAACCTATCACTTGAATAGCTAATGGAAGCTCTCCCGTAGTTGAGACAATGTCACTTGAAAGCTGGCGATAATCATCCGAAGGAAAGTCTCCACTAAAGGCATGCCAACCAAAAAGCTGAAGTGCAGAACCGGCATCCATCTTTAACATCTCATACTGTTGAGTTTCACCCTTAAATCCCTCAACTTCTAGAACACAAGTGTTTCTTGTTGTAACGATTATCCTAGATCCTGGATATAATTTGGAATTTCCTATTAGATTATTAATGAGCTCTTTCTTATCAATGTCATCCAAAACCACCAGGACCTTCTTATTGCTGAGTGTTTCTCTAATCCTCCTCATTCCTTCTTCACTATTGTCGATATCTCCTATAGTTCCAGAACCACCAATGTCGATAGTAATTGCTTTGCAACGAGACTATGCCCTCCTTATTCGACCTTTCACGAACGCCGTCAAGAAAGCTACAACACTTCCCAAAGTGGGAACATAATTTATTAAAGACAACCTTGGCAATAGTTGTTTTACCGATGCCACCCATTCCATAAATTCCAATGAGCCGCACATCATCGTGACTGACATCTACAAAATTTGTCAACTCTTTTATCCGACCATTAATTCCAACTAAATATTCAGTCACTAATTTTTGTTTTATCTTCAGCTTCTTCAAAACCTCTTTAACAACTATTTTGACAATCGCTGCTTGGCTGCAAGGCATAAAAGCGCATTCTTTAGTTACTAGATTAATTTCATACCCACGCATCATATGTGGGATTGTCGAAATCTTAACTTGAACAGGTATGAAGTACATTGAAACGGTAATTAAGTACAAATGGCTAAATTGATAGAACTCACTTGATATGTTTTTCATCTATGATTATATAAATTTCTAAAGACAATAGTATTGACTTACACGATGGCAACAGTTACCAAGTGTCTACCGAATCGTGCATAAGCAAAATTTTAGCATTTAACTAGGCCTAGACAAAATTTCAGCAATCGCAATGGGAGAATCATTAGTCGAGATAATGTAAACAAATGCAACGTCATCTTTTGAGCATTACAGTTTGGTTGACAGAAAAAATATAACCCCAAAAAAAAGCCCAAAATTTTTATATTGACTTAACGTGTGCATCTTACCTAGTCATAGACCTAAGCATAAGTCATAGTTTCGTAATTAACCTATCTAAGGTGGACTTCTTTGTCAATATTAAAACAAAATGGAGGCCCTGTCTGTTTGCTATCCAATAATTCCATCTTTTGGTCGAAAATCTGGAATTCTAGAGCAGCATGTTGGTAACAGACGTAACCCCAAAAGCTTACCCACTCTATGACATTATGCAAAAACAGCTCATTTACTTTGGAGAAGCTAATGGGGTGCCCGCATTCTATAAAAGCACACAGTTGGTTTGTTAATATAAAATATGTGTTAGATCTAAATTTATCAATTGAACAGCCGAATTATGTGTTGTTATTGATGAATTATAGTAAGCATATTAAGTTGTTAATATAAAGGCCACAGGATGACCCCCCAAAACAAGATATAAATGACAGGTGGGGCCACGACACTGCGACGTTGGCCCCCAACTCATCAAATAGCTCATTGTTCGAGCCATGTGGCCCATTATTCATCTCCACCTTTTATTACTTTGGATTAGATTAGATAGGTGATTAATAGTTCAAGGCCTTATAGTTTACCTGATACAACCCTTAAGAAAGGTCAAAAGGGAAATAATAATAAATCCCTAAAACCCATTTTTCACGCACTTCAACTAGCATCTCCATATTTTGACAATATGCAAATCAAATCCCCAATCTTTTGAAATTGCATATGTTGCCCTAACTTAATCTCATCAAAAAGGGTCCTCACCACTCTCTTCCGAACTTCCAAAACACCCTACACCGCGTGTCCGTTCTCTCTCTCTCTCTCTCTCTACCCTCTATTCGCGCAGCTGCACCCGGCTACACTCCTGTAAGGCCCCTGTGTGGCCACCGACCTCATATCAGAGGTTGACAACAGTCGTCGTCGCCTCCGGCCTGGTCCAGATCAAGGTTGCCCAGCCTCGATTTGGATCTCCCATGAGCTCCGCAGAGCTCAAGTCCCCAAGATGACAGCCCCGTCAACCTTTATCTCAAAATGCTCTTGCTTCTATTGAATATTTAAACATGATTTTTCTTCATCGAATCTCAATTTTCTCGTATATTTGGTGTCTCTTGAGAAGCACATAAAAATGTGTAAAACAAAGTCAGCACCGGATGCCGTTTCTAATTTTCTTCTGCCTTTTCCCCGTTAATGGGAAATGGAAACTGCTATGAATGCATAATCTGAACTTGATTTTAGTAATCATCCCAAATAATAAATGCAAATGGGTGCTCTTGAATATTTCCTAGTCTAACGAGACAGTGAAGTGGAAAATATAGTTAAAAGGAATATGGGGGCCCATGTCATTGAAGCTATTGACATCACGGGGAATATTACAGGGAAGATGTTAAAAGCAGAGGATGTAGAGTTGAATGAGTGCAGGGGTAGTTTTCACTACGTTCCCTTTAACCAAAAAAAAAATAAAAAGAAATCATTTGACAGGCCAACGTTGTATACTCTAAAATAGCAACAACAAAAGAAAAATCAAACACAAGAAGAAATTTGTAGGGATCTTAAAAGAGTTTTGCCTTGATGTCACGTTCAATCCCTTGATTTTACCTACTGCTGCAAGAACCACGCTCCATGCCTCGACTTTGTTGGGAAACTCCCTCTCATGTTCCAATAAAGCATTGCTATATATCCGCGTTTTAAGTTTAACATCATCTGGTTCCACGTCGAGAAAAATGGGAAAGATACACTTTTCGACCTTTGATTTAGACACGTTGTCCACTATATGCACAAGCTCCCAAAGGCACCATTTATTGGAAGTGTAAGTCTGAGAGGATGGGTATGCAAATTATGGAGTTATTGATAGCACTTAGCAGGTTGTCACTAATTATTTCTCCAACGTGAAGTTCATCATCATCCCTAAATACACGGACTCCAACATCTGACAAGTCGTTATAGAGGAAGTCTGTGAATCCATGACGAGTGTCGGGCCCTCTGAAACTCAAGAACACTTGGTTCTCACTTCCTGATGCTGGTGTAGCATCATTACTGGTTCCAGCCTTTGAGTTTGCCATAGGTAGGAAGTTTATTAATTTCCAGATATCTCTCTTTCCTGAAGAGAAAATGAGGTTAGTGTGGCGTGGTCTGGCTAAGAAATGAGCTGAGATATTGGATATGAATTAGGCAAATGAGTACCGATACCTTAAAACTTGGCCGGTCAGTTTAAAATCAAATTAACTCGTACATTTCCCATCTAACGTTCTGCATTAGCAAGTAGACACCAGTGAAGGAGGAAGAGAGAGAGCACGAGAGAGAGAGAGAGAGAGAGAGAGAGAGAGAGAGAGAGAGAGAGAGAGATTTGGAGGATAGCAAAGGGAGAGAGGGACGAGGCATGTGAGCATGAGGAGTTGGTGCATATAAAGGGTCATGCGTTCTTTTTCTTTTTCTTTTTTTCCAAATTATGATGGATAAAAAAGGTTCTATTATCAATAGCAAATCAGAGAGAGAGAGAGAGAGAGAGAGAGGGGTGGTGAGCAGTCCTTAATTTTGGTTTGCTTCTTGATTTTGCCATGTGAAACACGACGTGAAATTCAAAGAGCTAAAATTATAGAATAGGGTCTATTAGGTGATAACTTTGCCAATAATATATAAATCAACACTTATTTTTATCAATAAACAAACTCTAGAAACACTAGATGCTCTCACACAGTTTTTTTTTTTTTTTTTTTTTTTTTTTTTTGCTCCAATATATTGAATATCAGGCCCCATGAAGACTCATTTGGCATTCCAAAGTTCTTTAAACCCAAACACAAGAAATAAATTAAAGAAAAATCACCACACAGTCTACAGAAATCAGATAATGTCTTCAGGTAGAGAACAAAAATGAGCCAGTCACCCCTAAAAATCCCAACAAAATCACCACGCATCCCATATACAGCCAAGTCTTAAACTTAACATTGTCAAAAAAACGGGAGGATACTTTGGGTCCCTTTTGATTTCGACGTGTTGTCACTATAACATGTACAAGCTAACATTATTTGCATAAATTGGAAAAGTAAGCAATTAACATTTAGTTCAACATGAAAAAAAATTCATACATTTTACCAAAAGAGAAAACAATTCCAATGTTATAGAGAACTGCAATGGATTTGTCAGCCACAACCATGTGCAAGCGAGCGAGATAGAGAGAGGGGAGGGGGTGGGGATGAATGGTCAACCCTACCCAATGATAGGGATGAGTGGTTCCAAGTTCCTTACAGATTCCATTTGGAACCTACCCTTGGGTAAGGTTCTTCATTTTTTAAGAATCTGAAAGCTTACCTTCGAAACTTGGAGCCTACCCTATTATAGGTTATAGGATCTAACAAGTTCTTCTGTTTTTCTTTTTTTTGGTTTCATTATTAGTTAAGCAAAACGAAAATGAGCGCAACAATAAAAATGAAAGCTTCTTATTGATTCAGTCGACCAAATAAGGAACCTCTAGATCATTTTTGGTCTATTGAGTACTAAACAAGCTTGCCATTCATCAAAGAGAATACAAAAGACTAGTTTTCCTTGGCATTACGGTTCAAATAAATATAATTAAAATGAGAAGTCATGACATTCTTGAAAGATATTGTTCATTTTTCACCTATAAGATTATAAAACAAAAGTACTGGTTAACGATGATAAAATAACAAGATAAAGTATAACAAACAAAACATCTTCAAAGCGATAGGCAAGTCCTATCTCATCAAAACTTAGTGTCCTCCTTAACCAAGTGCTTTGATGTTATACATTAAACTGATGCAATAGAATTCACGAGAGACTAGCATGTTGATCAAGACAATATCTAGGACCACAAACAAAATGGGATGTAGGAAAAAGGAAAGAAAGATGACAGCAAGAAGTAAGCCTGCAGAAGAATTAAAAAGCTTTTGGGGCACCTTTCAACAAGCATACATCAAGTCAATCCTAATCCAGTGACAATAGTATGGACGCCTTGAACAACAAAGATACTTGGGATACTAGGAATGTTATCTTGATATGTCAACTTCATATATGCACAACATCATTAGAAATTTCAAAATAAAGATCAAACATTTACAAAATAGCAAAACAAATTTCAAGCCAAGGTAGCATTTTCTTGCATCTAATACTTCAACTATAGCATGAAAATGATTTCATCCCACAAACTCCAGTGCAATCGGGACAAATTGTGCCTTGGGACAGAGGTGAATCCAGCCCACAAAACCAGCCAAACAACAATCAGAAGGGAAAGGGAAAATGTAAACTCATTGAGGAAATCTACTCAGTAATGCAAGACGGGCAAAAGACCGAGATCCTTCCACCTTTTATCTCAGCTATTGCCCAAATCAGGAGCTTCACTCGAATAGTCAGTTGCTCAAGATCACTAGATGTTGAGCAGATAATCTCATCGACCATACCCCAAGGTTCTACAAATCAGTTGCTTAAAATCACCAGATAGCACCCTTTAAGGAAGTACTCATTCGAGCTCAACATTGGTCATCCATCATGAATTCAAAAATATCCAAGTACCAACAATCGTGCAGTCAATCATCTTAACAAAGCAACATATCCGATTGAGCCTATTAACGAAAGCCCTAGACCAATCGTAGCCAAGCAGCGAGCTAAAGAAGGCAACAATCGAAATAACTCCAAGATTATCAGATCAGGCCTTGATCCCGAGCACTCAGAAGCAATCGAAACGCAAAATCAGCAGCAACAAACGCCGGCAACATACACAACCAGCCTCAAGCCAATTTGACAAACAAAACACACGCGTAATTGTACGCACACGCAGATTCAGCAATCGAATAAAGCACGAAATCGAGCAGATCCAGCAACAAGCTTACCTGCTGGATGATGGTTGGTGTAGTGAGAGAGAGAGAGAGAGAGGGGCGCAAGTAACGCAATTTTCGTGGTTTTGGTCTGAGGAGAGAGAGGAATTAATGGAGGTCGAGGTCGATCTTAAAAGAGACAAGAAAGCGTGGAGACGCAGCGTCGCACAAGGGCTCAACGTCGTGCAAGGAGAGACAGAGGTGAAAGTAGAGAGAAATTGAATTGAGTTGGGGAACGGGAGAATGTAATCAGGGATTTAGAGTTTCCGGTCCGGTTCCAGTTCTCGGTTCGGTTCCTATAAACCGAACCGGATTGGGAACCGGCGGTTCTTAAAAAGTGAAACAGAAAATCGAACTCTCTCACTCTAAAACCTAGAATTGGATCAGTTCCCATGGATCCGATTCCCTGATTTCCATTCAATTCCAGAATTATGCTCACTCTTACATGGTGATAAATGATGGCGGTGATCATCATGGCTTCAATAGGGGGTTGGCCTCACTAAAGGATAACAACAAGACACTATACAACTGAGGATGATAGATATGTAAATAGTATTTAGAAAGCATGTGACAACAATGACTTTATGGTCCGCAGGAATTATTATCTTTTCCGAATTATATGAGATAATCTTTACTATGAGATGGTTAGCTCTCTCTTGGGCACACGCTCTATGCATGATTTTATCTCTATTTCTCTTACATATGGATATCTTCAACTTAGTAAAAGTGTTGCTCGTTGTTTTTAGGGTAAAAGCCACCCAAAAAAAAAAAAAAATGTCTCATTATGCCTATCATGACACATATACTCTAGACATTTTCTTTTTGTAACACTTAAAATCCCAAACTATTAACTATGTGATATATTTACCATCCATTAAAGTTCCGTCAATGAGAACTGTTAAAAATCTATCTACATAAATGCCGAAAAGTGAACGATGTTGACATGATGCAGACGAGGCTAATGATGTTAGTTTGATTGAAAAATCTTCGAATGGAACTTTGAGAATGGATAAATATGTCACATAGATATAAGTTTGGATTAAATGTGTCACAGTGAGATTAATTTGGCTTTTTTTGTAACTTTTTTCCTTATTAATATGACAACCAAATGTAAAGACATTAGACTTAGGATGTAAAGTTTAACTTGGGGGATGGGATTTGTAATTAATTCTATAATAGGCCGCACAAATTTCTAATTCTTCTAATTTTTTATGTGTGTAGCAACACTGTGCACTTATGGTACGTAATAGTGAGAGATTGATAAGACCAAAAAAGACTCCAAAGAAAAAGGTGGGTCTGTGGGGCTAGAATTGAATGAGAGGTTTTCGATATGAGTTAATAACGCGTGAACCTTCATCAGTGAAAAGGTAAAGACGACCAAGACTAACTGGATCATTGTCGATTGGCTCAATTTAAATATCAAAAGTAGCTTTATCAATCACATGATGTATGCCATCAAAATGATGAAACAATTTCATCAGGGGAAATATGATGTGAAATGCAATAAGATAAAGAGATGGTAAAATCAAAGAAATGTAAATGATAGTTCTCAACAGATTACTTTCATTGGTGCTCTTACATTTTCAACACTACCTCTTTTAGGAATTTTTGCGGTAGTATTCTTTAGCTTCCGTTGGTGGTGAAAATTTATGTCCAGGATACTATAGAGTGATTCAATTATCGCTATGAGTTAGGAAAGCAAAGAGAAGTTTGAAGTGTCAAGTCACACTAAGCCCGACTTCAATTTGGAGCTCATCTGGTTTAACTTCGTCTGAAGATTGTGTGACCTCATGCTGATCTAAGGTGTTTTGGTTACCATTTCGATCAAATTAAGGAAAGAGTACCTCAACTTGTTTGAGTTAAGAGCTGGAGTGGTTGCAAAATTAGATTAATTCATGAATAAAATGGCAATTTATTGTAGGACACAATTATTATCTTGGAAGTTACTAAAATCAAGGAAATAAAGAAAAATATGGAAATATGGAGCAATTAGAGAGGGGGATCACACATGATCTCCAATAACCGTCAAATGAAATCCCAAGAGTATAAATAAAAAGAACTCAGAAAAAGAGGAGTCCCTCAAGCTATGCCAAAACTTCGCCAAATTTCCTTCCAGAGCATTTCTTATGTTGAACTAACGAGAGCATTTCCTATGTTGAACTAACATCTTTCAATTTCAGTTTTAGACTTAGGGTCTTGTTCGTTTCGCAAAAAGCATTTTCCCAGAAGTCATTTTCCAGAAAAATGACAATATTTTCTGATGTTCGGCTAAAACCTGAAAATGTTTTAGAAAATATTTTCTGGTATTCGGTAAGGAAAATATTTTCTAAAACTTCACCACTTAAGCATGCATCACTTACGATCTATAAATCCATCAAATATGAACTTACCTTTTAATCCAAGCAAACTCACTTTATATCTTTGTTCCCTCATTGTCGCCAAACGCTCATCTACTCTAAAAAATGTTCGTATGGATTTTAAAAAGAAGCAAAAGAGAAAAGAAGCAAAGCATGTACAATCCTCATGAGAATCTTCCAGATGAGTGTCATGTTCTCCTCTGCGTCTTTTGTGTTCTAATAAACAAAAGAAAAAAGAAGCAAAGCAAGTAGAGTCAATTGCTTGAGTAATGTACAATTGCAAAGTAGAAAAAATAAATAAAAAGATAAGCAAGAGTGCTCAACGGGCTCGAGGTTTGCCTAGCAATAGTCGACAACTGGCCAAGAAAGAAGAAGATGGGAAACAAAGAGAAAAAAGAAAAAGAAAAGAAATAGAAAAGACATAGAAAAGAAAAAGGAAATTAAAAATAATTTGAATTAAAAAGAAAAAGAAAATTAAAAAATAATTCGAACAAAAAAAAAAAAAAAAAAAAAAAAAAGAAAGGGGAGGAGGAAGTGAGGTTTTGTAAATGTGTGAAATAAGAGAGATCAAGTGAGCCTTAATCTAGAAGACTTTTTTTCCTTTCATGGAAAACATTTTCTTCAAGGATTTCATTTTCCGTGAAACAAACGCCAAAAATCCGAAAAACATTTTCTCGGAAATTATTTTCCGCGAAACGAACGGAGCTAGAGTCTATTATTCTTCATGTGCATTGAGAAATGACAGTGTAGCTTTCATTTCAATGTTTGCAATTTAGCATCAATGTGCTTGTAAATTTGAGGATATTTCAATTACGGTGAAGTTTCTTAGTGATTTCTTTTTCTGTGTTTGCACTTTCATTTTAATTTTAGTGGTCATCGCTCTAATTTTCTTTTGATTTCCTTTGATTCCAAAACTTTCCTTTGGATTTCCTTCAATTTCAATCTACGCACTTTACCTTTCACATACTTTAGTTTCCCTGTCATTTAGGTTGAAGTAATATTTTCTACGTCATATTTTGGTCTCAAAAGTTGGCACATCTTATAAACACACATTCAACCCAATCCATCTTGAAAAAAAAATTTAGTGGAAGTTTAATCACTTTATGGTTGAGCTAAAACTAGAGAAGAAGTTGCGGTTTGTTAATGCAATCGCCATTTTGTTAGATTTGCCATAAATTGATTTAAATCCTACAGCTTCAAATTAGGCTTATAACCACATTTTGAATAATACTAGATTGCATTTGGTTGATAAAAAGTGTCACTTAGTTAATTTTCACCATCTGTCCATATAATTAGATAGTCGTGTAAGTTACTTTTAACTATCTCGTAACATGTCAGTGACTTAATGGCTTAAGTTAAATTAAAATATAAAAAGGAATCTAGTAGAATATCGAAATGAAAATGAAGAATGAAACTTATATTTTAAGACTTTTTATAGGTATCGAAAAAGATAAATCAAAATTACTATCAATTTTTGCAACATCCCAATTGCAAACATTGACCAAAAAAAAAATTCTTAAATGAAAAATAAAAATCTTGTTTATAAGACATTTAAATGGTTGTGGATGTGAATGTGAACAAGTCAAGGTCAAACAATGCACTGCAAATGACATGCCTGGTCCTTCATGTGTTTTGGGGTCGGATCTCTCCTAGACCAGTGATGTGCAGTTATGCCGACACAAACATATAATTCGTACATGTCTATTAGGAGTAAATGTTGAGGTAGTTCTTAATAGTGTTGTCACTAAACAATTGAGCTTTTAAAGTATCGATTTGATGGATTGAATCATTTAATAGTTTGATATTAGTTGAGTTACATCCTCAAGCGCTCTAATTTCCCGAGTTATTTGCCAATTATAGTCTATGGTCCCACAAAAAAGTGGAGGAGGTACACAAATAATGGAGAAACGGACAACATATATTCATTAGGTTTGGAAAAAAGTTGGAGTGTGCAAGAAAGTTCCACTGTGGGTGAAATGATAAAGATGAACTACAAATTTCACAAATGAGTACAAATATCATGTGATGGATAAATAATTGAATTCCAAGGATGATAAATAAAAGCAACATAGCAATGAGCAAGCATTTTGAGTAGCCAATATGTTCACTAAGTTCAATCGAGCTATTAAATCTAGTGGAGCAAGATTCACAGGGAACTCATCATTATATATATATATATATCAAAATTCAGTTTAGTATATATACTACTGTCATGAATGATAATTTCTCATTAAGAACACTAATCTATGAGCCAAAGGATGCTAGAAAAAATTCAGCACATACATAACTTTTAAATACATTCATTTTTTGGAGAAAAAACTTTACTTTTACTAGTAACCGTGTGCTTGTAGACTAAAATGCATCAATTGTTATCTCGACATCATATACCCCACTCAAAACTACATTCATTGGCGCCGATAAATGAATTAATCTTGTCATATTATTATTATTATTATTATTATTATTATTATTATTATTATTGTCATTATCTTTTTGGGCTTATGACTTGGTCAACAATTTAGAAAAATTTACAATGTCAACAGGATGATGCTTCTTGTTAAGGATGTTAATGTTCAATTCAGAAGAAGGAATTGGCTTTCGCAACCATCTTAAAGCCAAGTGCTACCTGCAAAACACAATTACGAAGCCCGATTCCTTCAAAGTTTAGAAGTGAAAATGAAGAAAATTTGAGGAAAATTTGGTATCAAACGAATGCATACCTCTTCCATTTAAAACTTCGTTCTTCTTTTATTAATAAAATTTGCTAAGGTCAAATAAATATCAATGGCATTGTCTCGTATTTGAAGGGCAAGTTTACTTCGAAATGCTACTGGGAACTGATGTATTATTTTTGTTTTCTAGAATTATTTGTTGTCTTTGTTAGTTCTAACGAGTCCACACGTTTTAGCTACATACCTACAGGTGAAAGGTATGCCTAGTGGAACAAACGAATAAATAGCACCTGAAAATTCCTAACATTGTCTATAATATCTACGTTTAATGAGCATTTATGTGTCGGTGTATTCAAATAGTATTTTTGCTTAAGAAACATTGAAAAAATAAAAACAAAGTCAGTCGAATTTCTAAATGAAACAGCCGACACCTAAATTTGTCTGAATGTATCCTGCGTGTATAACGTCCTCCTGAGAACTCGTCTTCCATTTTGGCCCCCCAATAAAAGGGAGAAAGGCGAAAAGAAGGCGGGGAGACGGAGGGAGGAGAGATCCGAGCGAGAGGGAGGCCATGAGCGGAGAGAGCCGAGCAAGAGACTGAAAGTAAGCGACGGCTCTCCACCGACGTTACCCCTCTCCCCAAGCAGAGCTCACGGTAGGTTTTGGTTCGGCTTCGTTCGCCTTTCTTTCGGGCGTAAATTTCCTGAGGATCCCTGCTCGGAGACGTGCGGGGCGGACGAGCGTAGCCCGATCTATCGAGCTCGCCCACCATCCGACGCCGCTGAGACGGGTAGGGTTCCTTCATCCGAACGCTCGTACCCCTTTTTGTGCTCTGTTTCGGGCTCGCCAGACGGGGCTGACGTTGTCCGGTTCGCGCGAGTTCTGGCCTCATTTGTGAGTGCACTGCGGTTTTGGGGGACTGGCATGTAGTTCATTCGGAATCCTGGCTCGAGCTCGGGCTCGGGCTCGGTCGTCCTCGCTCCTCGCCCCTCAGTTTGCGTATATTAAGTGTTCGATAAAATGTCCTGGAGACGGTTCCGTAAGAATAGCCGCTGTTTTTGCCTTACCCGAAGCTCACGTAGCATTATTATGATCTTCAGTTACTGAGTTTGTCCTGGGTGAGACCTTATCTCGTTAATCAGGGTTGTCATGGCCGTTTCTTCGGCATACTCCTATGCGTGTTGCTTCGATAGCGCTTATCCGTTGATGGCCCGCGACGATTCTCCGGGGATCAAAGACTTTTGCGGCTAATCGCAAAAGTGGGGAGGCGAGTTGGTCTCGCGGGTCGGCGTGAGCGATCGACGGAGCGGCGGCGCCGGTATAGCGGCCGGGGCGCGGTCGGAGACGAACCAGCTCAAGGCTGCTCGTCTCTGGTCATCCCCGTGCACGCAAAACCAAGAGCGGCATGCTGGGCTTGTGTAGGTTTTAAGTGTTCTTGAGCTGGCTGAAATAGGGAATGAGTGGGCTTGGGGAGGTTTGTGTGGATTTAATGAACTGGCTTTTGTTAGGCTCATTGGGACTAGGCGTAGTGGGCCTAGGATAAGAGATGACGCTTGGGCTGAATTAGTTTAATTCTGGTTTGGAATGTTCTCTGGTTGGGCTACTTCTGTTTGCCTTTTAATATTTTTCTACAGGCCGAACTGGGTCCAACTTGCTGAGCCCAGCCCGGTCGAGGGCCCAATTCCCGAAGCCTGGACTGGCGAGGCCGGGTCGGTCTCTGACCGGACTAGATGAGGAGACCCGACCTGGATCCCTTGTTTATATAATATAATATATTATTTTTTTATATTTTTAAAAGAATATTAAAAAATCCCAAATTTTTTTCCAAAGAAATCAGAAAAAGCTTAAAAATAGCCTTTGAGTGGTTTTTCCTTAAGATATGTGAAAATCTTTAAAAGAAAACAAAAAAAGAGATTGTGTTTAAATCATTGTAATCAAATGTTGGATTGCTATTTGCGCATTTTCTTTATTCCAATTATGCCCTTATGATGCATTAATAGCTATTTCCTTAGCTTGGTCAGGAATTGAATCCCAGGACTCATGATTGGAATAAAATGATGCATAAATGCATTACTTGATGTTTAAATAAAATAATGTATTGAAAGAGTATTAGTTGATTAATTAGTATAATCAATTCATCAATTCTAATTTCTCCAATTGTGCAAGAGTAAAATATTTCTTTCAATATTTTATTTGAGTTTCTAGTCGACTCATTACAAATCGATTAATAACGACTCATAAATGAAAATAACTTACTGGTTAAAAACTCGGATCTTAAGTTGCGAATTAGTAAGCTTGGGAGAGCCCGAATTAAGCCTAGAGTTGGCAATCTATTAACCTTCGTGCCTACGGAAGGGCTCGAAGAGGTCGCGACAAGTCCTAGATGGAGAGGGATGAGATTTAGGTTGTGACTTACAAACGAAAATGACAGGCTTGTTTCATTGTAGCAGCGATGTGTTTATGATAAATCATACAAACAATGACAATGCATGAGTTCTGTAGGTGATTTAATCCAAGTCTCGGTTGACTTCCTCAGATAGCATATTCTTCTTCCACTCTGAATGTACCATTAAAATTATTTCACATTCTAGTCTTACGCTTCTATGAAGTGGTTCGTGCAGAATTTAAAAGAAGATTACTCAACTCATGCAGCTCCAGGAGTCACGAAGTAACCAACGACAACTCATTAATCAATAATGACTTTTAGTGTTCAACAAATTTGATGAATTTCTGAGGTCCAAGGAAGCTAATAATTAATTTCAGAATCAGGAGTTGACTTTCACTGCCATCTTATAGCAAGATATATTAGTCTTGTAATGAAGCTCAGGTCCGTATCCAGATTGAAAATGAAGAGGAGATTGTATGAATAGGAGGTTAAAGGAGATACAGTTTCCTTGCTGCCCTTGCTAAGAGATGATCCACTGATTCTCGTTCGGTTCGTGATGGAGGTCTTTATCCCCTTAATATGGCAGCTGTGGAAAGGCCAATCTGATATTTCATGAAGCTGGTTTGAGCAACGCGTGATAGGGCTGAAAACGATGACACCATTCATCATTGTGGGGGAAGCATAATAACGTGGAGGCTTTGAAGCTCTTGGTGGAGCCTTGGGTAGATCATGACATGAGTTTGCAAATTCAAAGAATAGCTAGGGTCATACCATATTGCACTAGGCTTTTTCAATAAATGAGGGACAAATAAAAGCACCAAACTTTTGTAGTTGGGATAAATTTGGCCAATCGTTAGCCATTATCAAAACACTTAATCTTTTTATCACTTTTTCACTCTGCACAGCTCTAAATATTTACAGAATTGCCATCAAAATTAGATTTTCTTGGAAAGGACTAATATCCATTCCTTACTTTTTGTCCGCCATTATATAATTTTTAGGGAATTTCGAGTGTTACATATAACGAGTCATAAACAAACAACAACTAGCTTTAGTCTTGTCACATTTGATTATCACCGAGTCCCATAACCCATGAAAGTAACTATTAGGAGGTTAAAAGTTATGTTATGACAAGAAAAGGTTATAAATCCTTGAATAGATAATACACGATAAGACTGATAGTAATTTGTTTGAAGGCAGTTATATTTATTCCATACGTAGGTTCTAGTCCCAGGAAATATATGCAAAATAAGTTTAAGAACTATGAGAAATCAATGATAACATATGTTGAGAAAATTTTATATAATTGGAATATACGACAAATAGATGTACATTGGGTATATAAGAAAAGAGGAACCTTTTAATATATAGATTATGCAATTAAGGTAGTTGGGAAAACGATGTTAGTAATTGGAAATGATGCAACTTTTCAATTATTTCCAAAAGGGATGTTGAAATAAAATAAAATAAAGTAAAAGAAGGAAGTATAAATAACTTAGAAAATCACTATACAACTTACGTTATGGCATACGGAGAACTCCAAAGATCAATCATTCTCCCATAGTTGGATCAAAATTAGGAGAGAACATTAAACCAATACCACTAATGGTGAGTGGCCAAAAAGAAGAATGGAGTAAACCTGCTATTTTAGAAAAACTAAGGGTCCATTTGTTTCGCGGAAAATGATTTCCGGGAAAACGTTTTTCAGATTTTCCAGCGTTCGTTTTACGGAAAATGAACTAGTCAAGGAACATGTTTTCCATCATTGGAAAAAACAACCTTTAAAAGTGAGGAAGATGTTTTCCACTTCTAAGAAGTGGAAAACATTTTCCATAACTTCTTCAATTTTGCTTCTCTTTATCCATACATTTTCGTTTTATTTTTATGCTTTCTTTTTCTTTTTTTCTTTTGTTTTAAAAAATCAAGTTTTTTAATTTTTTTCTTTTCCTTTTTTCTTCTTTCCTTTTCATCTTCTTCTTTGGCCTGGGCTGGTGGCCGACCATGGCGGCGGCGGCGACCGCCTATGGCCGGCTCAAGCCTCACCCCGAGTGGCGAGGCTCGCCTAGCCCGGCGAGCCTCGCCGGCCTAGGGCGGAGCTTGCGGCTCGCCGGATCTGGGAGCTAGGTGGGGCTTAGGCCTCGCTCGAGCTCACCGGAGGTTTGCTGGGCTCGGCGAGCCACGAGCACACCAAATGGGCGGCGGAGCTCGGGCTCCCAATCCGGGTGAGCCCGAGCTCCACCGCTAGATCTGGTGAGCCGGCGGGGCTCGGGCCTTGCCCGAGCTCGTTAGAGGTTCGGAGCTTGCCGAGATCTGGCGACAAAGCTTGGGCTCTCGATCTGGCGAGCCCAAGCCGCCGCCGAATCCAGCGAGCTCGCAGCTCGCTAAAGCCCAACAAAACTTTCGCGAGCTCGAGCGAGATCGGCCGAGCCTTGAGCTCGCCGAATTTGGCGACCGGGTCTTGGTCGGCCACTAGGTAGCTGACCATCGTCAGGCATGCGGCGGCGGAGGAAGGAGGAGGAAGAAGGAGGAGGAAGGAGGAAGGAAAGAAAAAGGAAAAAATAAAATTTCGATTTTTTAAAATATAAAAAATAAAACTAATTTTTTGGTCAATTAAAAATATTAAAATTAAATTTTTGATAATTTTTCCCAAACAATTAAATTATTTAACGAATGGTGGAAAATATTTCCCACTCAAAGTTTAGGTTTCGGCTGAAATGGAGTCATTTTACTAGAAAATGATTTCTAGAAAAATATTTTCTGAAAACATGATATTTTCTGCAAAACAAACGAACCCTAAATGTAGTAAGAAAATAAGATAATTAAAGTAATTTGTTCTTGCAGTCATTAGACGGCACTGTCCTCAATTGGGAACTGAGTCAGCCCGTGGTTGAGGATAGTGCCGTAAGGCGTGTTGACCCAGTTGTGGGCATTTAACCTACCCTCCCTCACCCCAAGTGCGGGAGGTTACTATACCTACCTGCTCGACGGTAGCCAGAACTTAAGTCCTGACGTAGTGTCTACCTTTACCACCGTGAGGCCCTATAATTTCCTGTCTATCTTTGTCTTCCTGACATAGAGAAAATAAGAGGATTGCACGGGGTCTCCTACCCTAGGGCGGAGCTCCCGCCTATTTCCTCCATGAGCCTTTTAAGGACTTGCTCAGGTCCCTATAAACAATTTAACATAATGAGAATAAAAGAGGCCAGAAAAGAAGAACCGGAAACACTTGTAATAGAATTAAGACAACATATTAGCTCATGGAAGCAGTAAATGATCCACATCCATGACCACTTATTGGTTTTAGGTAGGAAAAGCCGAAAAAATAATTTACCTAGAAATATTGGCCTGGAGTCTCCTTCGAAAGGTAGAGTTTGAAGAGTCACAGAGAGCAGAGAGAATAATAAAAGAGTGTTCATGGTGGTTTGACCCCAATTAAAATTGCAAGATATGTATTTATAAGATCAATTATTTACAGTCCGAGAACATAAAATAACGTAATTATGTAATGACCCCATAAGACATATCAATTACAAATTAATAGTAACCGTGCATTGCCTGCATAGAGAGTGAAGAACATGCATATCTACTAAATATGTCGTAGTAGCTTAAATCTTCCACTTGCTTCGATGCTTGTTTGTGTTTGAGGCTCAGCCTTGGCCGAACTTGAACAACCTTTGTCCGTCAAAATTGTGCCCTTTTTAGTTATGCCCTCTTTTGAACTTGGACCTCTAAGGTAGAGCCTCTGCCCCTTCCTAAACTCAAAGTTGTTCCCCTTTTTGAACTCCAAGCTGTGCCCTTTCTTGAAGTTGAACTTTTGCCCCTTTCTGTATTCAAAATCCCGCTGCTTTGTGAACTTGAAGTTATTCTCCTTCCCATATTCGATAACTTGCCCTTTCCTGAACTAGAAGCTGAGTGCCTACCTGACCTCATATCTTCGCTGTTTCTTGAACTTGAAGCTATACCCTTGCTTTGCCTCTTTTCGTAGGATCCCGTCTTAAGTTTGAAGCATATCAGGTCTCGCTCCCTTTGCTTCCTTTTGCCCGTGCTCAGTCAGTCTCCATAGTTCTATCCCTCTTCATCGGTATCACGTCCAAATTCCACATTAGTCTTAGGGCTGCAACAAAAGATGTAAATATTCAAGACTTACAAAAGAAAGGTCTTTGATCCTTAGCTTCGGTTGTAAGAGTGCCTAATAATCATTAAACAAAAATAATAAATTAAAAATTAAAAAAGGACACATTGGTTATTTCATAATTATAAATTCGATTTTTAATAAATAAAAATAAAAATAAAAATTTAAGAATTAATGCCAAATTTAGTCCACATGTTTTTTAATGTGATACAAGGCACCTCTTTAGTTTGTTTTGCAAATAAACTACCAATGATGGGTGCCCTTCCCTCGATCACCGCTTTCTTCACTAACTCCATGCACGAGATCAGCGATGCATCATGTGTGGAACAATAGCCAGGTGGGGCCACTGGTGGCGGCGGTGCTGCAGGGGGGGTTGAGAAGGGTGCTGTCATTGGACAAGGTCGTAGAGCTAAGGAGGCCGCCTCTCGAGGGTGAGATACACTCGAACCCAAATGTAGGCACCTCTTCTTTAAATAGGATGATTGAATAGAGACATTTATCTAATTTTTCAATAGCAATTTAGATTATGTTTGCTTTTGGATGGTATGTTTACCACATGATCTGCATTTTTTTTCCTTCTTTTTAAAACTAAACACATTGCGTAACCACATTAAATTTTCTGGACTCTACTTCATGATAGAATAGAAATTTTGTCAACATTATTTTTCTTTATATTTGAATCATACTGTTATCATTAAATAACCAACGAACTACTTCAAATGTATTGTTCTACAAATCATCCAACCCTTAATTGATTAGTCAATTATGAAGATTTTTGCGCTTATCTCTTTGTTTGATTTTAGTTGATATTCTCTTTAATTTATTTGTTATTATTATCACTCTCTAACGAGTGTTTCTCTTTTTGGGTTGAGAAAAGCCAATGATTTGACAAAGAACCAGATAGACAACTAATTGTCGTACTTTATCCAAGGTCATTCAAGTTTCATCTCTTAATTGCACCTATGTGGACAGGATCAACCCTCCTCGACTTCACAAGGAAATCGTGCATTGTGCTTCAAGGATCAAATTGAATAAATTTAAAGTTTATAGATCATATTTCGAATGGAGGCCCAGTTTATGAACCATTTATGTAATTATCCCTAATTTTTATAATAGTAGGATAGTATTTTTTTTATTTTTTTTTATAGAGAATTAATATAAAATGTTGATGCACCAGATTAGCTGAGCTTACGTAGACTACGAGCAACAGTCCAGTTTCATACTAATAACAAGCTGAAAATCCCCTCAAGGCACCCTACCATGGCCATGTTAGTGCGAGAATCTTTCTCGTAAGAACACTGGTTTCCTTGAAGAAACAAAGTTTCAAGGCCTCCTTAAACTTTGAGAATAAGATTGGAGCTTGTCTCTGTCCGCTTTGAGTATGTTGTACTTTTGCGCATGTTTGTGAGCTTTACTCGTATCGTGAATTGCGATTCACGTTATACTCATTTTTCTAATGTACCAATCATCTTACCATTTCTATTACTGTTCATTGTTGGATTAGGGTACGATGTCTTGGCTGAGTTATTACCGGTCCTCATATTTGTGAACGCCTGTTCTCAGGCCATAATTTATGTTGTCCAGTGTCTTGTTTGACTATTGGGCCCTATGTACTGGGAACGCCTAAATCGCAATTAATGGTATATGTACAATGGAATTAGATCATGGTTCGATACATGTTGCTTCCATTAGAATACATTCTACCTATTCTTAAAATGTTTTTGGCATTGGACTGGATGCTATCCTTGTAACAGATGCAGCACCCTGCATGAGTGCATACAAAAATGTTATTGTAGCCATCAACCTCATAGAAAGAACAAATTCGCGAGGTGCAAGGGCGAAAATGTACCACTAATTGGAGAACTTTGCTTTGTACCTAAAATGGGTGCAATGATAAACGCATCAAGGCACCTAATTAAATATGGCACAAAATGGAAATACTTGAATAGTAAGAGCCTTTGCTCAACTACCGCCCGCGGTGGCCGCGATGGTTAGAGCTTTCTCCCCCACCGAGGGGGGAGGGATTCGAAACCCCGCGTTCTTATTGCGCGACTCACCTGCGGCTGGGTCTGTGGTAGCAGCCCAGTTCGCCCCGGATTTACCCTACCGACTGCCGGTTGTACAGGGGTTCCAGGTCATCAAAAAAAAAAAAAGCCTATGCTCAGATCAATGATCGTCGTGTGAAGTGCCCCCGAGGTAGCGAGCGAGAACAGAGAGGTTTTTGAAATGAAAAATCTTGAAGTTCCAACTTTCGTGGCCTGATAAACTAAGAATTTTCCATAAAATAACACTCTTGCCATCCGTGAGCAATCGGAATGGATTCGCAGCCTGATGTTGTCTTGAATAACATGCCTCTTCTGAAGGGCTACTGTCTGCTAAGCAAAAGTAATTTTCAAACCAAACATTGGAGCTCAGACTACTTTGGTTAATAACCACATCTTCACAGCGATTACTTTCAGTTTGATGCTCTTCTTCTGATGCGATTGAATTGAAAGGATCCATGACACGCTACCCTCGTTCAAGTCTGCAAGCTGAAGAACTAAGCCGGATCGACTTTCCTCCCAAATAATTGCAACTCTGAGCTGTTCGAATGGTCGAACTCAAGCTCAGAGCTCACCCTGAGGTGTATTAATTTCTAAATCCAAGCGCCAGTTCTCGTCTTCCATGACCTGTCGAAAGATCATAAAATATTTGCACAGATAAGTAAAGTGGATGACTTGCCTTGCCTTGTGGTCATACTCCATGGCCTGTTGGTTTTCTACAGTATGTGCGACTCTTATGGCTTCAAGCCACCAAGCATCCATAGGGGAGCAATTTGTCATGTTTTCATCAATGTCAACGACGTTAGTAGTTATATCTGGAGGATTTGCCAAAATCAAAGAATGCTGATAAATCAGGCACAGTATCCTCCAGGATCAGACGCAGCGGAGCACGGTAACCCGGCCTATTACTAAGCTCACTTTACCTTCATTTTCACACATAAAAGAGAAAAAATGGATAAATGTTGGGCAGAAATTTCCTGTACCTTTGCAATCAAGATTGTGACATTTCTGGTAATATACAGCCCGGATCAGGTCCGCAACTAGATAACTAGGCCAGTCAAATTGATGAAAAAAAAGAGCTGGTCTCTACTAAAGGTAGACTTAAAGAGCACGGTTCAACACAAGAAATTTCCCATTGAAAAGAAATAGCATAAACCATGAGTTCATGCTCTGAGAACCAGTACTAGCTTTGAATTTTACCTATACTGTGACAGACTCATCAGCATTACATGAGAAAAGGAGAAGAAACGATAGGCCTTTAAAACCAGATCATTTTCTTGACGCTACTCCGCATGAAAGGGGAAAGTGCCAATCAATAGTTTCTTTTCAAATAGGACATATCAGTCCCATTAAAATTCTTTCAAGTAAGGTTAGCAACTTTAATATCCTACACAGTCCCAGGTAGAATTCTATGAACTATGAAGCAATTGAAATGTTTCATCACTCTGTTTATCTGAAAATAAAACTATAGCGATCACTTGATACAGTTCCAATGGAGGCCACAGATTCTATAACATTGAGAAAGGCAACTTTCCAATTAAGTAATTCACTGAACTATCACTAACGAAAGAGTTGAAATTAAGTTCTTGTGAAGCAAGACGGTATCTTCCCAAATCAATATTAACCTGCGCAGGGGAGAAAAAGTCCATCACATGAGACACCGCACAGAGTTCTAGCACACTAGTCTACCCATGCAAAGATGTTTCCAGAAATTAGCTCCACCAACTGAAGATAATTAATATTTTTGCTGAATATAATAAGTACAGCAAATCATATGAATATAGTTCATAAAGGGACCCAGTGTTTTTTTGATAGGCAGATGTAGTAATCATAACGCACATTTTGACTCATCAAGTCGCAGATTCTTCCCTGCCTGAATCTCAAATTCACTTCAAATCTGACACATAGTTCTACTGTACTATGCTTAAATCATCTTAGCTGGGCCATTAACATCACTCAACCAGTACTTTCCAGTGACCAGCTGCCCCTTCTCTCTGACATTATGCCTACAAATTGTGACTCGAGGGAGGATAATTGGCTTCAAAGAGGGGAAAAAAATGAAAAGCATCGCAGCAAGGAAAGCATCTGGGTATGCAACGCCAATGCTTGATGCTCATTCATAAGAAGTATCATACTGAATTCGTCCCCAAAAAATGGAAAAGATCAATTGAATAATGTTGCCTAAATAGCTCGATCTAAGATAAGCACGACATGCCATATGTTCCTATGAATTTTTTTGCATTTTTTATCTTTTTATAAATTTTTATATTTTTTGCAAAATATATAGATATTTAAAATGTCTACAAAAATTAGAATGTCAACATCAATGGTGAAGATATAAAATTTATTTATGATCCCTATGAATTTTATTCTACAAACAACATTACTTACGTTCCTTAAGGGCATTTAATCAAACACTACTATCTCACAAAACCAACCTTAGTCTTATCTTAGTTGTTCGAGCTGATGTGTCTGTTGATTGTGCTGTGTGCATCCGTCGCCATTCCCTATGAAGCTAAACCTTCACTCTCGTCATGCAATCTTCAGTCGAGAAATGTTGGCTAAGATTGGGAGAGATAATTTTGCAACTAGTGGGGTTTTTTGATGTTGATATATGTAGTTTGGGTGGTGAGTTTGATCCATCACGTAGTGAGGTCTAAGCAGCCGGAGCATCGGCAGCTGGCGACGATCCCCCTATGCCATCAGCAATTCAGTGTGATCTTCAGGGAAGAGCTAGACGTGGTAGGCAGATGCAAGTTTGCCTTCTTTCTCGGAAGGGAAATGCCTTTCTTGTTTTTGCTTCCTAGCAAGTACAAATCTAATTGAATCGCAAAGGCTGGGCCATTGCATGATTGACGTAAGTTTTGCAACAATCGAATTGATAGCAAGTATTCAAAGATCTCAAGATGAACTGAAATCACAGCATTATGCTAATTACAGGACTAGAATAAACTCGGGATTTGCATGACTTAATAGTTCATTGATCCCAAACACTGAGAATAAGTTCATTAACAATAAATAACTAACCAAAATCCTCCTATTAGTAAACTAACAAGCTTTCCTCCCTTCCCTCTTTTCTCTATCTTTTGCTCTGAAAACTGATTTCCATGACAAACGCAGCGATATAACTCTTAAGTATAAGAGGCAAAACATATCTTCACCATGTCTCACTAGGTATGAATGGCTGCGCATCCGAAAATGTAGTGACATCCACATCAATGTTTGACTTGCTGGATTTACATGCAGCAACATAAGATTCAGTTGCCTCCTGGTCCTCTTGATTTTGCTGAATACCCAAAGGATTTGGGAACTTTCTCATCACCTCTAACTCCAGTGCCACTTCTTTCATTGTGGGCCGGCTCCTCCCATTCGAGTTCAAGCATCTTTTCGCAAGGTTAGCAACTAATGCAATCTCTTCCTTCTTATCTTCTTTCAAAACTTGAGCATCCACAATGTCAAACAACTGATTTTCTTCCATTGAAATTATGAAATAGGTTGCAAGGCTTCTGCCTTCTTGTTCCCTCAGCGACGAGATTGGCTTTTGTCCCGTTAATAGTTCAACAAGAACAACTCCAAAACTATACACATCGCTTTTGTCTGTAAATTGACCTGATTGGAAATACTCTGGATCTAGGTAGCCAAAAGTCCCTTGCACCAACGTGGTTACATGAGTTTGATCGAGGGAAATAGACTTGGAAATACCAAAATCTGCCACTTTTGCTCGATATTTCTCATCCAGGAGGATATTGGTGGACTTGATGTCTCGATGATAAATGGGAATCGAGGCTACCGAGTGCAAGTAGAATAATGCTCCTGCAATTTCAGCTGCAATTCGTAGGCGTGTGTCCCATGATACATGAAACTGCTCATTCGAGTCGTGCAAATATTGGTATAGAGTCCCATTTGGTATAAACTCGTATACTAAAAGTGGGACTTTTGTCTCCAAGCAACACCCCAATAACTTAACGATATTTCTATGGTTGATCCGTGAGAGAATGACGACTTCATTTATAAATTGTTTGACTTCGCCCTCATCTATTGCTTTCGGTTTCTTAATAGCAACTATTTTGCCATCTGTTAACATTCCTTTGTAAATAGTACCTTGTCCACCTTGCCCAAGTATTCTATCCTTGTTGAAATTGTCAGTAGCCTTCTCTAGATCCTTGGAGTTGAACAATTTGTTTTTCTCAACATGGCCTTTGGCTGAAGATAGCTCACTATCCAGCAAAAGACCAATGAAGTACTTCTCTTTGAGCTTGATTTCTTTTCTCATCTTGATGTATTTGTACAGCCCCCATAAGGCAAGACACAAAAGTGGTGCCCCAAGGCCTGCCCCAGTTCCTGCATTACAAAAAAATTAAGGGGCAAAAGTCCAAAAAATGCACCCTTCTTGTATCTATAAGGTCTTATCATAAAATATTTTAGTGAATCTGATTAAGAGGAAATCATATAAGACTAATTAACCTGAGCTCCTTTCATGTGGATTTTTCTTAACAACCTTGAATAATTAATTCGTCTCCTGCTAAGTTCCATCAGGCGATATTTTTACATATACATCTGGACTGTACTAACTGACCTCCCTTACTAGGAAATTAGAAAACCATTAATGAAAGTGAAAATATTCTTATCAGCATTCATCTTGATTATGACTGTAATAATTCCAATTCAAATATGACAAGAGTAAGTAGGAACATTGGTTATCTTTTGATAGATCTGAAGCGGCAACATTAGAAAAGTTCTAAGTGTTGTCTTAGCTACCAAATGTAAGTATTAGTGCATGAAGAAAGTTTTGAGGTTGCTTTGATAGATACTATTGATGGAAATTTATCTATAATCACCACCAAGCAAATGGACAATCATGTTAAAACGAAGGGTAAGGTAAATCTTATCCATGTACCTTTTCTGAACATAATTTATGCTACGCTGTTCTTTTTCTAGCAATGCTCCAACATGAAGCGGTCTAAAATTCTAGATTAAAAGATATGCTTACCAATAAGAATGAACTCGGTTGTCTTTCTACCACTGACGCAGCGAAAGGAGCCTGGTGTGTTGACACAAGTCCCGCGGCACCTATTTGAATCTTCACATTCGTCAATATCTGATGACAAATTATATCATAAATATATTAGATTAAGGAGGCTAGTAGGTCGCATTTCCTCATAAAATTGCTAATTCCAGGGCGAAAATATCGTGCTTGTAACAAAAGGACTGTCCTGTTTCCCTTTATTTCCAGTAAATTTTTATCAATATAATAAGTTCAATTTTGTTTAAAAGTGCATCACATTGTGCATTCTTGAGCCAAAAAAAAATAAAAATTATACATGTTATCATTAAACAGCGTGTATGAATTCTTCTCAGGGGAATATCTGGGAATGAACAAGCCACTTCGCTGTATTGTGCACTTAAATTCCCAATGTGATAGCATGAAATATGTTACCTTTGCATCCTCCAATAAGATAGGCATTACCATGATACCCCATACGACAATAGCACTGCCCAGATAATATTTCACCACTGTTGACGCTGTAGCTTCTATATCTATATATAATTCCTTCTCCTTCACTGCTCAAACTTTTAAATCTTGTACAGGTGAAAGATTCATTCATGCGATAGTATCCTTGGTAGATAAGGTCAAGTGCATACGTGGTATTGTTTGCAATCCCCCACTCCAACACCGCTGGAACCCTATCACTCAATCTCAAATCATAAACACCTGAATGAGACCCCAAGAAAGCGTACTTGCACCCCTCATCTCCGCTTTCTTCTTCGAAATCCACACCAAAGCCCTGCAGGTCAAAGGGGAGCGAACTCTGGCAGCATTCGTCCTCCCGGAACAAGCGCTATACTTGCTAATGGTGAAGTTGGTTCCAGCACATTTTGACTGGCATCCGAAAACAGCTGATTCTTTACCATTCGCTGTCGGTAGAGTGTTGCAACCGACTGCTGTAAAGATGTTCCTTTTCTGGGAGAAGACAAATGGACTTCCTTTTAAGCTTACCTGTGCACCACGTCCGTCACCCCCGCAGCTTGCATTTGAGTAAATTACAGGAAGACTAACGTTAATCATGCCATCCACGTATTCATCAGGGAGTGAAATGTTGAGAACTTGCAATCCAATCTTCTTCAGAATGGGAACCGTGTTGTTTTGTTCGCAGACGATCTGGTACCAGTCATCCAAGAAACACTCGGCTCGTATTCCGAAGGGGAAGGGAATAGTGACGCTCCCGCATGTTTCACCACAGTCACTTTGCAGTTGAGGTGCATCTCCTAATGGTTGTGAAACCGGAAGCAAATATATTAACAGCGAAACCAATCTCCTTGAGTAAAATTACCAAAACTAGGTCACATTTCCACATAAATTGTTAATTCCATGGCTAAAATATTGTGCTTGTAACTAAAGGACTGTCCTGTTCTCCTGAAATTCCAGTAAATTATTATCAATGTAATTTGATCAATTTTGTTCGAAAGTGCATTCACTTTGTGTAATCTTGGGCAGAAAAACTAACAAAAAGAAGATAGAAAAGCATGTATGCAATCATTATACAGTGTGAATGCGTTCTTCTCAGAAAAAAAATCTGGAAATGAACAAACCGCTTCACTGTATGATGCCCCTAAATACGGAATGTGATAGCACATTCCGTATTATCTATCAAAATAAAAAATACGGAACATGATAGCATGGAGTGTGTTACCTTTGCATCCTTCAGTAAGATATGGGTTACCACCATACGCCCGTGTGCAATAGCATTGTGTAAATAGCATTTCACTGCCGTCAAATGTTTGATTGTGACAATAGGAAGGATAATCAGTCTTCGACTGCTGGATAAGCTTGCGTCCATAGTCAGTATTGTTCGCAATCCCCCATTCCAGCACCACTGGAACCGTCTTATTCAATTTCAAATCATATAAACCTGTAAAGTCAGACCTCAAGAAAGCATACTTGCACCCCTGATGTCCACCTTTTTCTTTGAAATCCACACTAAAGCCTTGAAGGTTAAGGGGGAGCACAGTCTGGCAGCAGCCATCCCTCCCGGAACAGGCACTATTCCAGCTAAAGCTGGTGTTGGTTCCAGCACATCTCGACCTGCAACCGACAAAAGCTGATCGTGTGGTATTCACTGTGGCCAGGGTGTTGCAACCGACCAATGTAAAGATATTCCTTGTCTGGGAGAAGACAAATTGACTTCCTTCCAAGCTCACCCCCGCAGCACGTCCGTCACCCCCGCAGCTTGCATCTGAGTAAATTACAGGAAGACTAACGTTAATCATGCCATCCACGTCTACATCAGGGAGTGAAATGTTGAGAACTCGCAATCCAATCTTCTTCAGAATGGGAACCGTGTTGTTTTGTTTGCAGACGATCTGGTACCATTCCTCGAAGAAACACCCGGCTCCTATTCCGAAGGGGAAGGGAATGGTGACGTTCCCGCATGTTTCAAGACAGTTAGGCTTCGCAAGTCCAGGTGCAGCACCTGATGCTTGCAACTTGAGGAAAACCAGAAGCAGAAGAATTTGAAACACTGAGGTCGACATGATTTTTAAGTTTCGTAAGTGCATGGACCAAAACTTACTGGAGAAAGCAGGTATGGGCGGAGTCCCTTTATATTCTTGTTGAAGTGGAAAAAGGGAAAATTCTCATGTACCGTACGCATAACTTTATTCCATCTGTTACTTCTTAATATCTCTGAGATGTTTCCCTTAGGGAAAAAAATTGCATTACAAGTCTTAAATGTCCGAAATCTTATATGTATGTAATTCAATCCTAAACTTTTAAATTGTTTTGATCAAGTCCTAAACCTTTAGCAAACAATGCAATTTAAGTACTTTACTTTTCAACTGATTGAATTAATTCCTCTACCTTTATTGAAAATGCAATTACATCCTAAAATTATGTTGAAAAGTGCAATTTATAACACTTTTTGAGTGACATGAAACAATTTTAGATATTGTTCATCAAAAAGATTCAATTGCACTTTTGAAGAAGGTTTGGGACTTAATTGAATTTAGGACTTGATTGTATTCCATATACAAGATTTTGGACTTCTTGTCCGCCTTTCCTTAAGAACAGAAATGTCAAAGCTTCATGGGAGGAGAACACTAATTAAAGTAGCCAATTGTGACTTCTCCAATTGTTTGTTAGATAATTTAGTCATCATTTTTTTCATGAGAAACACTGGGAACATTATCGAGATGGGTGACTCTTCAAGATCTTTTGCTGTAGATCCCTTTAAACACATTAAAACTGAGCAAAGAAAAAAAAAGATTCTACTTGATAATTTTTAATGCCTGGAAGCAGAGTTATATCCATTCAATAATTTTTGGGGCAAGTATTAGTTTAATAATTTTTGCTCTATCAAGATGAACACAAAAATCAAATCGTCTCAAATGAAACAACTTTCGATGACCCAGCTCTCATGTTCCAACTTTTTTTTTTCCCTCTCCTTTTTGAGAAGGAAAACTGCTTTTCACGACAAAAATCTCTTTTTGAATGGCAAAATCATCGGACTAATTTATCCTACGACTAATGAAAAGGGCGTTGGCATCTTTTCAATCTAGAATAGGAAAGCAAAGCTCACTTTTATTAAGGCGAAAGTGATTGCTTTCTAATTTCTTTAATCGTGGTGCGATGTTGGAGTGTCGTATCTCTCTCATTGTTGAAGCAAAAATCACTTTCATTTTTCTCGAGTTAGGTACATCGTGGAACAAGCCCAATGCTTTATTTGCGCAAGCCATCCATAACAGCACTTGGGAATATTGTTGGCCCTCCAGAAAAAAAGTAGAAGATGAACGTGAATCACGTGGCATGTTTTTTTGCTTCCACAATGGAAGACGTTGTGTCCCATGCACTTGGATTGAAGAAAACTAAAATGATTTTTGCTTTAAAATACTCTAATTAATTTGCTAATGCTTTGGATCATACTGCATAAATTATTCTGAACTCTTGGCATTGTTTTATTTTTATTTTCAGTGATGAGGGACAGAGAGACAAGAGAGCCTACTTTTGGGAAAATTACTGAAAAATTCTAAACCTATTACAATTATACCAATTAAATCCTAAACGTTTTTCTTTGTCAATTCAATTCCAAATCTTTTTGTAATTGTTCTAGTTGATCCATCCAGCCAATTTACATTGGCGGCATTGACATTGACAATTTTTAATGATATTTTTTTTTTGAATTTTTTTGAATTTTTTTCTTTTTCCTTTTCTTCCTTCTTTTGATTTTTTCCTCCACAGTGGCCAGTGAGGCTCTAGTGAGGCTCGCCGACCACTAGGCAATGGCCATGAAGCCCTCGATGACTGCTGATGAGGAGCTTGGCCCTCGCTTGGATCTAGGCAAAGCCGCCTCACCTGCAGTCCTTGCCTAGTGGCTAGCAAGCCTCGCCAGCCACCATGGGAAGAGAAGCAAAAGAAGAAAGACAAAAAAAAAAGGACAAAAAGGAAAAATAAAATATAATAAAAAATCGAAAAAATTATTATTATAAATTGTCCACGTTAGTGTTGGCTAACTAAAATTGACTAAATGGACTAAATTGACGTAATTGTAATAAGTTTAGGACTTTTTGAGTAATTCTCTCCTTTTTTTAAAATATAAATATTAAGTCTTGCTTAATATTTTAACCCAAAGAAAATTTTTGGCCAATATCTAAAGAACGTCGAGTCACAAAAAGTTGCACATTGTGACCATGAGGAGTCTCCCCCGCAACGAAGGACATGATTTTCACGTTTGGTAAGTTGATGGACTTAAACCTATGGAGAAAGGGGCTATGGGCTGGTTCCCTTAATTTTCGTGTATTGTACACATAATTTTTCCAGCTCTGTTACTTCCTAGCATCTCTGGGGATGCTTCCCCGAGGATAGGAATATTAAAGCTTGATGGGTAGTGTACATCAATCTAAGAAGCCGAGTGTAATTTTTCCCACTTCTGGGGACATAAGTTTATCATCATTTTGTTTTGAGAAAGAATGGAGCAGTATCAACATAGATCAGTTTTCAGGCTCCTTTGTTAAGGACATTAGATTTGGTATCGAGATGAATACCACTCCGACTACAATTGCATCCAACTACAATTGCATAATTTGCGTCGCTCATCTCAATCTTAGAAATATAAAGCGGCTAAGAGGAGGCTAACACATGAATTTTGTTAACCGTCGAAGGTAATCCCAGATAGAGGGGTCGCTCAAGTTCTGCCAAGACTCTACTAAATTTTCCTTTGAAGCATTTTCTATATTGAACTAACGTCTTTCAATTTCATTTTTAGCTTTAAAGGTTGTTATTCTTCATATGCGTCCTAAATAATGGTGTAGCTTTCATTTCAATGTTTGCAATTTAGCATCAATGTGTTTGTAACTTTGAGGATATCTCAATTTCAGTGAAGTTTCTTAGTGATTTCTTTTACAGTGCTTGCACTTTAAGTTTAATTTCAAAGGTCACCGCTCTAATTTTCCTTTGATTTCAGAACTTTCCTTTCGGTTTCCTTCAATTTTAATCTTCACACTTTACTTTTCACATGCTTTAGTTTCCTATCATTTAGGTTGAAGTAACATTTTCTATCTCATATTTTGGTCTCAAAAGCTGGCATGCCTTTTAAACACACCTTCACCCTCGATCCATCTTGAAAAGATTGTTTTATGGAAATTTGATCACTTTGTGGTCGAGCTAAAACTGGAGAAAAAGTTTTGGTTTGTTTTTGGAATCGCCAGTTTGTTAGATTTGCCATGGATTGATTTAAATCCAACAGCTTCAAATTAGGCTCATACCAGCATTTGAAATACAAAATCGCATTTGATTGATGAAAAGTGTCACTTAATCAATTGTCACCATCCATCACTATAGCTAAATAGTCAAGTAAATTACTTTTAACTAACCCGTAACGTATCAATACTTATTGGCTTGAGTTAATTAAAATATGAAAAAGAATATAGTAGAATATCGAAGTGAAGATGAAGGAGGAAACTCCTACCGTGTCTTTTATATTTTGAAAGAAAATCTCAAGTTGCGTGCGTATAGTAGGAAACTAGACTTTTTATAGGTATAAAAAAGATAATAAAAATTACTAGCGATTTGTGCACCGTTCCTATCGCAAACATTGATGAAAAGAAAATTTCTTAAATGCAACATAAAAACTTAGTTTATAACACATTTAAATGGCCGTGGATGATAGCGTGAGCAGGTCAAGGTCAAGCAATGCAACGCAGTTACGAACCTTCCTCTTTATTCATTTACTTCCGGGGGTCCCCCTCGTCCTTCACGCGTTTTCGGGGGTTGGCTCTCTCGTTGACGAGTGATGTGCAGCTATGCTGATGCAGACACATGATTCGTACATGTCTATGCACGAATTAAGAGTAAATGTTGAGTCAGTCCTTCATAGCACCATCATTAAACAATCGAGCTTTTAAAGTACTGATTTGATCGATCTGTCGAACGAAGATTCATTTGGTCTTGATCCTTATCTTGATATTAGTTGAGTTACATCCTCAAGCATTGGATTTTGTAAGTTATCTGCCGATGGCCCCATAAAAAAGTGGAGGAGGTACACAAATAATGGAGGAAGGGGCCACATATTCATTAGGTTTTGGAAAAGTTCGGAGTGGACTAGTCCACTGTGTATGAAATGATAAAGATGAACTATAAATTCCACAAATGAGTACAAACATCACGTGATGCAGAAATGATGCAAGGACGGTATATAAAAGCAGCATGGACCAACGTGAGCAAGTATTTCAAGTGGCTAATACATTTGCTAAAGGTCAATCGGGCCGTTAGATTTAGTGGAGCAAGATTCACATGTAACTCATTTATTTCCATACCAAAATTCAGTCTAGTATATATACTACTATCATGTATGAAAATTTCTCATTAAGAAAAGTAATTCAAAGGAAACTAGAAAAAAAGAAGAAGCACATACATAGCTTTTACATATATTCATTTTTTTTAGGGAAAAAAATATTTTTAATGGTAATTGCTCGCTTATAGACTAAAATGCATTCCTGTCAACAGTTTTTCTCATTAGAAAAAAAGAAGAAGAAGAGAAATCTAAACCAAATCAAATCAGGTTTTCATTTGGGCTGTATTCAGTTTAGATTGCGATTTGGTTTGATTTAGCCGCCCACCCCCTATAATTTGGTTTGGTTCAGATTCCTTGAAAACTTTAATCACATTGAACTATTGACACCACCGACCTTCCAGCCATGTGACTACTAGATGGATTTCAGATTTTAGAGGAGTCAGGTGCCTAACAGAGCCCAATGAACTGGCAGATTGGGAGATAGAGCAGGAGCAGAATTTGTGCCCTTCTCTTTAGCTGCATCATTCGAAGCATTGATTTTACTTGGATCAAGAAACCGCCCTCCACTTCCTCTGGCTCTTCTCATGGCATGCTGGTGCCGCGACTCATGAAGATGCGGTTGTAGATCCAACTAAACCAAGACAAGAGAGAGGAATGGCACCATGTCAGAGAACGAGCTAAGAAAATATATCAATTAAGTTTATCCCCAATGAATTAAACGCTATTATAGCTGCAAAACCTGTAACGAAAATGAAGTATGCAGTCAGACTATTTCCCACAAAATAGAATTTCCTAAAAATAGCATTAATGACAGTCTAGCATGTGGCTAAGGAAACAAACACGAGCAGAATAGCTTCAAATAAAATAATAATAAAAAGCTTTATATTTAATTTTTATAACTGGCAAAGTCCGAAGGAGCTTCCAAATCAACATGCATAAAAAGGCAATTCACTTTCCTAACTTTGATGTTTGCTTTTCAAGCTTAGCACGTGCTTGTCTTCATTTTGAAATCTCGTGATACTGCCTAGCATTTACATGAACAGGCCCTCCTGCCACTGCCAGGTTAAGAGGCAGAAGCATCCTAGCATGAAGAATACCAACGAGAGAATAAGCCTACCTAGTATATGATCTCTCAGATGGCACAATGCAGAATTAAGATATGTTACCTACTGTGTGACAGAGCACTTCATACAACATAAACAAGGGGCGAACAAGAGAGACCTTCATCACAAATAACAGCAATTTTTAATACTCTTTGCTAATTGCAAAAGAAACTCAATTAAAGATAAACATGAATAAATTGTTAGAATCGTAACAAAGATTCTTGATAAAGGTGAACCACAAATTCCACAAACAAGTGCAAACATTACATGATGGATAAATAATTGAATTCCAAGGACAATAAATAAAAGCAGCATTGACTAGCAATGAGCAAGTATTTCAAGTAGCTAACACGTTCACTAAGTTCAATCGGGCTATCAGATATAATGGAGCAAGATTCACGTGGAACTTATCATTATTTTTGTACCAAAATTCAGTTTAGTATATATACTACTCCCATGTAAAATAATTTCTCATTAAGAACAATAATCATGAGCCAAAGGATGCTAGAAAAAAATCAGCACATACATAACTTATATATATGTACTATGTATATATAAATTTTATTTTTATTGGTAACCGCATGCTTGTAGACTACTTTTATCTACACATGATATATCCCACTCAAAACTAAATTCATTTGCACATATGTATGAATTACACTTGTCATAAAATTTTTATTGTTATTATTTTTTTGGGCTTATGATTTGGTCAACGATTTAGAAAAATTTCCAATGTCAAGAGGATGATGCTTTTTGTTAAGGATGTTAATGTTCGATTAAGAAGAAGGGATTGGCTTTCTTAGCCATCTTAAAGCCAAAAGCGACCAGCGAAGCGCCACTACTAAGCCTAATTCCTTCTAAGCTTAAGAAGCGAAAATGAGGAGGAGGCATTACGAAGCAGAAATCGAAGGAGATGCGCTTCAATCGCAACTTGTGAGCGAACATGGAGGAAATTCTTTGGTTGACCATGCCTGTAGACGAAATAACGTTAGTTTATCTCCTCCGAAACCTTTTGAAAATTAGTTCACATGCTTATAAGTACGCACAACTGATGTCGGATCCAGAAAATCTAGCTGCGAACCTCGAATGAATAAGTATAGACATAACTTTTAAATACACTTGGTATCGTTATCAATGACAGAGCACAACAATAGGTTAAAAGACACATTATATTAAATGTAGAAGCTTGCATGTCCTAAAGCTTGCATGTCCATATCAAGCCACAAGCGGCGTACGAATCTAACACATACATAACTTTTAATGTATATGTTTTCACTTGTAACAACATCCCTGTGGATTAAACTGCATAAGCTTTTATCTACACATGATATTTACCAATTAAAACTACATTAATTTATGCCCATATATGAAGTAATAATGTCATTGGTTTCGCGGGCTAATGGCATGGTCAACAAAAAGATGGTTCCTATTGAGGGTGTTGATGTTCGATTCAGAAGGAGTTGGCTCTCTCTTAAAGTCAAATTCTAAAAGCAAAATGCAATTATGAAGCTTGGATTTACTTCGGAGTGAAACAGAGAGGTGGCTTTAGAAATCAGTTGCTCAAGGAGATGCAATTTCTTTGCTCGATCCGGCACCATCTCGACTACATCATATTAAGAATGAAACTCAAGAGTTGACGGGCCCACCAATAAAAGCAATTGCAAGCAAATTGAGTTACCTAAATGATAAAGTGTCTTCCCTCTTATTTTTAACTCTCCTAGATTGCTCTTACGATACATATTACGCACTCATTGAATAACCACCCAATCTTTTACCCTTTGATTTTGGTCATAATTATGTAAATTACTTTAGCTGTTCTTTTACTCTATTTTTCCTAGACCAGATTAGTCTAATCCCCTGCCCCCACCCAAATAAAAATAAAGTAAACACAAGACAAGTAAATTAGGAAAAAAAGGCATTTTTATCATTAAAAAAGATGAAGACAAAACCAAATAAGCAAATCGAGCCGAACTAAGTTTTTGTTCAGGTCGTATTTAGTTTGGATTGTAGTTCAGTTCGGTTCAACTACTAACCTTAACGGTTAGTTCAGTTCGGATTTGCTGAAAATCCAAATCAAATTGAAGCGTTGACACCCTTCTTGCGGCCTTCCTTCCTACCATGTGTTTACTAGATGAATTCCAGGTTTCAGAGAAGTCAGGTGCCAAAGGTTCAGAGAGCCCAATGAACTGGCAGATTGGGAAGACAGAGCCTGACCAAGTTTGTTCCCTTCTCTTCGGCTGCATCATTCGAAGCCTTGATTTTTCTTGAAGAAACCGCCCTCTACTTCCCGACTCTTCTCATGGCATGCTGGTGCCGCGTCTCATGAATATACGGCTATAGATCCAATTAAACCAAGACAAGAGAAAGGAATGACACCATATCAGAGAGCAAGCAAAGCAAAGATATCAGTTAAGTTTATCCCCAATCAATTAAATGCCGAGGTAGCTGCAAAAGCTGTAACGAAGATGAAGATAGCAGTTGGACTATTTCCCAAAAAATAGAATGTCCTAAAAATGGCATCTAATGACAGCATAGCATGTGGCTAAGGAAGCAAACACGAGCAGAATCTTCAAATCGGGAAAAAAAGAGAGCTTTATAATTAATTTTTATAACTGGCAAAGGCCAGAAGGAACTTCCAAAATCAACAAGTATGAAAAGGGCAATTCACCCTTCTAACTTTGATCGGCTGCTTTTCAAGCTTAGCATGTGCTTATCTTCGTCTCAAAATCTCGTGATACTGCTAAGTATTGTACATAAACAGGCCCATCTGCCCCTGCCAGGTCATGGGGCAGAGGCATCCCAGCATGAGGAATACCGACAAGAGGATAAGCCTGCCCAATCCAAGATCTCTCAGATGGCATAGTCCAGAATTCAGATATGTCATCTATTGCATGACAGAGCAGAGTACCTCATACAAACATAAATAAGAGGTGAACAAGAGAGGCCTTCGGCACAAATAACAGCAATTTTCAGTGCTCTTTACTAATTGCAAAAGAAACGCAATTAAAGATAAACATGAATAAATTGTCAGAAGTGCAGCAAAGATTCTTTCTGATATATTGTCTTTTCTTCTCACTCTCTAGTAGCACCAAGTACCAACCACCGACCACCAAATATAACTTGACAAATATAAGAAACAAGCACCGTAGAGATCCAAGAAGACCTAAAGTCAAGATATATGATTGGAAGCATCACAAGGCCCTATGCGTGAGAAGCAAAGCTGAGCGTCAATCTTTGATTTCTTTTCCAAATTGACATTTCAAGCTTACCTGCACAATTACCCATATACCTGAGTCCTAGGAAGTATCTACTGTTGACATGTGCATATAACGTTAAGGAGATTCGTGGAAAGACATCACTACTTCAGCAGTAGATATTATACCTACCAAACAAGCTACATTATCTCAACAGCACCCCATCACCAATGGACCAGCCAGCTAGTTAGTTCCATCTCATTTAGTCTTAGCGTCTACGTACTTGAATGTCACGTTTATAATATTATACGATTGATGAAGCAATTTGCAATTTACGACTGCTTTAATGGAATAGGAGGAAGCGGTCAAAAGCTAAAAGAAAAACTAGGTTAAAAGAGAGAGCATAAAGGCCGGACTTACTACTACCTAACATATTTCTCCGTGCAATCTACCAGAAGGAAGGGTCCTTTTGGATTCTTTTACCCAGGTATGTACATAGGAATGAAGGTGCTCTTAGGGGAAGAGGCGCCTCTGGATGCTCTTCAAACCCCTGCAAAGCTCTCCCTGGTACGTCGTCTAATCCCGAATTAATGTGAGGCCGATGGTTTAGGGTTAGCGTTTTCTCTGCATCTTGCTACTGCGATGGATGAGTCAACGCGGTTCCGGTTAAATGAGAAGGGATTGAGTTTCCGAACACCCTCTTCTCCTAGAAATGACCGTCCTACTTCGGATGCTCATTCGTTGGCTGAGAAGGATTGTAATGCTCCGCCTGTTTCTGTTGGTTTCGCGAATTCGCGTCCTATCCCTGTAGTGCACAGAGGTCGACCGGGTTATAGGGGTAGATCTAAGTCCATTCGATCTCGTTCAAGGGGCGGATCGAAGAAACCTACCCCCCGCACCTGGGCGTCGGTTGCTAGTGCGGCCAACAAGGGATATAGTCTTGGTTATAAGCTGGACTACTCGCCTCCTCAGATCGTTAATAACAGACCAGTCATACAAATGGATGAAACCGACATTCAAGCGGCGGATCCGAAGTTATATGATTGTCTTGTTGGCTATTTCATTGGTAAAAAACTACCGTTTAAGCTTGTGGAAGAGTCCCTCAAGAGAGCTTGGGGATTGGTTTTGACTGAAGTTCTGTCGAATGGAAGAGGATTGTTCCTCCTTCGTTATTCTGACAAAGAATTCAGGAGGAAACTCCTAGAGGGCGGCCCTATAACTCTGGCGAGAATTCCTTTTATTTTACAGCAGTGGCAACCGGGTATCGAACTAAAGAGAGACTCTCATATGTCTGTGCCGATATGGGTGAGATTGAGAAACCTTCCCTTCGATAACTGGTCTGCTTAGGCGATTAGCAAGGCAGTAAGTTCTCTTGGTAAGCCTTTATATGTTGATCAAAGAACGGAGCAAATGTCTATGATATCGTTTGCCCGTGTTTGTGTTGAAATAACTGCTAGACAAACTTTATATGATTGTATTGATCTGGTTACGGATGGGAGAACTGATGTTGTTGAAGTTGAGTACGAATGGAGACCATTAGTTTGCGCCAAATGTGATATGTTCGGCCATAGCTGTCAGAATACTGTTCCTGTTCCGGTTACTGAAGTGGGTGGTAAGATGGCTCATAGTCAAGCTACTTCTGTGATGAACCCTGAGTCTGAATCGTTGGTGAACAGAGGTAAAGGAGTGGTCGTACCGGCCTCATTCAATCATAATGATAATGATTCACGGGATCCTCGGCGGGGTCTAGTTTCTGCAGTATCCTCTACTGATATGAATGCTTCTAGACCTCTGGTTAGGGGTGAATCCAGCTCTCAGCAGATGGCTCCTTCTCGCCCAAAACCAATGATTGATCATGACTCCAATGCCGATATAGTCGAGCCCGAGGATACCGAGATGTGGTCGAAACGCACAAGCGGAAGTTTAAAAACTAAGGAAGAAACAGGCCGCTAGAGAAGCAGCTGCTGCTGCTGCTGAAGCTTCTCGAGCGACTGCTGTCTCTAAGGCATCCTTCAGTCTATCACCTATCACGGAGGAGGACCAGCTGCTACAGAGGAATCCTTCTAAGGGAGAAGATGATCTGCATTCTCCATCAAATGTTAAATCGCCTGCTATGGCAGAACCTACTGGTTCGGACCCGTCTATGATTGTCCAAGAGTCCTCTCAGGATGTATCCAGCTCAAGCTCTCAGGAGGAATCCTCTTATGATGATCTACCGAAAGCTGAGGAACATGTGAGTAAACCAAGTCACCATATGACTGAAAGACTACAAGATCACCTTGCTGACATGCTGGAAGCTTCCCCTCTCCCTGTCGGTCCGAAGAAGCCTACTAAGGGCTCCAAGACCTCTAGGAAGAGGTAAGCCGTTCTCTCCTATGTTTTTTGGCTTCTGGAATATCAGGGGCGTCCTTGGTCCGCTAAGGCGCGCTGAAGTTAGGCGTTTTGTTGCGGTTAATAAGTTATGCTATATTGGCTTACTTGAGACTAAAGTTCCCGAAGAGAATTTTGAATCTATCTCCTTCACCCTCATCAGGGGTTGGAGTTGGGTTGCGAACTATAGTTGCTCCCCCCGTGGGAGGATTTGGGTTGGGTGGAACCCGGAGCTTGTCTCTTTCCTTTCGATTTCTATCACTAATCAAGCAATTCATGGGTGTCTTAAGTGTAATGATTCTGGTATTACTTGTTTGGTTTCTGCTATATATGGAGAGCACACTTTTGTCCGCCGTAGGCCGCTCTGGGCAGACTTGCAACATTATAATGAGATATTTCAAGATACGGCGTGGGTGGTTGGAGGCGATTTTAATGCAATTAAGGACCCTTCCGACCGTGTTGGTAGCTCCACCAACTGGATCCCCTGCTTTGATGAATTTGCTCAATGTTTGGAGCAGACTGACTTGGCGGACCTCAGATTTGTTGGCCTTCGATATACGTGGTCTACATCGGCGGCGGGGAATTCCAGAAAGATGAGAAAGATTGATCGTGTGTTGGTAAATAGCAAGTGGAATGAGGACTTCTCCTTCTCTGAGGCGACGTTCCGTAGTCCGGGCATATCTGACCATTCACCGGCCGTCGTTAAAGTTATTCATCCGCCTCGCACTTTGAAGCCTTTCAAATACTTCCATTTCTGGGAGGACCACCCTGATTTCAAATCCATTGTCTCACAAGCTTGGAGCACATCGGTGTTTGGAGTTCCTATGTTTCAATTAGTCTCTAAACTCAAGTTCGTGAAAGCCCGTCTTAAGCTTCTAAACCGAGAAGAGTTTTCTGAGATCTCGGGGAGAGTTTCAGAGGCAAGAGAGAACCTTAGTTCCATTCAGACTGACCTTCAAGCTGACCCGTTGAATCTCCATCTTGCTGAAAAGGAGATGGTTTGTCGTCGGGAGTTTGTTGTTTTGAGGAATCAAGAGGAGGCTTTTTTCCGTCAGAAGTCCAGAATTTTGTGGCTGAAAGAAGGGGATAAAAACACGAGATTCTTTCATCACTCGGTGAAGAGAAGGCAGCTAAACAATAGAATTCTTTCGATTAAAGACCCCTCCGGAATAGTTATATCCGATCCTTCTTTCTTGCCGCCGCAGTATTCATCAATTTTTCTCTAACTTGCTATCCCCTCATGAGACGTTCTCTAAACCGTCGTGTGAAGAGTTAAAGAGTTACATCCGTCGCCCTCTCAACGGAGAGCAGATTGCTGCCCGCAATGTTCCGGTTTTTTCGGATGACGAGATCAAGTCCATGGTATTCTCATTAGCGAAGGAAAAAGCCCCTGGGCCCGAGACGGGTTCTCTCGTGGAATTCTTCAAATCTAATTGGGAAATCGTTGGTCCCTTGGTCTTATTGGCTGTTCGGGATTTCTTCCAATTCGGGAGGATGCTCAAAGAGGTAAACGCGACAATCCTTACTCTTGTGCCCAAGATTTCCAATGCTAGTGCTGTTTCGGATTTCAGGACGATCGCGTGCTGCAATACCATTTATAAAGTTATTACTAAGATCCTAGCTAATCGTATAGCGGGTGTGTTAAATGATGTTGTGAGTCGTTCTCAAAACGCATTTGTTAAGGGAAGGAGAATTAGAGATAACATTCTCATTGCCCAAGAGCTTTTTGCGGGTTTTCATCTTCATCCGTATCTCCCCAAGTGTGCGGTGAAGGTAGACTTTCACAAAGCTTATGACACTGTTGATTGGGATTTTTTGGAAAAGGTTCTCCTTGCTTTCGAGTTCCCGGTTGGGCTTACCAGACTAGTGATGGCTTGTGTTCGGTCTCCATCATACTCTATAGCCATTAACGGTGAACTTCATGGTTTCTTTCGCGGAGGACGTGGTCTCAGACAGGGAGATCCCATGTCTCCTTATTTGTTTACTTTAGTTATGGAAGTATTCTCCGGAGTGTTGATATCCCGCACGGCCAGCCAGGACTTTAAATACTTCTGAGGTGTAAACCGGTCCGATTGACTCACTTATTCTTCGCCGACGACGTCTTTTGTTCTCGTCAAGCGGACTGGTTCTCTGTCCACTCTAAAGAGAGGCCTCGACATCTTTTCCTCATGGAGCGGACTCTACCCGAATAAGAGTAAGAGTGAGATCTTTATTTCTGGAGGTGATCAATCCATTCGGAATAGAATTCTCTGGGCATTCGGTTTTCAGGAAGGTAAACTCCATGTCCGGTACTTGGGAGTCCCTATCATTTCCTCTAGACTAAATAAGGCTGATTGCATTACTTTGACGAATCGCATTACTGCTAGAATTCAATCGTGGGCGCATCGGTTTCTATCGTTCGCGGGTAGATTACAGCTCATCCGTTCAGTGCTACACGCCATTCAATCCTTTTGGTCGAGTGTTTTCACTTTTCCTTCCTCTGTGGTAACTAACATTGAACGTATTACGAGACAGTTCTTATGGAAAGGTACGGCCTTGGGTCGGGGAGGCGCTAAGGTTGCGTGGGAAGACGTTTGTCTTCCAAAAACTGAAGGTGGTTTGGGGATCCGAAACCTGAGGGAATGCAGCAAAGCTTCAATGGTAAAATTTATTTGGATCCTTTTCTCCGACAAGGAATCTCTGTGGTGCCGTTGGATCCACTCCATCTTCTTATCCAAGAGGAACTTCTGGAATGCACCTCAACCTAGAGTATGCTCCTGGTCTTGGAAGAAAATTCTCCAGCTTAGAGGTAACTTTCGAAGCTCCTTTAGATGGAAGGTTGGTAATGGTTTCTCTGTGTCCCTTTGGCATGACTATTGGTTGTCGTGTGGCCCTCTTGATTCATTTGTGCCTCCATCGTTCAAAACCGCTCTTCATATTCCTGATAATGCGGTGGTTGCTGATTTATTTTCGCCGTTAGGCCAGTCCTTTAAGGAGTTCTTACTGAGATGGGGTATATCCCTCCCGAACTTGTCTTTAAGTAATGACAGATTTATATGGTGCGGTCATCCATCGGGCATCTTCTCGGTTGGATCTACTTGGAATGTTATTAGGAGTAAGAAAACTCCGGTTAACTGGGCTCCTCTGATTTGGGACAATGCCATTGTTCCTCGGTACCAGTTCATCCTCTGGCTTATCGTGAAGAATCAGCTTCCCACGCAGAGTATGCTTCTGTCCTATGGACGCATTAACTTCAGTGTATGTGCATTCTGCAGCGAAGTCCCTGATTCTAGAGACCATCTCTTCTTCGGATGTCGCAGCTCGACTTCTCTGGCCTTCTTTTGGGCCGCCAGATGCAACCTTCCTTGGAGAAATCAATGCTGGAGTGAGGTACTCTCTTGGGCTCGAAAGTTCCTAACTGGAAATGATTTCTATCATAGAATTGTCCGGTTCTCCTTCGGGACCCTTTGTCATCTCATTTGGAAGAAGAGGAATGCAATCATCTTCAGAGGTGAATCCCCTGTCGTTCTGGCGCTCAAAAACCACCTAATTAAGGTGGTTAAGGACAAGGTTAGTACCTTTAAGAATGTCGATCCTGCTCCGAGGAACAAGCGGCTTCAGAGAGGATGGGGCTTTGATCCGGCGGTCTTCTCCTCGGTCTCCTGTTGATCCTTCTTGTTTTCCGTATCTGGTTGTATTTCCGTTCTTTGCCTTTAGGTAGAGTGCAGGAGGTTCGGAGGTTGTCTCCGTTTGTCTTCTTTCTTCCCTAGGAGTTTCGTCGCTTATCGTGTAGCCTTGTGCTCTTTTCATCGGATCCCCCTCACTTTGCCGCCACTGGTCAGAGTGTGGGTTATGGTTCCGATCTTTTGTAAGCTTCCCCTCTTTTTAATTTAATTACCTTTACCAAAAAAAAAATGAAGGTGCTCTTAGCTCATCATACTTTGTTCCAACACGGCTTAGATAGTTTAATTATTAGATGGATTTACTAATTTTATTTCTTTAAAATTTATCGTCATTTGCTCTAGCTATTCCATACCATACCAAGTAAAGCTAAGAAAAAAAAAGGGGAGTCTTACTAGTCTTATTCCATATAAAGTTCCGTTTCTCTTTCTTCTTTTTATATGTTTTTACTTTAGTGAACTTTCATTCTCCATCTTGTTTCTAATTTGATTTCATTAATCTATTCTTTTGGATAATTTTATCATACTTCATGGACTACTATCTTTTAATGTTAGTTTTTTTTTTCTTATTATAACTTTAATATAAAATCAATTATTTTGCATTTTGGAAATGAAAAAGAGTTCTATTTTCTACTTTTCAAATAAAAAATCCATAACCATCGGACACATTGTTTCAAATCCATTTATGAAAGTCTATATGTGGTTGTATTTTTTTAATCTAAAGTAATATGCTTCAAAATTGATTAGTGTTTCTTTTTGTCATAAATTGCACTTTTTAGTGAAATAATAAGTTTACTCATATAAAAGTTACATCCTATATGATATATGACCATTCCTCAAGTAAAATGTGCCTTGATTTACTTTCAAATAGTCATGTACCGTAAAAAGACGTGAATCCCACGTTGTGACAATATGATATGGTACTAACATCACATGATGGATAAAGTACTATATGGCTATTGGTCTTTCACGCGTTTTGAGGCCAACTCTCTCCTCAACCAGTGATATGCAGCTACACCGGCATAGACATGTGATTCGTACTTGTCTCTGCGCAAAAGTGGAGGAGGTACACAAATAATGAAGGAAGGGGCCACATGTATTCATTGGGTTTTGGAAAAGTTGGGGTGAATTGACAAGTCTACTATGTACGAAATGATAAAGATGAACTATAAATTCCATCCAATACAAACATCACGTGATGGATAAAACCGACAAAGACATGTGATTCGTACTTGTCTCTGCACAAAAGTGGAGGAGGTACACAAATAATGAAGGAATGGGCCACATATATTCATTGGGTTTTGGAAAAGTTGGGGTGAATTGACAAGTCTACTATGTACGAAATGATAAAGGTGAACTATAAATTCCATCCAATACAAACATCACGTGATGGATAAAACCGACATAGACATGTGATTCGTACTTGTCTCTGCGCAAAAGTGGAGGAGGTACACAAATAATGAAGGAATGGGCCACATATATTCATTGGGTTTCGGAAAAGTTGGAGTGAATTGACAAGTCCATTATGTACAAAATGATAAAGACGAACTATAAATTCCATAGAGTACGAACATCACGTGATGGATAAATAATTGAATTCCAAGGACATTAAATAAATGCAACATTGACCATCGACGAGCAGATATTTCGAGTAGCTAATACGTTCACTAAGTTCAATCAAGCTATTAGGTCCGGTGGAGCAAAATTCAGGTGGAACTCATCACATTAATTCTGTACCAAAATTCAGTTTAGTGTATATACTACACTCATGTATCATGATTTCTCATTAAGAACTATAATCCATGAGCCAAAGGATGCTAGAAAAAATCAGCACAGATATCACTTTTAAGTACATTTATTTTTTTTAGGGGAAAAATTATTTTTAGTGGTATAGCCATGTGCTTGTAGACTAAAATGCATAGAATTTTATCCACATAGGATATACCCCACTCAAAATTACAATCATTTGCGCCAATATACAAACTAATCGCATCTTATTATTATTGTTATTATTATTTTGGGCTTATGACTCTGGTCAACAATTTAGAAAATTTTCCAATGTCAACAGGACGATGCTTCTTGTCAAGGATGTTAATGTTTGATTTAGAAGGAATTGGCTTTTGCAGCCATCTTAAAGCCTAATGTGACCTGCAAAACGCAACTACGAAGCCCGATTCCTTCGAAGCTTAACAAGCAAAAATGAAGAGAAGGCCGTACAAAGCAGAAATCGAAGGAGATGCGACTTCAATTACTGCAACTTGTAGTTGAACACGGAGGGAATTCTTTGGTTGACCATATCGAGGGGAGCTACATTCTCTGCGACACCTGTATGAACTCCAACTCTTTTAATTGTATTGTTCTCTTCTCACGGGTTCAAAATTCACATGCAGGCCCGATACTCGGAGAGCATGGACATGTCTGTTGGGCCTGTCAAGCCGCCAAGCCAATCCTTTGACCCAATAATGATCCATAATAAGTAACTTTGTTTTGGCCCACGGGCGAAGCATGCAAGTAGACGAAATAAGGTCAATTTATCTCCTCGGAAACCTTATAAAATTAGTTCACATGTTGGTATCGTTACCAATGAAGGAGCGTGATGATAAGCCAAAAGATGTATTTTATTGAATGTAGAAGCTTATCCATCCATACCAAGCCGCAAGTAGTGTACGAATCTAACATATACATAATTTTTAAATATATATACTTTCATCTTATGGCATCTTGCCAACTACAAACGCATAAGCCTTTTATCTATTCATGATATATACCAATCAAAACTACATTAATTTGTGCTGATATATTGGCGAATAATGTCATATTGTTTCTGTGGGCTAATGAAGTGGTCAAAGTGGTCAATAAATTTAAAGAATTTCCATTGCCAACAAAATGATGGTTCTGAGTGAAATAGAGAGGTGGCTTTACAAAGCAACGGCTGAAAAAGATGCAACTTCTTTACTCGATTTGATGTTATCTTGACTACATCATGTTAGGAATGAAACTCAAAAGAATTGATTGGTCCACCAGCAAAAGTAACTTAGCAAATCAGATAATCTAAATGATAGTTTTGTTCTACTTGGAGGCCATTGGATGATGCAATCCATGAAAGATCATTGGTTTTGTTCACTTTAGGTAGGCATCGAATGCCACGTTGGACGACAAGCTAACATTTCAACAGCATTCATCAACTAACCAAGATATACAATCATCAATTATATATATATGTATATGTATATATAGCCACTATCGTGTAATTGCTAATTTGATGATAAGGTCCACGGTTCATGTAGAGAACGTAAATTTATTACATTGCACCAGTGCCAAAACAAGAGCCGACGCAACTAATAAAAAGAGGAAATGTTTCATGAGCAAAATGGTGGCAAAACCTAGCTAGCTCAATTAATTGCTCCCCAATTGAGGAACAGATGAACAAGGAACATTTTTGGGAATCAAATTAGTCTATGATCTGTTGATAAGGATTAATGAGGAATACATGTCAACCCATAACTAGTAATTCACATATTCGGAATCAAATTAGTCCATGATCTGTTGATAAGCTTAATGAGGAATACACGTCAACATCACATAACTAGTAATATATATATATATATATATATATATATATATATATATATATATATATATATATATAGACACGCCACGCACATGTACTTACTCAAAGGTCACTTCTCAAGAATCAGTAGAGACAAATTGCCAGACATACTTCTTATAAATAGCTTTGGGGTTTCTTCAAATCAGGAAAAAATAGCAAGCAGCTCTGATACATACGCAAGCAAGCTATATTTATGAATCCGTATCCCGTTGTCTTCACCTATTTAAGGTCAAATAAACAAATAAATAAACAAGTGGATTAATTTTATCGATTACCAACAATTGAAATATTTACGGTCGCTGAAGGTTGCTGCAAGTTTGTTTCTTTAGGGCAATTTCGATATATACGTCGTAATTTGTTAGGGAGTATTATGATTCTTTTCACATAACCTACTTATGGACTTCGCAATTTTTTTTCTCCTATTTATAGTAAATTACCTCATTGATCCTAATTTCCTTTTGTACATCTTAACGTTTTTCCAATTATGGTAATTTTTTTATATAGTTCTAGACTCATCGTAATTATCCCCAAGTGATGGTAATTTTCCTCATTTCCTCGTAAAATTTGTGTTCCTATATTCTTAACTTTCCCTAAACATAGTCAACTTCCTCCACGGTAAGTTTTCCTCCCCTGTTCGGTAGCAAATTACTTCGTTCATCGTAACTTTCCTTTAACTTTCGTTGTTGTCCTCATTATTAGTAATTTACTAGTTAAATATCCTTTCATAACTTTTCCCTAAAGGACATAATCTCCAGTTCGTCTTCTTGATATAGGTCCTATAGCTTGTAATATTCCATAGAAAATAGTAATCTACCTCCGTTAACAGTAAATTTTCTATTTGTTTGTGATCTACCCAATCAATTATAACTTTCATCTGGCATTCCTAATTATCCTTTTACATTTGAGATGGGTTCCTTCTTTGCAAGAATTTGGAAGCCTTTCTCCCTCATATGATCGAGCTCTTGTGCCATAGATCAGGCGTTACTGCTTCCCCTCCGTCATGAATATGGTCCTTGCAGACCTTAGCTCTTGTGCGGTAAAGAGCACAACTCTTCCTCCTCATTGCTATATTGGGCAACAACTCGACAAGCTTTTAAGTCCCATTCAAAAACCAACTATCCAATTCGTCATTGTCTAATTTTCTGGTACAATTCGAGTTCAACCGAAGGTTTACAGTATGCTCTCCCATGCTCGAGCATTAGTTTCTAGCCCAAGCTAATTTGAACACAAACATCACCAATCCGCACAATTTTCGCAACATCATATCGATCCATCTTCGCAGAGAAATCAACACAAATATGATCTCAGGTAGACAAGCCAAACAAGTCTTCTTGGGAACTTACCTCGGTTGTGTCATTCTCCTCACGCTTGGCATTTACTTTTACTTTCTTCTTTTTGAGGATCGATACTCTTTCTTCATGTGGCCAGGCTTACCATAGTTTCCACAATTATGCCTTTTCTTGACTTGGTTCTATCACAGTTGTAGAAGTCTCAAGATCTAATCCTTTCTCTAAGTTTTGAGACAAAGTTGTGGTTGAATGGAGTCCCACGCCTTTCTTCCGAGTCTCATATTCGAGCAAGCCAGATTTCGGAGCATCCAACTTTTCTTTTCACTTTTCTTTTCATCTAGATGCTGATGGGATGAGAGTTATCACCACCATCCGATAACTATCTGGAAGCAAACCAAGGAAGAACAATGCTTGTCGATCTGTGTAATCAGGCTTAGCCTCGTCACTTTCTACGGGACCATGCATTTCCTTGCGATAAAAGCAAATCAAGCATCTTGCCTTTCCATGTTCTGTAGTGGGCATTATTTAGGATGACCATTAAACCGGTATTCACGTCAATACTTCCCCAAAGACTTTTCAAAAACACCGAGTGTTCACCGAACCTCGTCACTCTCTCCATAATGCAAAACTATGAAGCACTATGATTTATCCAATTCTGCACCATTGGTGATATTTCGTTTTGTGCCATAACCTAAAAGTACTCTCCTGTTGTTTTAACGGTGTATCCCCCGTACTAATTTCATTGTGAATTCGCAACTGTAAGTCCATTGTACAATTGTGTAGCAAACGCTAACATAGCTAATGTCAGTCTTGCAAGGGTAGCCATCCGTCAATTGGTAAACAAATAAAATTTTGCTGAGCTCTTGGATCTCTGCTTACACATGAGATAGACAATTCTCCATTCTTTCTAAGTAAATAGACCTTTAGAAAATGGCCAATTCAGCAAAGGATCGCGACATATCCAAAAAAAAAAAGAGAGTAAAGGATCGCGTCACTAGCAGTGGCGGTGCTTACTGCTTAGGGATTCGACAGTTTTTTCTTTTTCCTCCCTCAAGAAATGGAGTGAGGTTATTAGTATTGTTTAGGCATATATTATCAAATCAAGCAAATATAAATTGAGATGTCCTCAGGTTCACGTCCAGCGATAAGAAAAGTGAGATCATCGCAATATTTAATTTTATTTTCGTCATATATCCTCATTTACAAATGAACTTAGTTAATAATCTTTCTTCCTAATTATTGATGGGAGAGGACATGTGTCGGTTAGATGGAAAACTTGGGCGGGATTTGCTAGTTTTGGGTAATAAAAAGGAAAATTCCGTTTTAAAAGCTAATGTCATGTGAAATGGCCGAAGTGGGAAATAAATGCAAACAATCAAGCGAGAAATAAAAGCAGAAAATAAACTTGACATAAATGTTTTATGTAGTTCGGCCGACTGTGTCTAATCCATGAAGAGAAATCGACGAGTTGTTTTTTCATAATCAACAAGAGGAAATTACAATCGCTCGGAGCAAATAATTCTCAAGTGTAAAAAAAGACTCCAATTACACTCAAAAGATCTCACAAACTTAAACTATCTCATTCGAAACACGATGCAAGTCTATTGTCCCTAACTTGCACTTTCTATAAGTTTTATGACTTAATTAGACTTCCGTGATAAGTTTTAAAACTTTCAGTGAATATATCCCATCAAACATTTACGATTGTTTAAGCTGCTAAATATTTCTTCACTTTGAACATTATAAGATCTTATAAATGTCTATATAAAGGAAAAAATTGATAGCTAAATTAACTAGAACCTACTCTATAAGAATCTTCCATTGATGAGGTAATTCGGTAATTTTGAGGAAACGGCAGTTAGGCAAGTATAGAAAAGGGCAATCATACATTTGTGGGAGATAGAAGTCTCAATAGCCTATTTGCATAAAATATTGCAAAAATATAGCCGGCTTTCTCACTTAAAAATTGATTTCATTATAGTTTTCAGGCAATGAGAATTTATTTCTTTCATAGATTCATGAAATTATCGGCACCTTAAATTCAGTTATACGGAGACTTTACCCTCTACATTCAATGTAAATATGGAAATCTATTTATTAATTCCAACCCACCAATAACAAAGGGCTAATTCAGCACGACCTGTTTGAAATAAAACGTTATACTAAAACCACATCCGCGTCCGAGAGAATCCTGAACGCTCGTCCAATCCACGGACATGGATCAGCTGACACGTGTCCGATGAAAGCTTCGAGAGAGGGAACTTGTTGTGGCGGTGAAAAATATGAGAGCTCCGTATTTGGGCTTTAATGAATTTCGTAGGCCTTATGTTTTAACCTTTCTCTAGTGGCCCCAGTATCTTCATAGAAGCGGAAGGGTTTCGGACGTCGTCTTCTTTTCTAACCCGCCAATAATTGTACTCTCGCGAGTTTCTAATTTTGTGTTTCCTTTTGATTTTCTATTCATTTGTACGAGTACGTAGGAGCATAAATTCTTGACTCGTCTCTCATTTTTCATGGTGCATTTTTGAAATGTGATTCAAGTTGGCTCATTTTGACCATTGTTAAATTTGTAGGACATGATGTACGTATTGACAGTAGGCATGGTATTCTAGAGTGAGCAAGATGCCTGAAACAAGTAGGGTGTGTTGGAATTTGTTCATATGGTGCTTACCCTTTTACAGAGAATGTTATGCACAGAACTCTCTAAATGTTTCAGTTGATGAACCTTAATTTTTAGCGCAAGTTGGATCATTAACGGAAGAGATTACGCTTTAACATAATATGCTAAAATAAGAAATTAAATTTGATTCAATGTGATCAAGAAATGAAATTCAAGAGCAGGTGATGGTCCACTATTTTTCAAGACACCAGTAAATGGAAGAGATTATGCATTCACGTCAAATGCTGAAATAAGAAATTAAATTTGATTGAATTGATCGAGAAATGAAATTCAAGAGCAGGTGTCGTCCACTATTGTTTTTCTTTTTTTGATCGAATGGTCCACTATTGTTGAAATCAACAGTGAATGTCCTTTCGCTAAAAGAAATATAGGAATAGAAGGATTACAAAAATTAGAATGAAAAGTTAGTAAAAGAATTAATGGACAAAATTTTCAGTCCAGGCCCACCGTAGAAGAGGTCACCACTTGTATTTCAAAATGAAGGAGCGCACGTCCTAAACAAGACATTAAAAGACGGGATTCCATATATATTAAACAAGTAAAGAGTATTACGAGGTGCGGAGTAAAAAAAGATATTATACTAATTTGGAATGCAAAACATATATGCATCAATACATTAAAATGAGCAACACATCCTAGCAATCCTCTCCCAAGAAAAAGTCACCACTTGTATTTCGAAATCAAGGGGCGCACATAGAAAATCTGGAGACGTGTGAATGTCCCCTTCCCAGTAGACAGCAGATTGGCCCACGGAACGGAAGGAGCTTGTTTCTATATGCGCGCTTCAGCCATGTCGTGCCTTTGCACTAGTTGGAATCGCGATTTACCTATTGGGCCAAAGAGAGTGTTTTTGTCCGGCCAACCCGAATTGAAATTGTCTATCAAATGGACCCGGCCCCGACAGTTCAAATTCATGTGCAGGCCCGACCTCGGAGAGCATGGACATATATTTTGGGCCTGCCGATCCGCCAAGCCAATTCTCTTGATCCAGTATTCCATAATAAGTGCCGATGGCTCTCTTTACCTTTTAGCCACAAACGAAGCATGCCAGCAGACGAAATAGCATCAATTCATCTACTCCAAGACCTTATGAAATCAATTGTCATGCTCATAAGCACACACAGTCGATGTCGGATCCGGAAACTGAGCCGCAAACCACCTAGGAATCGGCATAGACATAACTTCTAAACACACTTGGTATTGTTAATGATAATGCAGCCCCACATTAAATTACAAGACGAGTTCCATGCATCATAGAAGCTAATACATCCCATACCAAGAGACAAGTAATGTACAAATCAGTATATACATTACTTTTGAAAGTATATGTTTTGTCCGGTAATAGCACGCCGGTACGCATGATGTACAACAATCAAAACCACATTCATTTGTGCCCGCATATGAATAAATCAGGTCCTACTGTCTTCTTTTTTTTCGGGTTGATGACTTGGTCAACAAATTTTTTGAAAAAAATATTTGAAATGTCAACAAAAAGATGGTTTGTTGATGTTCGATTCACAAGGGGTTGACTTTCGCAACCGTCAGCCAAATGCTAAAAGCAAAACGGAATTGTGAAAGCTCGGATTCGTTTCGGAGTGAAAATTGAGAGGGGGCTTTATGGAGCGGCAGCCCAAGGAAATGCGACTTCTTTGCTCGATTTGCTCAAAGACGATCCACTAATTCTTGATAGCATTTATGGTGTGGTTTTATAGTGAGACTCCATTACATACAACAGCATTGTTTGGACACATGAAATTCGTGGACGAGATTCTGGAACGAGAATCCGAGGTTGTAGGAGAGTCAAATTCTTAGAAATTATCAACCCTACATCTCGCGACAGCTAAAATTTATCTCGGAGTAGTAAAGAGATTGTCGAGCATTCATGTCGACATGTGTTATGCTCACGCTATAATGAAATTTTTAGGAGCTATGTTTTAACCTTTCTCTAGTGGCCCAAAATCTTGCTAACCAAGGAAGTAAGTCAATGAACAAAAGTAGATTTCTATTCATTTGTATGAGTATGATGTATGAGCAGAAGTTCTTGATTCATCTCTCATTTTTCATTGATATATACTGAAAATGTGATTCAATTGGACTGATTTGATCCTTTTTAATTTCTAGGTCACGTGAAATGCGGTTGCCATGGTTTTTAAGAGAGAGCAAGATACCTACGACTTTTACAATAAGTATGTTGATGAAGTAGGGTTCGATGAGATTTACTCATATAGTGCTTGCCCTTATACTAAGTTTCCAGTGCACTTATTGTTTTGGTAATAATATTATTTAATATAACTTCTTTTTCGTTAGTTTTTTTACATTGGGTTTGGTGTTCCATTTAATGAACCTTAATTTTAGTGCATGTTGGATCGTAAATCGAAGTAATTATGTTCTTAACATTCATATGCTGAAACAAGAAACTCAATTTGATTGGAAGTGACCAAGAAATGAAATTCGAGAGCAGGTGACGGTCCTCTGTTTTTAAAGTCACCAGTACATGCGTTTTCATCGAAAAAGAAAATAAAGTAATGGAAGAAATAATGAAATTAGAACGAACAGTTAGTAAAAGAATTCATGCACAAATTTGTCCACAGCGTTAGGCTAACCACTTTTATTTCAGAATGAAAACACGCCATGGAAAACTCTAAAGACACGTGTCAGCTTCCCCTTTCTTGAAGACGTGTAGATTGGCCCATGGAAGGAGGCAACTGATCCGGGTCCCTGATAACCATTTGTTATTTTCGAGTCTCCTTAAGGAAAAAAAAAAATGTAGGAAATATCCAGGAAAACATAATTTTACCTTGACAAATTGGTCTCGAGACTCCTCTGAAAAGCAGAGTATGTAACTTTGCATTGCCTGTGGCATGGGCACCCATAAACAATGAAGGTTAGTCGGACGCCAAGAACGTAGCTTAGATCTTCTGCTTGCTTCAGTGCTTGTTCGAGTTTGCGATATAGTTCTTATCATGACCTTGATGGCTGAGGCTCCGAACCTTGGCTGAGCTTGAACTTTTGTCCGTCCCTAATCTTAAACTTGCGCCCATTTTAGTTGTTCCCCTTTCCTAAAGTCGAACCTCTGCCCGCCTTCCCGAACTCAAAGTTGGGCTGCTTCGTGAACTCGAAGTAATGCCCTTCCTGAATTTGATGGCTCGCCTTTCCTGAAGTTGAAGCTGCATCCCTAAACCGACCTTGAAGCTTTGCTGTTTCTTGAACTTGAAGTTGTACCCCCTGCTCTGCCTCTACTTGCAGGATCCCTTCTAGGATTTCAAGCACATCTGGTCTCGCTTTCTCTGCTTGTTCTTGCAAGTAATCGTCAGAGTTCTATCCTGCTTCACCTGGACCACGTTGCAATTCCACATAAAGCTTTAAGGACTGCACAATTAAGACGATGCAAATCTTCAGTACTTGCAGAAGAAAGGTCATTTTGATCCTCAACTTCACTTGTAGCTTTGCAGGATCTCTCATCATGTTCCACTCCTTAGCACCTTTGCCAACTCGACTAGATGACAACATTTTGGTTGGCAAATTCCCCAATTTCATCCCTGTCCTTCTTCCTATTTTCCATACTCGTCATTTTCCTTCCATGGACACTGCTGTAGCGCCCAATCCCCAATGGTTAAGATGGCAGGGGATGGACGTACACTAAACCAAAATTGACGGATGACAGCCAAGTACACGGATTGTTGTTCTTTCATATTAAATCGGTTGTCAATTTCTATTAAATAGTAAAATCAATGGTTGTGGAATTTAATATTGCACAAACTCTCTCTCTCTCTCTCTCTCTCTCTCTCTGTGCTGGGGCTATGCCATCACTCGAGAGCTTCGAATTTCTACTGGCCAAAAAAGCTCGAGAGAGGGGAAACGCACAGATGGAGGAAGAAGATGAACCAAAGAGGAAGAGCAGTTGATCAGAAATTATGCAGTGGAGACGGAAAGAGATAGGAGTCGCGAATGCTATAGTTACGCCAGGAGGATTTGCCAGAATCAAAGAATGCTGATAAATCAGGCACGATATCCTCTGGGATCAGACGCAGCAGAGAGCACTAGCCTGGGCTATTACTAAGCTCACTTTACCTTCAATTCCACACACAAAAGAAACAGGTTTCAAATGGATAAAATGTTGGGCAGAAATTTTCTGTACCTTTGCCATAGAAAACTAGGCCAGTCAGAATAGAGAAAAAATAAGCTCGTCTACTAAGGTAGGCTCAAAGAGTACGTATCAATATAAGAAATTTCTCATTGAAAAGACATGACATATACCGTGATTGCTTTTATGCCCTCGTCTTGTCCGCTCATAGAACCCGTTCCTCAACATGCTATAAGCTATAAGTCCATGCACTGAGAACCAACACCAGCTTTGAATTTTACCGAGACCGTGACAGATTCATCAGCATAACAGGAGTAAAGAAGAAGAAACGATAGGCCTTCAAAACAAGATCATTTTCTTGACGACATTACGTATGGAAGGAGAAAGTGCCAAGCAACAACTTCCTTTCAAATAGGACATATCAGTCCCATTAAAATTCTTTCAGGTCTGCCACTTCAGAAAAGCTAGATATAACTTAACTGTCTTCCTTGGAAAAGAGTAAGCAACTTTAATATCCTACACGGTCTCAAGTAGAAATCCATGAACTATGTATGAAGTAATTGAAATGACTGATCACTCTGTTTATTTGAAAATAAAACGATAGCAATCACCCAATATGGTACCAATGGAGGCCACGGACCATGAATTTGTCCAAAATTGGGAAAGGCAACTTTCCAATGAAGTAATTCACCGAAATATCACTAGTGTAAGAGTTGAAAATACTTCATAATGGTGGCGTAACTTTGGATCCATATTTTTGTACCTAATTGAAGAGAATATCACACAACACTAATCCCTAGCAAAGGCACCCTAAAAAAGCAAATAAAAGATGACCACCTCTTCTAGAACTCCCGGTAGGAAAGTACAATTTTTGCTGGCCATTACAATGGTCTTGGTAGCTGAATACACGAACCTGAGGATGACCCTAAGCAAACTTTATTGCTTCCCCTTGCCTTGGGAATGTGGTCCATATATTCTTCATACGGTTGAAAGAAAAAGGAAACAGGTTATTCGACTATCAAAATGCAAACGCGGTGCAGGTGTTAAAGTGGGATCCTGAAGGTATGAGCACTTCAATTAAAATAGAAGAAGAAGAAAGCAAAAGCAGGACATAAAATGTTCCACCTCAGATGCAGGTTGTCCAGGAGAATCGTAACGTTTCTAATGGAAAAGCAAGGAAGATACAAAGCCATATATCTTAAAGGAAAAGTCACTGAAGTGGAAGCAAAGTGCATGTGCAGGGAATACGATCAAACATACGAGGACCTTAGCTTTTATGAACATTGTGCAGCGTGATCAACCCATGTCTCATTCAGCAATCGCAGCAAACTAGATGGTCTTCTGGGAGGCACCGGGAGACCCGTAGAACACCACTGGAGAAATATGCATCCCTCGCCATTGGCTGGACTTGCGAGCTCTAATTGTTGTTGAGCCAATTTGAGAAGTTACAAATGGAAAGTCAATCAGCATTCGCTAGGACAAGCACTAAATATGGAGCTTGAGTTATGTAGCAATGGAAAGCTGGTTATAACTCAATAAACTGGCCTTCCTCAACAGCAGCCTTAGTTGATTCTTTGATGATCCCGGCCCGAGAGCCCTCAATGTAGAGCCTTCCATATATGGAGCTTCCCTCCTGCCATTTCCTTCTAAATCTCTTCCTCTCTCTCTCGACGCCTATTCTGATCAAATCGATAACAAGTGTCACAAAGGGAGCACGGAACAGCCAGAACAGAATCAACCGCAGCATTAATTGCATTCCCCAATATATCCTTCAGTCGATCAATCGCCAGCATCCCCCATTAAAGCATTACACCACACGCTGAACGCAGTTACAGACATTTCAGACCTAATCCACCATGTGCAGTTCGAAAGTTCACTCGAATTTTCCATTGATCGATAATGAGATTAGCAAATCTAGCCGGGAAAACAAGAACAGAGGAAGCAAATGCTCCGAGCATGCGAATGCACTGGGAGGAGAGACGCACCTGAAGCACTTGAATAATCAGGGTTGGTTTGTCTATACTAAAATATGCGACTTGCAACACATGTTAGAGATTACAACACATTATGTGCATTGAAGCATATACTGAATCGTGTTTGATCAGGCCAACCCAAATCATGTTTTCATAGAAACTAAATCTATATCCAAATTTTTCCATGAAAATCAAACTGAGGACTAAAATCCCTTAGAGAGAGTTTATACTCCCAGATAAGTATAAGATATGGTGGAACTACTGATAACTGTTTTAAAAATTTAAACCAATAGGTGAACGTATGATTTAACATTTAAGTATTCTATCAATAAAAAAAGACAATACTTTCCAATTCACCAAAAATGCGAATTTATTCTGGAAGTGAGATGCGCTCCACCAAAAGTTTGATTTTGGTTTTTTGCGAATTGAGTTTTGCATTAATTTGACAGGAAATTACTAGGCTTGAAATTTGAAGTAAATGAAAGATGAATACTAGAATTTAAGGTGCTGAAAAAGGCAAATGCGTGAAGAACAAACAAAATTACGGTGAACAAACGAATAACTTCATTCACTTGATATCAGGGGTTTAGATAGAGACTTTATAAAACATACAATTGTCCAGTTTGTGATCAAATAGCCGCAGCGCCTAATTAGACTGTAACTAGGTGTTCGGTTAGCCCGGGGCAAATGAATTGAGCAAGTATAAACCTCCTTACACAAATTGACGAAAGTGAATTAAAATGGAATAAAAAAAATGTCAAGAACATTGAAAAATCGCATGCTTGGAGAATTAGAGTGAACCGGGGGGATCACTGTAAATAAAATTTACTCATGAATAATGCTAATTTTGGGTGTAATTTGCCTCTCTTTTGTGAAATTCTCCGACCAACTTTGTCTTTGATTGTCCGTCCGTACAATGGTTCGTAGCATTGTCCATGTCCCCACCAGTCATCCAGCTTTCTCAAATAAGAATTTCACGCTAATAAAGATAAAATTAATTGTTTTTATGTTTGAAACGAATAATAATTTTTTTATTATTGATAATTATTTATGTTAAAATATTTTTATATATAATGAAAATATTCTTTGTCCATTAATTTTTAAACAATGTGAGAGATTATAAAAAATATTTTTTAAATTATTCAATTTTTTACCAAATAAATAAAATTAAAATTAAAAAAATTCACTACTAACCCGATACTGAGACGTGGCAAGCACCTTCCCGAATGAGCGGTGAGATTCCCTTTTCATCAGCTTCTTGGCGTTCTGAGCAACCCCAAATCCAAAGCTCCATTGCTCGCACTCAAGAATTCGATGATCTCATTCACTGACTCCAACCAGTGGCTGAGCTCACCCTCCTGGGCTCTCAGCACAGAGTTCTCCGCCCGAATGCTCAAGTAATGCCGTGCCTGTGTGGCGATGTTGATGTCGGTCCCGATCAGGGGTTTTCTCCTTGTTCAGCTGGGCGACCTGATCCGGCAGATTGTCTTGGTGCTTCTGCTTCCTCATCCGGACTCGTGGTTCTAGATCATCCTCTTCCTCTTCCTCTGGTCCATCACGACCTGCAAGTCCTCCGCGGAGGCTGAGTTCTGAACCAGGGATGACCCCTGAAGATGTCCCGCTAGGAGATGCCATTTATGCAGATACAAACTACGGAGTTCTGTGAAATTCTTGTGCTTTGTGCAGAGAATTCTCTCCTTTTCAGAGCAATTAATTCGGGGAGAATATGAAATTAGATCAACACCCCAGATGGTACTTAGCTTCAGATTTATTCAGATGGGGTAGCTACTACATACATTAGCAGGAATTGAGGGTTAAATGACGAGATATGGTTGAGCCAGTAGAGGAAGACGACTGAGAAGGACTGAACAAGGTGGGTGCGCTTGAATCAAGAGGAAATTGTGTACCCACAGAGAAGGATTTCACACAGAATTGGAGACATGGATCTCAGACATCAAGAAGATGGTGATGAGGATGAAGATGGATAAAAACTAATTTATTGGGGGAATTGAAGGATTGGTCATGTGAATCAGGGGGTTCAAGAACGCAAAGCCAAATTCAGGACTAAGAGAGGGCTTTGAGGAGTTTGCCTACCAAAGCAATTTCTCGAGCAAATACAGGAAAGGGGCCAAAAGAAAGGAACAAACAAAACAAAGAAGGAAAAGAAAGTGGCAGCAATTTCGTAATATATGACCAACGAGACAGTAGATACGGCGCATCTTCACCTCCTCAACTGACCCCTTAACTCATCAATGTTTTACGCTTTAGCGTATCATCAATGTTTTACGCTTTAGCGTATCCTCTCTTCGCATTTACACTCATTCTTTTTCTCGCCTCACATGACAGAGCAAGAATCTTCTGTGTTCTTATCACTGAACATGAGGGTATAGGGATCATGTAAGTCGGGTGCAAACAAGTGCGTTCGCTCCCCATACACACACTGACCATAGCCGCATGCCCCCCGAAACTCCATCCTCTGGCCTTCCACTTTCCCCCATCCGCCGATGATCTCTGCTTCCTTGTGGCAGCCGCCGCCTTCCTTGTCCTTGGCCTCCCCGCCCTCTTTCTCTTTCTTCTGCAGGACGATTTCACCCTCTTCCAAGATTTCGCCCTCTTCCTCTTTCTTCTGCGGGACGATTTCGACCTTCCTCTTCATCTTGTACCTCAAGTTCTCGGCCAGTGCCTTGGCGTCCATGACCCCCTTCACCGTGGCCGTTTCCCAGTTCCTATCGATGGCAACTTTGAGAACTCCTGCACAGCCGCAGTTCCAAAAGTTTTAACACAAGTACCATCAGGAGCATCCACACAACATAACGACCTTCAGCAAGAAAAAGGAAAGAGAAACTGGGTATAATCACACACATGAATAATATGATAGATGACCTTTTGTTTGTGTGATTGTATTGCGAATCTTCTGGATGCATCGCTCGCAGTGGAGGCCACGGCCACTGAACTTCAGAACCACCGTCGTCACTGGAGGCTGCACCCACATATTTTACACCAGGACATGTTCATGTTCATGGACACGTACATTCATTCTAAACCGTAAAAAGGAATTAAACAAACGCGGCAAGCAAACGAACAAGATTATCAATAGAAATTGAAAAAGCGTTGCTGTGCAATTTATTATTTCCTAAATTGCTTGCATTTTCCACATGGCACAAAGATTTGACGAGCGAGTAGACACTTCGCTCTTGCATTCAATTCTGATTGAGGGATGCAGCAAGATTTTAAACGGAATATATTTCCATCGTACGGACTTTTGGCCCTCACCAAGAAGGGCATCGAGCATCTTGAAAATGGCGAAGTCTAATAAGGACAGAGATTTCATTTCTCCCTTTGTTAGGTGGAGGGTCGGAAATGGAAGAAGAGCGTATCAAAGCTTGGCTTCAGGAGGTTCTTTAGTATGGACCCGTTAAGGAGGATGATCCTGAGCTTTTTTCTGAGTTAATTTATCAGGTTACCAAGGAATGGCGTGAGGAAAAGGTGCAATACATTTTGATGATGCGATCGCGGCAGAAATTCTTGATATTCCTCCTGGTCAACATCAGAGGGATGATACTTTGATCTGGATTCGTCCTTTTCTATTTGACTTGTCCTAATTTATTTCCAATTAAACTGATCCACTAATTGGCCAAGAGATCAATGATTTAGATGGCAAGAGATAAACATACAATTCCTCTTGGATATCGAAATCCGCTGTTGTGGAATTTAGGAAAGATTTGGTCGGTCTCACATGTGAAATAATTTTAATGGAGTCAAATCTCAAAGAAATTGTTTTTCTCTCAATCAAGGGAAATTCCACTTTGTTCCATTAAAAAAAAAAATTACAGAACTTAAGGCAATGAAATATTTCGAGTCATTGCACGCAGAAATTTGTTTGATTTGTTTGTGGAGAGAGATGTGTTGAGTAAAAGAGAAAAAGCTATTTTTATTATTCCGTGGAGAGGGTTCACTCCGACAATAATAAAAAATTGTTGGAAACACCTGACCGTTGGAAACACCCTTATATTATATGTAGGTCTAGTAAGATAGATAGTAGATCGATTTGCTTATTTTATTTCTTCGAAGAAAGTTACATGTTTCGTTCCACTACACCTCTATATTACTTTTTTAGTGAACTTTAATTATTCATCTATTTTCACTATAATTACATTAATGTATTCTTTTTGCATAATTCTATCATACTTCATGTGGAAAAATTATTCAAAAAGTCATAAATCTATTGCAATTTTTATCAATTCAATTATAAATTTTTCAATTTTACCAACTGAGTCATAAACATTTTTACATTTTGTCAATTGAGTTCATTTAGCCAATTTTGGCTAGAATTTGCTAATGTGGAGTCAGTCCTTCGTGGCACGGCCAACACTTACGTTGACAATTTTTTTTTATAGTATTTTAATATTTTTTCGACTTTTTTATTACTTTTTTATGATTTTATTTATTTTTATTTTTATTTTCTTAATCCTTTTGTTGGTGACCAGCCACGGCCACAAGTGATGGGTAGCTATTGACCATGGTTAGGCAAGCTTGACATCACTTAGGTAAGGGTCCTTATCGCCTGCCATGAGCAAGGGTCGCCATAGCCTGTCATTGGCTGGCAGAGCCTTGGCAAGGGCTCCCTTTGCTCAGCCTCACTAGATCTAGCTTGGGAGAGGCCTCCCCTCATTAAGGCTTAGCCTCACCCATGTGAGGCCTCACCAAAGCTGGTGAAGTTGGCCTAGCCTAGGCAAGGGTTGGTCAAGTGAGCCCTTGCTTAGTCGAGCCTCGCTTGTGGTGGATGACATTAACCCTTGCCCAAGTACTTGACCATCGCCTGTGGCCAATGGCCAGTCACTAGGAAAAGGAAAAGGAAAGAAAAAAAAGAAGAAGAAAAAATCATTAAAATAATATAAACTATTAAAAATTATCCACGTCAACGCCGACTAGTCCAGTAAGACAGCATACGTCTACATCAGCAATTTTAACCCAAGATTAGCCGAATAGACTTAATTGGCAAATGGTGAAAAGATTTATGACTCAATTGGCAAAATTGAAAAGTTTAAAATTAAATTGGTAAAAGTGCAATAGACTTGAACTTTTTGGACAATTTTTCCTACTTCATGTACTATCTAGTAATGTTAATTATTTTTTTCAATTATAACACTAACATAAATTCACTTATTTTCCACTTCACAAAATAAAAAACCATAACCATGGGATACATTATTTCAAATCAGTTTTATGAAAGTCTATATGTCGTTATGTTCTTTCATAATCTAAAGTAGTATGCTTCACAATTAATTAGTGTCCCAGTTCGTCATAAGTTGCACTTTTTAGTGAAATAATATCATCACTAGTATAACTCACATACTATATGACTATTCTTTCAAGCAATATGTTCTTTAGTTTACTTTGAAATAATCATGTACTATTAAGCATGTGGTGAAAAGAGTCAAACAAATCTTAAACCTATTGTATTGATGCCAATTTAGTCCTAAACCTTTTTGATGTGCCAATTTGGTTTTGAATCTTTAAACCTAGAGTCAATTCAGTCATTCCGGCTAATTTTGACCAAATTTTACTGATGAGGACGCTGGCCATCTCATGTGGCATGACCGGCACCGATGTGAACATTTTTTATTTTTTTTCTCATTTGTTTTCTTTTTTTCCTCCCCTTATCGACAATGACCAACAAGGCCATGGCCGGCGAGGGTAGGCCTCGCCACCATAGGCAATAGTCGTCCTCACCAGGGTGAGGGCAAGCACCAATGAGGCCGCCTTTGCCGGATTTGGCAAGGGGGGCATCACCTAGGTGAGGCTGAGATCCGACAAGGCCAGCCCTTGCCCAAGTGACACTCAATGATGTCGGGCCTTGTCAGATTTGGTGAGGAATTTGACAAGACTGAACCTCACCCAAGTCAAGACGGCCTTGCCGAGCATCGCCGGCCAACGCAAAGCCCATTGCAATGCCGGTGCTCACCTTCGCCTTTGGGAGGTTGACCGTCAACCGTGGCGACGAGAGCCACCCTCACTCAGGCAAGGCCAGTCCTCTCGGGCTATGGCCTTGCTGGCCACTGGCGAAAAAGGGGAGGAAAACATAGAAAATTATTAAAATATTACCAAAAAGTGTCTATGTTAGTGCTAGTCGTGCGACACAGGACAACTAGCGTTCACTTTTGCAATATCTAGCCAAAATTAATCGAAATGACTAGATTAGCTCTAGGTCAAAAGGTTTAGAAGTAAATTAGGACAATTAAAAGATTTATGATTAAATTAATATCAATATAATTGGTTTAGGACTTTTTCCCAAAATATGTGAATCCTGCTCGACGCCAATCCGCCATGGTGCAAAAGAGCATAGTCGACTAGTCAAGCCTAAGGGTGTGCAACCGAACCAGGTATACTCGAAAATCGGACTGGCCCACCCGAAAAATAGGGTTGAGAACTGGTTTCCGTTGAAACCGGTCCAGAACCGGTTCCCAAAATTTGAAATCGGTTTAAACCGGTCCAGAACCGGGTCCGATTGATTACCCACCCAGAACTGGTTCTCATACTAGTTTTGGAATCGGTTTGGAAACTGGTTTTGTAAGTATAGGTCCAAAACCCTATTTTTTCCTCTTAATTCTATTCTTACTCTCGCAATCACATGGCGTTTTTCCTCTTGGCTCTCTCAAACATGCACATCACTCCTCATTTGTCGTTCCTCTTCCTCACTTGCTTCCCTCCCTCATCGACTCCCTCTCGCATTGTCCGACGAACAGACGGTGTTCATCGCTGCCAAATTCTTGTGTACCATGTGGATTGGCTTGCCTAATTTCTTTTTTGTAGGAGGAGTTATGCTTGCATAAATGAATAGCTTTATATAGTAGTTGTGGGAATAAGACTAATATTAGACTCATGTTTGTTGCTAATTCTTTGCATTATAATTTTATTTATTATAATTAGCCATGTGGATACTTAAATTTTCGTTTAGTAAAAAAAAGTTCATGTATTTATTTATTACAAGTGCTTAATATTTTGATACAAATTATGAGGATTACGTTATTTTCTCGAGTATTAATATAAAATTCGAAGTCGTATAGGATATCATGAGATTACAAAACAGGTTCCAGTGGAAATAGGGTTGACCTTGGAACTGAATTGAAAAAACAGGGTGGGTTGGGTACATGGTCCAATACAAACAGGGTCGGATATAGGGTCCGGGTCTAGACCCTGCCCATCCTTGACCCAATCACCCCTAGTCAAGCCCCCTGGTGGCCAAAAATAGAAAACTAGTCAAGCCTAGTAAAGAATGCATGCACTGGCAAAATAGCAAACAAATATGCAAAACAATGATTAGAAGTGGATAAATTAGCTTTGAATTACATTGCGTACACATTCTAACATAATTATTAAAGAGAGAGGCAAAAACAATCATTCTAATTATTTTTACTCTAGCTTCCTCTAACAAATAAGATTTTCTTTTAAATTATATTCCTTTCTTTACTAGCACGAGAGTACATATTCATATTCCACTCATGTTTAATTTCCATTTTGCTTCAACAGAAGATATTAGGTCATCTAATGAAAGTAATGGGTAAAGATATATGATGAAAGTTCCAAATTTAAAAAAAGTCCTTCATCGACCGATAGGTAGGGGTGGGAGTCGGGCAAGCAACACCGGGTGGTGGGCGGTGTCACGACCTCTTTTTTTCCGTCCGGGGAAAAAGAATAAGGTTTAGGGGTATTTGCGTAAAGAGGTGGACCAATGGCCCTAGATTAGGCGCGGGCTCTCCCAAGCCCATACCCCGCGCGACGTTGGATTCATTTTTTAGTTATTAACAACCTATGTAATTCTAGGAGTCGCCACTAGCCTATTGAGGTCGGCTAGAAACCAATCAAGACACGGGAGTGTTGTCTCGATTCATACGCAACCAGAGATTTCTAGGAACGGGGACTTGTTTACGCCAATGTTTCTATTAGCGCCCTTGCGGTACCACTAACTTGGAAGGATGTTTATCTAAATGGCCATACAATCTTGATTACCAATTATAATCTTTATGAAACCACTAAGTGTCCATGCAAATGTTTTTGTAGTTTTTTTTTTAATGTCTAGACTAATCCTAACATAATTTAGAAGAGAAATTTACACTCAAAATAATGAAAAGCGGCGCGTAAGTAAACATCCAAGAAATTGAAATGACTTGAAAATAAACGGAAAAGGTAAACCCGATACAAGTCGGGCAAATAATATTACATGGCCTTGTTATCACGCCCCGGGACAGGACCCCCATGAGCAAAATGAGAGTTCAAATATGCATGAAATTACTCTATATGCATGAAATTACTTTAAATAGTTTTAATCTACACAAAACGGATTATTTACAAAAATGGTTATAAAATACCAAAATAGCATTAAATTAGGAAAATGACATTTTAAAATTAGGAAAATTTCATATATGTCATTTATATCCTAATTTGATGCTATCTAACATTTTTTGATATTTTTGAAATTTTCATATTTTTCTCTTTTTTTAATTATTTTTTAAAAAATAATAATAATAATTCCTTAAACCGATCTATGCTAACATGGAGTAACACAGCACATGAATATCACAATGATCAAGCTCAAATCGACCGTTTCAAGATCGAAGCTTAGTTTGGGCATTTTACTTGGTGTGCATTAAACTAGCCCCAATAGCCTCCTCGAGTCATGTTTGCAGCCTTCAATCTCCACTCATAAGCAATCTCATGTGGAACTAAAGTATTAAGATCATACTACCACATGCAAAGAACAAGATTAGATAGAAATCATAGCTAAAAACACACTAGAACCAAGCTAAAATCATCCTCAAATACACGGGTTTGAACTGATTTTGCAAATCTGGGTTTGAACCCAAGTCAAACAAACAGGTTACATGCCAATATTCAAGCCCCGACACTCATCGCATATGAGATCTAAAGGAAACATTACTTGATCCAAGTGAAAGTAGATAACATGAGCTTTCAAATGCAATAAACACCACAGAGAATGACCCACCGAACAACATCAAAACGACCTCTCCAAGAAGCACACATGCAACACTCTTGAAGAGATTTCAAACACTTAGAAAAATTTCAACCTCAGAAATCAGTTTTCCGGGCTGGTTTCCCTCTTGATTCTCATGATCAAAACATGCTCAAAATCGAAAATACGTACATCTAGGATGCTTACCTTACTTCCTAGTTTCCTTTTCAAGTGGTTCTTGGCCAAGGAAACCGAGAAATTGTCCTCTGGAAGCACGTGGAAGTTGGCTTCTTCAACTGGAAATGAGATCTGCAGAAAAGAAGAACTGACAACGAAGGTTTTCGTTGAGCTCTAAAATTAGACTTCAAGACGTCTTTTGTTGGAAAAATTGACACCAAGCCAAACTATATGTATTATTGTTTGGGGTAGAAGTCAATATTTTCCTCTTTTGTTTCTCAACTTTCTCAAAAACACTGCCTTTTTCTCACTCATGACCAACTGGGCTCAACACTTAGAAAAAATTCCGTGTTTCCTGGCCCGCCTGGAGGGTGTTTTTTTCGGGGGGCTTTAGGAGGCCTTCCCGATCTCCATTTAGGACGTGCGACCTATGGATGGAAAGATATTTGAGTGAAGTTTCACTCTCTAGTTGAAGGTTTTGGCTAATTTTGGCCACAGGTGTGTGAAAATCTCACTTTCCTCTCTCCAGGTCGGTCTGGGATTTCTGGGTTTTGCTTTTCTGAAGTTGCTTCTGAGAGCTTCTTTGGGGATCGATTCCGAGCTCTCTCCTCTCCTTCTCGTCTCCTCTCTCCCCTCTATCGAAATACCTTGCTTCCGTGACCTTATCCCCCGAATTAAGGGATTTTTTGTCAGCCTTTTGCCCACCTACCAAGCCTGTCAACAGGGCTACTTCACCTACTCTTCTGACTTAGCCAATTTTTTAACTTCTGCAGCTGTTGAGTGTGCAGGTTTTGCTGCGATTTTCCGGTGCTGTCAGAAGCTTATCTCTGGCCAATTTTCGTCCACTTGCACTACTATATACGGTCTTCCATCACGTGCAAAGATCGGGCTGGTTGGGCAGCTGAGGAGGATATGGTGGGGCCACCAAATTGCTTACTCAGCAACTCCGGATTAAGACCAACTCGTGGACTGAGTTTTGGCTGCTGATTTGAGTGCTTTAATCCACTAATTTGGTTGCGTTTTTTAATCAATTAGAAAGCTCACGTATAGTAGTTTAAGATATTGACCATTTTTCGCAATTATCTCCACCCAATTTTACAAGAAAGTACCTCAAAGTTGGCCATTTTCTTGCCCGAAAATGCTAAATTCAATGCAATTAGGTCCTTTTTGGCTCAATTTGATTGATTCTACTTGGCCCAAATTCAATTTCAACTTAATTGATGACCAAGATGATGATTTAAGGGCTCGGGCGCAAATTTTGCAAAATTTACGAATTGGTCCCTCGACTTTTGGAAATTGCATTTTGGCCCCAACTTGCCATTTGAATTCCAATCTGACCTCCTGGGCTTGGCTAGTCACATTTAGATCATTGGCCCCAACTTTTTCTTTTCTTTTCTTTTTAATCTTTTTTTAATTTTTTTTTATCTTTTATCTTTTTTTTTTTTTTTTTAATTTTTTTTTTTTTTTTTTAGGGAAAAAATCTTCCATTTTAAATACCTAGATAATCTATATGCAATAATTTGGGAAAAAATTAGGTGTCAACAGCTGCCCCTCTTTGGAAGGAAGCTCAAAGAGATTTCTTTCAAAGATAAGGTGACACCTAATGTTTTGTTTTGTTTTTTTTTTTTTTTTTTTTTTTTTTGTTTTTTTCTAAATATCAAAATGAAAATGCAAGTGAACTTAATGTAAAGAGCATGATCTAGGGATGTACTTGTGAACAATTTGAAAAGTGTGGTTTAAGGATATACCCACGAACCTTGTGGTTTAAGGCAATCCCACTAACCGTGTGGTTTGAGGTAGTCCCACAAACCTTGTGGTTTAAGGCAGTCCCACTAACCGTGTGGTTTAAGGCAATCCCACTAACCGCGTGGTTTAAGGCAGTCCCACTAACCTTGTGGTTTAAGGCAGTCCCACTAACCGTGTGGTTTAAGGCAATCCCACTAACCGTGTGGTTTAAGGCAATCCCACTAACCTTGTGGTTTAAGGCAATCCCACTAACCTTGTGGTTTAAGGCAGTCCCACTAACCGTGTGGTTTAAGGCAATCCCATTAACCTTGTGGTTTAAGGCAGTCTCACTAACCGTGTGGTTTAAGGCAATCCCACTAACCTTGTGGTTTAAGGCAGTCCACTAACCTTGTGGTTTAAGGCAATCCACTAACCTTGTGGTTTAAGGCAATCCCACTAACCGTGTGGTTTAAGGCAGTCCCACTAACCGTGTGGTTTAAGGCAATCCACTAACCGTGTGGTTTAAGGCAGTCCCACTAACCGTGTGGTTTAAGGCAATCCACTAATCTTGTGGTTTAAGGCAATCCCACTAACCGTGTGGTTTAAGGCAGTCCCACTAACCGTGTGAATTGTATGGTTTTAGGATGACCAAGAACCTCTTGAAAATGCATGGTTTAAGGCTAACCCATGAACCCTTTGAAATTATGTCTTGAAAATGCATGGTTTGAGGCTAACCCATGAACCTTTTGAAATTGCCAGGTTTAAGGATAACCAAGAACCTTTTGAAAATGCATGGTTTAAGGCTAATCCAAGAACCCTTTAGAATTGCATGGTTTAAGGATAACCAAGAACCTCTTGAAAATGCGTGGTTTAAGGATAACTCATAAACCCTTTGAAATTGCCAGGGTTAAGGATAACCAAGAACCTTTTGAAAATGCATGGTTTAAGGCTAATCCAAGAACCCTTTAGAATTGCATGGTTTAAGGATAACCAAGAACCTCTTGAAAAAGCATGGTTTAAAGCTAACCCATGAACTCTTTAGAATTGCAAGGTTTAAAGGTAACCAAGAACTCTTGAAAATGTATGGTTTAAGGCTAACCCATGAACCCTTGAAAATTGCATGGTTTAAAGGTAACCAAGAATCTCTTGAAAAAGCATGGTTTAAAGCTAACCCATGAACCCTTTAGAATTGCATGGTTTAAGGATAACCAAGAACCTCTTGAAAATGCATGGTTTAAGGATAACTCATAAACCCTTTGAAATTGCCAGGTTTAAGGATAACCAAGAACCTTTTGAAAATGCATGGTTTAAGGCTAATCCAAGAACCCTTTAGAATTGCATGGTTTAAGGATAACCAAGAACCTCTTGAAAAAGCATGGTTTAAAGCTAACCCATGAACTCTTTAGAATTGTAAGGTTTAAAGGTAACCAAGAACTCTTGAAAGTGCATGGTTTAAGGCTAACCCATGAACCCTTTGAAATTGTGTGGTTTCACTGGAGGAACCTGTCATTCGAGAATATTCTGAAATGGATACTGCACATCAAATAGTATTCATTATAACAAGTGTTCTAGTAGCGAAAGCATACTAGATGAGGTCAATTTCAACATATGTCATTAGAAACAATATCAAAAGTGTATCGGTAATGAGAAGACAATGATTGCATAAACAAATCAAACTAATTCCGACAACTTGACAAACTCGCAAAACTGTCATCACACTCGGATGATACCATTAATCGTCAAATTCTCTTGGGAGAAAAGTCCTTGTCGAAATGACCCTGACTTATGAGAAAGGTTTGTTAAGTATGCCAAGCAAGGATCCCTAGTCAGAAAGGGCTTCTCGCATATCCTCAAGAAAATGGCTATTTGATCCCAATCTGTTCATGTGGGAAATAAACTGATCACTCAACCTCACTCTTCCAGTGCGCAAGGCTTTGAATCATTCGCAATAAGTACACATTGACCAATCAAAGAGGTCTTTTAGAAGGACCGTAGTGCAGGTTTGGTCATGGTTTTAGCAATGGATAAGCATCATTGGCTATGAAATGAATTAATCACGATCGACATCTTCGCCGGGTTTACAAGTCAAGAAACCTTAAGATGAGATAAGACAACCTTACTCTCACTTCTTCGAGCGGCATCTTCTTTAGGAAGTCCTTATTTCCACTTTGAATCATCCCAATCTGAAGAGACTTTGGAAATGGGTTGTAATGTTGTTTCGGGAAAGGTTCAAAAGGCTTAGCTCAAAAGGCTTAGAACTTTTTTGTCAAAGGGGATTTGGGAGTTGGTGATTATCATGGCATCATTACCATATCATCCATTTTTTAAAGCACTCAATGTTTAGAATTCAAATTGTCTCGAAAGTCCTTTGACTAATCATCTTAACATAATGGCTTTTGCATTTGCAATGATTTTCTTTTCAATGCATGCATTTTTTTTTGCCATTTTTGCTTTCACAGAGATATTCCTCTTGATGCAATTGTTTTTCTTCCACTCTCTCTCCCTTTTTTGTGGGCATTGGCCTTGCTTTTACCGGGCACACTGCTTTTTCATGCCCCTTAATTTTCACTTGACTTTTGTTCTTTCAAACTTTTTGAGCTCTTGGGACTTTCAAGATGCTTTTCATATTCTCATATAAACACCAATTGCATTGGTAAATCATGTGCCCTGCCCCAATGTGGGAGATAATCACCACTCGGGTTTTAGAAATGAATAGTTAGGCTCAATATGGTTTAAGCAAAGGGTATCGGTGTTTGGGTAGAGAAAAGAATGCTCTTCTTCACCTTGGGATGCTTCAAGCTTCCATAAGAATTCACCTAAAGTTACCGCAAAAAGATTTATGCAAGTGAGAGTAAAGAAACCTTTCTCATCTTTTCTCTCCAAATAATGCCAACCCAAATCTCCATAATTGCCCCATCGTGGGGTGGTTCTTGACAGGGATATTTTGTAGAAAATTCTTCACATTAAAAGGCTCAAATGGGCTAACTATTGTCACCTGTAGTGTGTATGATAGAGGAAAGAAATGCCTCTTATCATATTGGTCTATGTACCGCTTGCGAATGAATTCATTGACCTCAAACAACACGAGCTTTCTTTTTCACTCGAATTCTAGAGTGTTTAAAGGACATGTTTGGAAATGGGTTGCCTTTCCTCATTCTAAATGTTTCTTGCTTGGCATGAGTAACATCCCTTTCATTTTTGTTGAGATCATTTGGATGGATTAATCTCCTAGGGAATTTTGATTCGAGATGAGTGATCCATCAAGTGGATGAACAATTTAATGATAAAGAAGATTTTTGCAAACTTTGTGGAAAACTTTTTTTTCTTCAATTTCCATTTTTTTGTGCTTGCTTCTAGAAAAACACTAGATATTCTTTTTTTGTGATGGAAATTCCCCATTTGTTTTCCATTTGATTTTGAGAAGAAGGGTACTTACCTGTGCCTTAGTAGTTAGGCGACCCTACGAAGAACAAAAGGGAATGTGTTAGTACATGAATCCTCAAGGATTGTAAAATTGGAAACGATACAACATTACCCTTGGTTAGTTTCACCATTTGGCGGCAAACAACGGAATGAATGTACTATTTTAAGGCTTGAAGAGAATCTCGATCTTTGGTCTCATTAGTTCAAGCATTTTCCTCTTTTTACAAAAATAAGAGATGCAAAAGTTTTATTTATTTATTTATTATTATTATTTACATGGCAACCTTGTTGCTGTTTCCGAGGATCGAACCCCGTACCTCCCGGACCCACTTCATTCCCCATACCACCAGGCCGAAGCGCTGGTAGTGTCCATAGGGCGCTTCTTTTTTTATTTAATTGAACCGGCTCTAGAACGACACATATTTTAAGCCAACTTAGGTGACTTTGTCATGTGTTGGCTCCACATGCTTGCTTGGTCGATATGAATTATGCTTAAATCAATTTCTCGAGCTTGTTCCCCGAATACCGACGATTCATCTGACTTTAAATGTCTTGTGTTTCCTCTTCATGTGCCTTCGCTCTTCAGGTGTTAACATTTCCTTGAAGATCTCCCTTTCAAAGGTGTTATCGAATCCACTCATTCTAAGTGGGCGTCAAAGATGAAAGGAGAGGGGTACTCCTTGTTTCGACATGTGAGGGCATTGCTTCGTGGATATTTTACTCCATTTATTCCATCAAAATGGATGGTTAGACCTTAACATGCCTTCTTGGTATAAGGTGTTGCTCCAACGGTCAATGTGCACCTTTTCCTACAAGAGATAGGGCATGTTACTTATATTCCAAAATTGAATTGGACTAATTTAGAAACGATACTCCCTTTTTGTGCTGAATCAATTGACTTTGTTTCATCTTGCTTCACGGGTGAGAGTTACTCTACTTTGAGTGAGTTGCCCCGTTTATCAATTGACAAATGTCTATTCCATTTGAAATTTTCCCCTTTTAGAAGTCGGGTGACTCAGGCATTGCATGCCCCCGATCCATTTTATGGCCATCTGCCCCAATTAAAAATTTCCTACACATATGGAAACAATGTATTATTTCCACTCTTAGGTACATTAAGTTTAGGAACGAAGTACACCCTTTTTTAAAGTCGGGCAATTCCGCATCTCATCGTATCTTTGTGGAAGAAGGGGAGATATTGTCCTTATGGTCGAATGTATGCCACATTGAGTTAGATAACTTGTCCATATGCAGCTTCATTATGTTGGATTGATGAATCTTCATTTCATTTGAATCCTTCATGCTTTACTTGGTTTCCCGCGTACCCCTTTTAGGCTAGGTGATTTTTCGCCATTTTTGCTGCATCAATGCATTTCCCATTTCACAATCTGTAAGCATGGGTGGCTATGTTAGTTTATGAATGAGTTGTTTTGACTTTTGGAACGAACACACCCTTTTCTTTTAGAGATCGTGTGATTCTGGACCAGGTTGTCCTCCCCATGTAATCTTGTTGCTTGCCAGTAATTTGCCTCACTAAAATCTGCGCAAAGTGCAAGGACAAGTCATTCCTAAAATAAATCGAATTTAACTTGAAACGATTACCACCTTTTATTTGAAGGCAACATTTGATGACCGATTCTTGCTTGTGTACATCTACATCTCGAAGTGTTGTCTTGCATACCACCAATAATCATCTCCATACAGGATTGGATGCCAAGAAACCGTTGGAAGTGTAGGGATTGCAGATGCTTCTTGTTCGCAACCAACGAAGTAGTTTGTTGCCAAAGAATGTCTACAAATTTCTTCTTCCACGAAGAATGTCAAATTAATATGAGGTCGTCCAGGATGTGGAACTTCATTAGACCAGTAGATTTGTGATCTTCAAGGCCCTAATGATTCTTTTCACACTTAATCACAATGTTTGAATTCATATGTTGCGAAAATATTTAAGTAGTTCATGGCTCAACGAAATATGCCCATAAATGAGCATGAATTGGTGCATCTCATGACTTGCTCTATTAGGGAAAGGCCCGCACTTTTGTCAATCTTGAACAAAACCGTCATTTTGCCTGTTTGACAAAAATTGATGACTGAGTTAGTTGTTGCGCAAGAAATCCCTATTGGAACGATTACAACCTTACCCCCTCAAAGCATTGTTCTACGGATCAACCTGCAAAAGCGATTAAGTGAAGAGATAAAGTATTACACAAGTTCTTCTTGAAACTCATTTTCACACATTTTGAAGCTAAGGCATAAAACTCAGCCCAAAGGGGTCCGTTTGAAACACTTCAAGTGTTTTAAAGAATATAACTTTTATGAACTCTAATTTCATTATTAAAAAATGTGACTTGTATGATTTACAGAGGCATTTGATTAGGTCCACAATCAAAACCCAAAATGCAAAACACGTTTCCTAATAGGAATAATGACAAGGATAAAGTACAAGAAGCTCTTTCATAGAGGAGCATAATAAGCACAATTCTCGTCCTAGCTTTAAGGAATGGTTGTCACGCATGACCTGCGAAAGGAAGATAATGTCAATATATGAATGAAAAATTGATCTTTCAATAAAGCCGCCTCTTACAATGAAATCAAGGCGACGATACCTTCTCCGTAGTATCCACTTACGAGAGTTTGGTATTTCGTCAAGATTTTATTAGTAAGAGGAGATTTCATTAAAAGATCGATCCGCGACTATCAATTGAATGCCCACTTTGTTCCAAAAGTTTCATACACAAATGGGGCATTGATTTTAAAAATTAATTTGTGGTTTCACTCATGCAAAGGTGACGTGATTTTTATTTTGAAAAATCAATATACAAAATGGGATTTGAATTTTAATTTTGAAATGTGACCAATAAAGAGTTTTATTGAAAATTTGATTTTAATTCTATGCCCCAAAATGTAATCTTGATTTGGAAGAATTTCTATACAAAATGTGACTTTAAGTTCATAATTGAAAATTTAAACAAAAACATATGTTTAGTAGATCATAGGTATTTGAAATGCTTATTTATCAAAAGTGAGTGCCAAGCCTATATTTTGAAGGGCATTCCATTGATTTCCGCGAATCTCCAATAAATAAAAATTTCAATCCGAAGTGAGCAAGTAGATGGAGAAATCATACTTACAGTGGGTGAAGAGACCCTTTTTTTTCTAAGTCACATAGACATGCGGATGCAAACTTGTGAGGTTTGACACATAAAGGTGGAGTTCTAAAGGCTTAAGGTCCCCATTTTGATTAGATCAAAAGAGTTTTCCCCACTCCACACTTACGTCGGACAGTTCTCTTTATCATTAACCAAAATGAGCGGGACCAAAAGTGGATAACCATGGGTCATTCCCCGCACGGGTTCCATCTTTTGGCACCTCCTATGGGCTTCCTAGTGCGATCGGGGTTTTAGATTGCAGGTTGTGTGTGTAAATGTGTAGTGCTAAGACAAGTATAAAGGCACACACATCAATTGATATCCAAACAACACTTCAATTTCATCCATATAGGCATACATTCCTACGCCTCCCTACAAAAGAGATGTGTTAGCAAACACTCCACCCCTTATTACTCCAAACCTACAAAAACATTTAACACATTGTTAGCGGACTAACCTTGTTTTCCACGCGACTTTGACACGCGCTATCAAATGAAGACCATATTAGCGAACAACCAACCAAGTTATTACGGCCTAAGTCCTCTAAGGTTTGCAACCAAGTCCCCAGTGGAGTCGCCAAGCTGTCACGACCTCTTTTTTTCCGTCCGGGGAAAAAGAATAAGGTTTAGGGGTATTTGCGTAAAGAGGTGGACCAATGGCCCTAGATTAGGCGCGGGCTCTCCCAAGCCCATACCCCGCGCGACATTGGATTCATTTTTTAGTTATTAACAACCTATGTAATTCTAGGAGTCGCCACTAGCCTATTGAGGTCGGCTAGAAACCAATCAAGACACGGGAGTGTTGTCTCGATTCATACGCAACCAGAGATTTCTAGGAACGGGGACTTGTTTACGCCAATGTTTCTATTAGCGCCCTTGCGGTACCACTAACTTGGAAGGATGTTTATCTAAATGGCCATACAATCTTGATTACCAATTATAATCTTTATGAAACCACTAAGTGTCCATGCAAATGTTTTTGTAGTTTTTTTTTTTTTTTTAATGTCTAGACTAATCCTAACATAATTTAGAAGAGAAATTTACACTCAAAATAATGAAAAGCGGCGCGTAAGTAAACATCCAAGAAATTGAAATGACTTGAAAATAAACGCGGAAAAGGTAAACCCGATACAAGTCGGGCAAATAATATTACATGGCCTTGTTATCACGCCCGGGACAGACCCCTGAGCAAAATGAGAGTTCAAATATGCATGAAATTACTCTATATGCATGAAATTACTTTAAATAGTTTTAATCTACACAAAACGGATTATTTACAAAAATGGTTATAAAATACCAAAATAGCATTAAATTAGGAAAATGACATTTTAAAATTAGGAAAATTTCATATATGTCATTTATATCCTAATTTGATGCTATCTAACATTTTTTGATATTTTTGAAATTTTCATATTTTTCTCTTTTTTTAATTATTTTTTTAAAAAATAATAATAATAATTCCTTAAACCGATCTATGCTAACATGGAGTAACACAGCACATGAATATCACAATGATCAAGCTCAAATCGACCGTTTCAAGATCGAAGCTTAGTTTGGGCATTTTACTTGGTGTGCATTAAACTAGCCCCAATAGCCTCCTCGAGTCATGTTTGCAGCCTTCAATCTCCACTCATAAGCAATCTCATGTGGAACTAAAGTATTAAGATCATACTACCACATGCAAAGAACAAGATTAGATAGAAATCATAGCTAAAAACACACTAGAACCAAGCTAAAATCATCCTCAAATACACGGGTTTGAACTGATTTTGCAAATCTGGGTTTGAACCCAAGTCAAACAAACAGGTTACATGCCAATATTCAAGCCCCGACACTCATCGCATATGAGATCTAAAGGAAACATTACTTGATCCAAGTGAAAGTAGATAACATGAGCTTTCAAATGCAATAAACACCACAGAGAATGACCCACCGAACAACATCAAAACGACCTCTCCAAGAAGCACACATGCAACACTCTTGAAGAGATTTCAAACACTTAGAAAAATTTCAACCTCAGAAATCAGTTTTCCGGGCTGGTTTCCCTCTTGATTCTCATGATCAAAACATGCTCAAAATCGAAAATACGTACATCTAGGATGCTTACCTTACTTCCTAGTTTCCTTTTCAAGTGGTTCTTGGCCAAGGAAACCGAGAAATTGTCCTCTGGAAGCACGTGGAAGTTGGCTTCTTCAACTGGAAATGAGATCTGCAGAAAAGAAGAACTGACAACGAAGGTTTTCGTTGAGCTCTAAAATTAGACTTCAAGACGTCTTTTGTTGGAAAAATTGACACCAAGCCAAACTATATGTATTATTGTTTGGGGTAGAAGTCAATATTTTCCTCTTCTGTTTCTCAACTTTCTCAAAAACACTGCCTTTTTCTCACTCATGACCAACTGGGCTCAACGCTTAGAAAAAATTCCGTGTTTCCTGGCCCGCCTGGAGGGTGTTTTTTTCGGGGGGCTTTAGGAGGCCTTCCCGATCTCCATTTAGGACGTGCGACCTATGGATGGAAAGATATTTGAGTGAAGTTTCACTCTCTAGTTGAAGGTTTTGGCTAATTTTGGCCACAGGTGTGTGAAAATCTCACTTTCCTCTCTCCAGGTCGGTCTGGGATTTCTGGGTTTTGCTTTTCTGAAGTTGCTTCTGAGAGCTTCTTTGGGGATCGATTCCGAGCTCTCTCCTCTCCTTCTCGTCTCCTCTCTCCCTCTCTCGAAATACCTTGCTTCCGTGACCTTATCCCCCGAATTAAGGGATTTTTGTCAGCCTTTTGCCCACCTACCAAGCCTGTCAACAGGGCTACTTCACCTACTCTTCTGACTTAGCCAATTTTTTAACTTCTGCAGCTGTTGAGTGTGCAGGTTTTGCTGCGATTTTCCGGTGCTGTCAGAAGCTTATCTCTGGCCAATTTTCGTCCACTTGCACTACTATATACGGTCTTCCATCACGTGCAAAGATCGGGCTGGTTGGGCAGCTGAGGAGGATATGGTGGGGCCACCAAATTGCTTACTCAGCAACTCCGGATTAAGACCAACTCGTGGACTGAGTTTTGGCTGCTGATTTGAGTGCTTTAATCCACTAATTTGGTTGCGTTTTTTAATCAATTAGAAAGCTCATGTATAGTAGTTTAAGATCTTGACCATTTTTCACAATTATCTCCACCCAATTTTACAAGAAAGTACCTCAAAGTTGGCCATTTTCTTGCCCGAAAATGCTAAATTCAATGCAATTAGGTCCTTTTTGGCTCAATTTGATTGATTCTACTTGGCCCAAATTCAATTTCAACTTAATTGATGACCAAGATGATGATTTAAGGGCTCGGGCGCAAATTTTGCAAAATTTACGAATTGGTCCCTCGACTTTTGGAAATTGCATTTTGGCCCCAACTTGCCATTTGAATTCCAATCTGACCTCCTGGGCTTGGCTAGTCACATTTAGATCATTGGCCCCAACTTTTTCTTTTCTTTTCTTTTTAATCTTTTTTTAATTTTTTTTTTATCTTTTATCTTTTTTTTTTTTTTTTTTTTTAATTTTTTTTTTTTTTTTTAGGGAAAACATCTTCCATTTTAAATACCTAGATAATCTATATGCAATAATTTGGGCAAAAATTAGGTGTCAACAAAGGTAACAGGCGGTGGTGGGTGGGCCGTTGATTAGTAGTGAGGGCGAGTCGTGAAAAAAGTTTTTAATCTTTCATTTTAAAAAAGATAAGAATTCTTCTCATTTTTGTTTTAAACGTATTTCTAGACTAAAAATTTATTCCAAAAAGAGAAAAATAAAATTGCATGATCAAATGACTTTTTGTTCAAAACCTGTTCTTAGGAATAGAAAAATAGATCGGCTAAAAATAGAATGGTTAACATGCGCACCCTTAACTTCTACAGTCAGCCTTTTATTAAACATTAGGGATAATTGTTCCCTTGCACTATTGCTTCGCACCTTGAAAATATCATAGCGTGCAAACTTTATGAAGTTATAAATTACTCCCCAAACTTTCATTTTTGTTTCAACCATTACTTTTTTCCGCTTGTATGGCCAGTATTAGATGTTAGCTGAAAATGAACTAACCAATCTTGAACAAAGTAACATCTACTACATGGTTTACGAAGTTAACAAAATGGAGAATAATGCATGTTTTATAAAATTAGTTGAGAAAATTCGATCAAGAAATATGAGTTAGTCCATTTTAGGTAAAATTTTACTGCTATGCAAACTGAAAAACTAATAGATGCCACATATATCAAAGTATTTTTGGGTGGGGGGATTGTGAGGAGGTAATCTATAACTCTTTGTAATAGTGTCAAAGTTCAAGAGGGCAGTTATTTTTAGACATTATGACATCAAAATAAGCACATATCATGTTACATAATATCCAACACTAAACTATATAACAAGAAGTAAATTAAAATTACAATTTATTGTATTCTTGCTTGTGTATTTATTGAATTTATACAAAATAACATTTTGAATTGAAAAAAAAAAACATATTAAAAGAACACTAACGTATCTAAACTTATATCACTGATAGATTTTTTTCATTTGATTAGAAAATATGTCGTTTTTGAATTTATTTATAGATCATCTCCTATAGCTTATCCTCGTTTGATTAAAAAAAAGTATAATTTCATCGGTCTAAATTTCATAATAATATTTGACTTTTTACAATTTATGTAGTTTGACCGAATTATAGCATTATGCTAGAATGAGAACAAATCAATTTTCAAACCCAAGCATTCACATATGTCTATTGTACATTGATGAAAAATATGTCGCACCTTATTTGATGTATCCGGAAGGGTCGCCTTTCTGTAACGCTTCGTAGATTTTCCAAGTTGGTAGCTCACAGCATAACCTTTGATAGAGTCTCCACACTCATCTCTATCAACGACGCAATTATCTGCTAGACTTGTGCAAGATGCATCAATCAAACTTGACATGCACTCTCTGACCTTCACGTATCGTAGAGACTTTAGCTTGTTTAGGCCATTCACTCTTCTCAGAGATATGCACCGTAAAATGGAGAAGCATTCCAATGATTTTGAAAGATCCGCAACTTCTATCGCAACTAGCTCTGGACAACAAGCCACACATGCTTGCCGTAGCTTTCCTAATTCCAACGGAATGAACAATCTCTGAAGCAGTTTACAATCGTGAATGATTAAGGTCTCCAATTGTGGAAGTCCATCGAGTGGAATGTTTTCCACTTCAGCAGAGTAGAACTCTAAAGTCGACAAATTGCTCAATATCAAACAAGAGGGAAGTGACTCTGCCATCCTGATGCTAAAGAATTTAACAATCAATTTCAGCAGAGAGGAGGGAAGTTCCTTAAGAGTTTCTAGGGCTAGATGAGACAAAGTAAGCTCTTCCAAATGAGAAAGGGAAACCAACTCTGAAGGTGCAGGGAAATTTAACAAATTTAAATCTAACCTTTTCAACCTAGATAGCCTCTCCATCCAACACAAGTTGCATCCTGTGATTAGATTTGATTTGCCTATGTTACGAGAGCCATCACTTAGTAGCAGTTCAACCAAATTAGTAAGGTTTGACAAATTGGGAACAGAGAGCAATGATCTAGATTCAATGAGTAGACAAGTCAAACTTGTGGGAAGTTCTGGCACCACTTTGATCACATGACAACCTCTTAAGTTTAGTGTTTGGAGGAGGTGAAGCATGTTGATTGTCCTTGGAATTTTGCAAATACGAGTACCCTCTAAATTTAGGATTCTTAAACGTGACAGATCTCCCATTCCTCTAGGAATTTCACCTTCCATTTCATCATTCCCGGAGAGATCTAGCTCTTCAAGATTTTCCAAAACACTAATGCCACTAGGTAAACGCCAAACATGATGCTCTTGAGAAAGTAATCCATCTTTTGATAATCGCAATATGCGTAATGACTTTAACTTTTCAACGTAGTTTGGAAGCTTGGCAACACCTGTACGTGATAAGTCTAACTCTATCAATGAGGTTAAATTCCCAAGTGAGTCTGGAAGTTCTCTCAACCTAGAACAACCAGACAATGAGAAGCACTTAAGCATCACTAGTGCCCCCACTTCTTTAGGCAAATTTGTAAGACCATTGCAATTTTCAATCTTTAACTCAATCAATGATGGTAGATCTCCAATGAAGTTTCCAATTTCCGTTAGCCTATCGCAGTGTGCAAGATTCAACCTCTCTAAACCCAAGCATTCAAATAAGTTTGGAATTCTTGTTATGCGATAACACCAAGTAAGAGATAGAGCTTTCAATTTTTGTGCCATCTGTAAAAATGGATGGAATGTCAAGTGTAAGAACCATTTCATAGTACACACCAAGAACAGTAGACTGGAATTGAGAAATGTTATTTACCTTGATCAAGTCCCATGCTTTTGAATTATCTGCGAAGCCACTAGAGTCCAACTTAAAAACAAGAAGATGACACAAATACATATTCTCTGCCCTAAAATCCTCATCAGGAGAATGCCAAGAAATCCATCTCAACTGTAAATGACACATTGCAAAGTCTCCAACAAAAGTTCCATTACGTAACTTGAGGAATCTCAAGTTTTGTAACCTCTCCAACTCTTCATTTGTAATCTTTATGGAGTCATTCCATCCTCCAATTTCAAGCGCTTCCACCTTGTCCTTATTCTGCAAGTGAAATTTTGCAATGATGTGGAGAAGTTTGTAAATTTCCAACCACTATGTATTACAAATCAAATGTGCAAGAGAAAATACTGAAAAAAAAGATCCTAAACAACAAAGGAATTCTTAATGCCATGATATACAAGTTCCATTTGAAAATGGGATATTTCTTACTGACCTCTTTGGCTTTTACAATTTTGAGAGCCTCTTCTGCAATCCACAACCTACTTCGCTTTCCAAGGTCACTTGGACTTTCTTGACGAACAAGTTGTCTTCCCAATTCAATTAATTGATCATGCATCCATAATGTGTCATTGTCTAATATCTTTATCAAGCACCTACTAGTAAGGACATGAATTCCTCTTTGGGGATATAAGTCATAATCAGTCCACATGTAAATTGCATCGGTCTTATTCTCATTGGAAAAGAAACATGCTATATCGAGAAAAATTTGTTGCTGATATTTGTCTAGGCCATCATAGCTAATCTTCAGCTTCTCTTGAATCTCTTTCTCAGGTACCTTTCTTAACCTATCCAACGTCTCATTCCAAAAATTTTCATCTTTTCCCTTAAGTAATGAACCAACCACTTCAATTGCCAAAGGGAGCCCTCCCAAGAGTGAGAGAATATCACTTGAAAGCGATCGATAATTATTCGAAGGAAAGTCTGTACCAAAGGCATGCCGACAAAAAAGCTGAAGAGCAAGATTATTTCCCATCTTTGGCATCTCGTATTGTAGAATTCTACCTTTAAATTCATCAACTTGAAAAATAGTTGTGTCTCTTGTGGTAATGATTATCCTAGATCCTGAATATAATGAATAATTTCCTGTTAGGTTCTTAATGAGCTCTTTATTGTTAACATCATCCAAAACCACAAGGACCTTATTAGTGCAGAGTATTTCTCCAAGTCTACGCGTTCCTTTTTCTTTGTCCTCAACTTTCTCTACATATCCAGAACCAACAATGTCAGATAATACTTTCTTTTGCAATCGGACTATGCCATCCTCAGTCAACATGCTTTCTCGAACATTCTCAAGGAAGCTACAACACCTTCCAAAGTGGGAAGATAGTTTATTAAAAATGTATTTGGCAAAAGTTGTTTTTCCGATACCACCCATTCCATAAATTCCAATGAGCCGCACATCAGGATTTTTGACATCTAATAACTCTGCCAAGTCTCTTTCTTGATCAACAAGTCCAACTAAATGGTCGGTCACTGATTTTTGTTTTATCTCCAACTTCTCCAAAATATTTTTAACAACCAATCTGACAATTTCTGCTTGGCTGCCACAAAATCAAAGCGCTGTCATTAGCTGACCAGATCGATTTCATACGTACGCATCACAAGTGGGATTGTCAAAATTTTAACTTGGAAAGATTGAAGCACATCATGAACGATATCTAAATACACAGTATGATTAGTATAGGCTAATCTAGTAGAATTCACTTAATAAGGTTTTTCATATATGATTATAGAAATTTCGGCAAACTATAGTATCGGTTTATACGATGACCAAATTTACCAAAGTGGCTACTACATTGTGCATAAGAAAAATTTCGACATTTATAGCTAAGCTTTGAAACAATTTCAGCACTTGCAATAGTAGAATCATGAACTGAGTCTGGCAAAAAAACTATAATCCCCAAAAACTAAAACAAAACAAAAAAAGAAAAGCCCAAAATATTTGTAATGGATTAACTCATGCATGTAAGTCTTTTATGGATCTGCTTACGTCAAGTATAATGGAATTTAAAGAGCTGTATCACATTAAGATTTGTTCAAAATTGAAAAGCGAGAGACCCCATTCCCACGGGTTGAATTTGGTGATTATGGAATAAAGATATGCGCACATATTTGATTATCCACACCACCAACCAAAAACATTCCAATGTTTGGACCACTTACCTAAGCTTTGACTTGCACCTTACTGAATCCATAGAATTAACAGTATAAATCATTGTTTCGGAATTTATTTATTTAAACTTTGACTTCCTTGTCAATATTAAAAGCAATGGAGATGCCCTTTTTCTTTCCAATAACTCCATCTTTTGGCTAAATAATTTTAAGATTCTCAAGCGACATGTTGGTCTCATTAACTACATAACCAGAAAGCATAGGAGATTGCCAACTCTAAAGAATTTGTGCAAAAACAGCTCGTTTACATTGGAGAAGCTAATGGGTGCCCACATGCTATAATAATGTATACTAGGTGTTAATTCACCATATGCTGATTTAAATTTATCAATTGAGAGCTAAATTATCTGTTTTATTGATGAATGACGATAAGCATATTAATCAATTTTCACAATATACAAATTGAATCCCCAATTTTCACATTCTTTAAAATTGCATCTAGCACCATACTTATTAATCCAATTGCCATTTTCTTATCAAAATTACCATCATCACTCTCCTAGTGACCTTCAGCCACAGCCAATCTGTCTATTTGCCCGGTGCCTGTACCGGCGCCAATCTTTTGGTATCTCCTACAACGTGCGTGTATCTCTCCCCTGTGCACGGGGCCACACCACTCAGAGGCCTCCACGCTGTCGCGGACCTCGGATTAGAGGTTAGCAGTGCTCGTCGCCTTCGGCCCAGTCCAAATTGAGGTTGCCCGCCCTCGGTTTTGTCCGCTGTGAGCTCTACAGAGCTCGAGGCCTTGAGATGATGACTCTATCATTCTTTACATGATCTTTCTCGGGATGCTCTCGATTTTCTATTTAGTATTAGACATGATTTTTCTTCACTAAATCTTAGTTTCGATGACCCAGTAACCTAAAAAAAAAAAGTACCAAATTTTGATGTAGTATTAATTCTGACCTGAAGTTTTTTCGTTTTAATCTGAAAACGTCCCTAACTTTTATTTGAATGCCTCATCTAGCCCCGTTAATCCTCCTTTCAAAGTTGCTGTTAATGGTCCGATGTTGCATTTCTACGTTAAAATCCACGTTAGCAAGTTGACATGAAAGTACTCTCCAAAACAACACGGTAGCTATGGTCTTCAAACGGCGCGAAATTTGAAGCCATTAGGGCTCGATTTCTTTGATTAGTCTAACCTACGGTCTTGACAGAGAAAGATCTTGTGCTCGGTCACTCACTCTCTCGCACAGCCTCGCACTTGGTCGCTCAAAGCAAGTTGCGATTTCATCAAAAAGCATTTAAAAAAAAAAATTGCAGTTAAAGACTTTGCCAATAACTAGCATGTGTATGTCACTTTTGCACTTCGATGACGTTGACCGGAATGCTGTGAAATTACAGAAAAGTGGATTCAAGTTTTATAAGTGATAGGTGCGAATGACATTCGTGCTACCGACCGGAAACTTAATATGCCAAATTGCTTGAACTAGCATATGCAAGTAAATATAATTGCACAGAAGATTAAAAAGATAATACTTTATACCCCTGATAGAGAGAGAAGCAACAAGTAAATAGTGCACGGCCACTTTAGTATATTATTAACCATCCTCTGTCATGTTGGTGCGAGACTGCGAGTTAGGAAGACAGATCGAGAGTGAATCTGTGTGAGAGAGCGAGGGACAAACGCGAGATCATTCTCTCTCAAGGCTATAGGTTTGACGAATCAAAAAAAATTGAGCCCTAATTGCTTCATATTTTCCCCAGATTGAAGACCATAGCTACGGTGTCATTTTGGAGAGTCCTTTTATGCCAGCTTGCTGACGTGGAATGCCGTGTTGCACCACTAACGGCGACTTGGACAGAGGGTTAATAGGGCCAAATTTGGGATTCAACTGAAAATTAGTAATAATTCTTTAGATAAAAAAGTTCGCATTAAAATTGGGATTGGACCTAAATGTGTAAAGTAAAAATAAAAATCATTTGACACCAAATGTTTTTTTTTTTTTGGGGGGGGGAATGGGGTCGTTTCATTTTGTGATCCACCTTTCTTGAGGAGCACTCAGAAATGTGTAAAATAAGGTAGACAGCAAATGCTCTTTTCCCTGTAAATGGAAAATGGAAACTGACATTCTCATTATAAGGTCCGAAGATGCCAATTGTATATATGAATGCAAGATCTGAAGTTGATTTTGTTAATCATCTCAAACAAGCATTTCAAACGGTTGCTGTCGAATATTTCGTAGCCTCACGAGACAGTGAAGAGGAAAATATGTTTAAAAGGAATACGAAGGTCCATGTCATTGAAGCCACTGACATCGCAGGGAAAAAATTTAGGGAAGATGTTGAAAGCAGAGGATGTGCGGTTGAACGAGAGCAGCGACTGGCACTTGTTTCCAATATTTTCAGTTAAAAAAATAAAAAATAAAAAAAAAATTCGCAGGGCAATATTGCATCGCATAGAAAAGGAAAAAAAAAAAATTAAGAAACGAGTGGGCAGGGTCTTAAAAGAGCATTACCTTTGGTCCTTTTTCACGTTCCATCCCTTGATTTTACCTACTTCTTCAAGAGCCTTTCTCCACGCCTCAACTTCCTTCGGAAACTTCACTGTATGTTCTAGTAAAGCATTGCTATATAGAGGAGTCTTAAGTTTAACACTCTCAGGTTCCACACGGAAAAAAATGGGAAGAATACTTTTTTTACCATCTGACTTAGAGACGCTGTCTACTATGTGCGCAATCTCACGAAGGCACCACTTACTTGAAGCATAAGTTTGGGAAAATATGGGTATGTAAAGTATTGAGTTGTCAATAGCTTGTAAAAGCTCTCCACCAATCACATCCCTGACTCGGAGTTCTTCGTAGTCTCTAAAAACATGGACTCCGGCATCTACCAAGCCATGGTAGAGAAAGTCAGTGAACCCATATCGTGTATCGGGTCCTCTGAAATTCAGAAACACTTGGTATTCACCTCTTGATGCCGCCATAGCTAAGAAGCTTGTTACTTTCAGATTGCTCTCTATCCTAAAGAAAAAAAAGGATGGCGTGGCGTGGCCTAGCTAAGAAATGAGGTGAGAATTTTTATATGAAGTAGCCAAGTGAGTGCCAATACCTAAAAAACTTGGCAGGCTCACTTTGAAGTCATACCTAATTATCCATTTCCTACCTAACATTCTGCATTGACAAATAGACACCGGTGAAGGTGTCGAAGGCTTTCTAGCAAGTTTGGAAATTTTTTAAAGACTCCTTGGAAGACCATAAAGTAGAGGAAATTAATCATATATCTATTATATAAACACCAATTCAATCTTAATTTTTAAATTTGGTCAATTGAGTTCTAAACCTTTGTGTGAAGTTCCAATATAATCCTTTCATTTAAATTTTTTTTTTAGAAATTGGTAACATAGCGGTTCAAATATTACTAGCTATCCCATGTGGCACAGCATCTGGAAATTGATCATAAGGATTATATTGGAATTTCATCATAAGTTTAAAATTAAATTGGCAAATTTGGAAAATTTATGACTAAATTGGCATTTGTGAAATAAGTTGAGGACCGATTGAGTAATTTTCCCCACAAAAACCAATCCAAAGTTCTTTTTTTTTTCTTTTTTTTTTCATTTGAGATAAAGGCGTCAAATCCCTAAATTTTTGTATAATGTTTAATCAGGTCTCTCAATGTTTTGTTTGTACGTGGATTCCTAAGCTATATATATATATATATATATATTTTTTTTTTTTTTTTTGAGTCGGTCATTCCATTAAAATTATCAATAGAGATGTTGATGTGGCCATTAAATACTAATGTTGCACCTTATGGGGCAATTATAATATGAAAATTTATTTTCATAATTTAAAAAAAAAAAATCTATAAAAAGAAAAAAAACAGAGGAGAAAAACAAAGGCAATTAGATGTTTTCGTCATATTTCCATATCTTTTCACGGTCAAGTGACTGCATTTCTTTTTCCAATAATTAATTGCAATTATTGTAGGAATTGATTTACTTTCTCTCATTTTGTTTATGTGAACCGGTTCCGTTTCACTTTTTTTAGAAGCAAAACGTATACTAGTGACTTGTATATTCGTTTATTCTCTCTCTCTCTCTCTCTCTCTCTCTCTCTCTCTCTCCGCGCTAAAGAAAAAGGTGGATGTGGTTTGGCTTTAGCTAAGAGCGGCGCTGAAGTTTTCAGTATGAACTAGCCAACCAATATGCATGAACATGGTTGGCTCACTTTAAGATCAAATTTTTTTTTTTTTTTCCAGCTAATGCTCTTTATTAGCAAAGGAGCAACCGGTGAAGGGTGTTATCGTTCAAACCATATACGTCTATTTAACTAAGATCGAGGATTAGTTTGAATGAAGTGCCCGACAACTTTCAATAAGTTCAAATTTTTTAAACTCCTTGGAAGACCATAAAGGCAAATGCGCAAATAAATAATGGACCTTCACATGAGACTTTTTTAAAGAACGTGCTAGCTTCTAGGTATGCAATACATGTCCATAAATCAAACAAAAATATTTAAGGTGTATAGTTTGGGGTTTTCAGTCATATTCTCCTTTTATATCATCTTCAATGTCAATATAAAGGATTTTTTTTTTATATTCACCTCTGGATGTGATACATATTTATTTAGAGATAATTGTGTGATAATCAATCAACTCGAGGCGTGTCTAGAGTTCATTTGCTTAAGAAGGCATGGTTGATGATACGTTCTTAAACATCCCTCTAAACCCAGGTGGTTGCCCACTTGTGAGGGCCGCCTGTGGTAATCCCCTTTTGGATGTTTGGCCAAGCTGCATTCTTTATTTTAATGTACTGGTATCTGCATGCTTCACACTCCTTGTTGGTTGGTGGATATTTTTCTTCCTCACATACTGGGAAATTGAGAGGTGATATCGCGGGGTCTCTCACCCGAGGACAGATCTCCCGCCTGTTTCTTCTCTCTGGAACCTTTTAAGGACCTACTTAGGTCCAAGAGAGATTGAGTGAGACAAAAAAGAAAAGACTCCAAAGAAAAATGTGGGTCTGGATTTGTGGGGCTAGAACTGAGTGAAGGTTTTCAATATGAACTAATAATGTGTGAACTCTTACCAGCCAAAAAGTGAAGATGACCAAGACTAACTTTGTCGTTATCGTTTGGCTCTCTTTAAGATCAAAAGTAGCCTTATCAATCGCGTGATGCACGACATCCAAAAGATGAAATAATTTCTTCAGTGGAAATATGATATGAAATGCAAAAATATAAAGTGCTAGTAAAAGCCAAAAATGAAAAAGATAATTCTCAACATATTACTCTCATTGGTGCTCCTAATTTTTCAGCACTACCACTTTTAGGAATTTTACAACATTATTCCTTAGCTTTTGTTGGTGGTGGAAATTTATGGCTGAGGTACTGAAGAGTAATTCAATTATCTGTACGTGGTAGGAGAGCAGAGCAAAGTATGAAAGTCAAGTCATACAAAGCCCAACTTTGATATGGAGCTTATCCAGTTTATTTTCGTTCGGAGATTATGTGACCTCACTTCGATCTGAGTTGTGTTGGTTGCCATTATTATCAGACTAAGGAAAGGGTACCTCGACTTGTTTAAGTTAAGAACTGTAATGGTTATTGTTCCTTTCAAATTAAGTTCCCCGACAAAATACTTTTCATTGAGAACTTTTCTTCAGTTTTATTAGAGGAGAACAGGTTCTGTGGCGATTTCCGACAAATAATATCATAGGCGCACAAGGAAATTGATAATTTTACTTTAGATAGAATTGATAATACACGCAAATTTTTCCTGAATTTAGTTGATGACAAAGCCTAAAAACATCAAGATATTACGTTGAAATTTAATTGATGACGCAACACCTAGAAATTATAGTAAGACACGTGCTAGAATTTAATCGATGACACGAGCTTAGAAACTACAGCTAAGAGATATGCTGAAATTTAATTGATGACGCAAATCTAACAACTAAAGTGTAGGAATTTAAAGAAAACTGAAAAATAACATAAGTGTTTGTTTGTGTGCACCGAGGGGTTTCCTAAGAGTATGATGTGGTTATTTAAAGCCTATAATCAATGGTCATTAACGGAAGTTATACATAGAAGTTACAAAAGGAGGTTATAACGATTACATTGACTCAGCTATCTTGATGGACTTTACTATCTTGACAGTTACTTATTCTACTATGTTCACAATTATTTCTTTGATAGTTGCATCCAAGATTGTTGACTCCATTTCTTTAAGTTATCTATTCATCAAGTTTTTGATAATTCTAGTCAAAAATGACCAGTCTTGGCTCTCATTGACTAAAGTTATGTTTGATTTACTTTATTAAGGCGTTTTTGGCCTTCAAGACCCTTTGGAGAAATGCTAGAGTGTTTAGCAAGCATTTTAAAGTAGCTTTGCACTAAATGTCGGCCTTGGGAATGCTTAAAGCCCACAACTACCCTGACCTAGCCTTCCAAAACTATCTTGATGACTCCACTATCTTGACGGTTACTTTATTCTAAGGAGCCGGACACCTGAAGTGTCAAAACTTGGCACGAGAGAACACTTGATTGCCAAAAGTTCAAAAATGTACACTTAAGTACCAAAATCAGAGCAAAATAGATTGGTGAAATACCAATGGTGAGAAAATCCAACCAAAGTGTTGACGTGGCGATTTTTTGACGAGACAAGTGCAAAAATAACGTCATTTTCCTAATGTGGCTAGATAATTAATATAAATATTAATTCAATAAAATTTAAAACTAAATTTGCAAAAAGAAGATGAAGATTGTAGCTGGTGAGGGCCGAGCCCTCATCGGCGCATCTCCACCGTCACCGAGAGGGGCCTGGGACAATGGGGGAATGGTCGGCCGGGTCGCTAGACCTGGCCGAGGGCCGACAACCCCGGCCAACCGGCAACAAGGGCTTATGAGCCCTCGCCCGGATCTGGCGAGGGTTGTGGCCCTCGCTTAAGCGAGGCTAAGGGCTACCACTCTCTAGGACGCCTCACCCTAGATTTGGGTGAGGGCTCGCAAGCCCTCATCGCTAGTCAACTAAGGTCGCCCGCCCCTAGCTAGGGCCTAACTACCCTGGCTGACCCTTCCCCCACCATCGCTAGCCCTTCTTGATGATGGTGGGGAGGCGATAGCAAGGGCTAAGCCCTCGCCTTCTACCTCCTTTCCTCCTCCTTTTTTTTTTTTTTTTTTTAATAAATATAAATATTTTAATTTAATTAATATTTATATTAAAATTCAAAAAAGAAGAAGAAGAAGAAGAAGACAAAACGACATTATTTTGGTTATTCATTGTTGACTCAGCTTTGCGGCATGCCACATAGGCGGGGTTATATTATTAAAAATTGCAACGTAGGAATTTCGACCACCTTCACCGGATTTAACACTTAGGTATCTCATTTTTAAAAAAGAGTGACACTTTCGTAATTTTTGACACTTAAATGTCTCACGTGCCAGATTTTGGCACTCTAAGTGTTCTTTTGCCCTTTATTCCATTACATTGATGATTATTTCTTTGATAGTTGCATCCGAGATTGTTAACTCCACTTTTTGGCCATTTCTTTAAATTATCAACTCATCAAGTTTTTAATAATTATGTTCATAAATAATTAATCTCTGCTTTTATCGACTATCAGTCTATCACTTGTCATAATAATCAAAACTAATTATTATTTTTTTGTGCAAATAGTTATAGAATTATATTAAATCATGAATGAAAAGGTAGTTTATTGAAGGACACACGATCACTTTAGGAGTTACTAAAATCATGGAAATAGAGAAAATCATGAAAATATGGAGCAACTAGAGAGAGGGATCACACATGAATTCCATCCCCATCCTTGCCTTTTTGTGAAGTGAACGTGGAAAATTCAAAAAATGTTTTTTTGAAAGTTAGTTTTTGCGAAACGAATGGGACCTAAATTCGTAAAAGTTTATTTCTTGCAACACCAATTGTCTCAAATATCAGAATTCGTTTTGCTTCTTTTTTTTTTTGGCTTTTTTTGGGGAAGTTGGTTCTTGCAAGAAGCTTGCCCATTCTTCGCAACCTGAACTAATAATATTTATGAATTTGTTACGAGTTTCTATTACATTCACATGGCGTGGTGATGGCGAGAACAAGTCAAAGTCACGCAATGCAACGCCATTATCGACATACATGACTCGAGGATATGTTGCTGCACCGACACAGACAGATGATTTGTATATGTTTATACAATAACAGGGAATAATGTCACTTTTCAATGGTTGAGCTTTTAAAGTATGGATTGGATCGGTCAAATTTAATCCACCATTGTCGATAGCCCCATATCAAAGTGGAGTTGGTAAACAAATAATGGAGGAAGGGGCCACATATATTCATTGGGTTTGGAAAAGTTGGAAGGCCACTGTGCATGAAATAATAAAGATGAATAACAAATTCCACAGATGAGGACAAACATCACGTGATGGATGAATAATTATAGTGACAACAAATGAAAGTAGCATTGACCAGCAACGAGCACCTATTTCACGTTGCTAATACGTCAACTAACCTCAATTGGGCCGTTAGATTCACAGAGCGAGATCCACATAGAACCCATTATTTTCAAGTGCCAAAATTCAGTTTAGTATATATTATACTCATGTACAATAGCAGCAGTAACATCTTGAGCCTTTCTCACCCTAAAAACTAGCTCAAAATGTGAGACTTATAAACTGACCATCAACCCTTTTTCACAACCGATGTGGGATAAACCCCAATAATCTCTTTCTCATACATCGGGCTTAGGTCAAAGTTGCGACAACCTTCTCTAAGTGACGTTTGGATCTAGATTTGTTGGTAACCTTAGCCTTTCTCATCCCAAAAGCTAGTTTAAAGGATGAGGCTACTTAAAAAACAACCATCAGCCCATTCCATAATTGGTGTGAGATAACCTCAATAATATCCCCATCACACATCAGGCTTGGGTCGGAGGTGCAACATTTCATCACTCTTGTGTGAGTGTTGGATATAGACTTGTTGGTAACCTAGGCTCTAATACTAGTGTTGGGTGGTCTTGGGTGTCTCTCACCTCAAAAGATAGCTTAAAATGTAAGATTTTTCTTTACACTTAGGGGCTGTTTGGTAACCATCCAAACAGTATCCGATTTTGATTTTTTGTTCCCGAGAGTAGTTTTGAAACAGAATCGTGTTTGGTAAAAATTTTGTTCCTGGGAACATATTTGGATTAGAATCAAGATTAAAAAAAAAAAATTGATTCTTTGTTCCCGGGAACAATTCTAGAATCAAATCTACCTAATTTTTCATTTTTCCTTCTCTTTCTTCTTTTATTCTTTTTCCCTCTCTTGTTCTTCAAGTGTTGCCACCACCGCCCACCGGTGCTAGTTGCCGGAGGCTCACCCGGCCGTCGGTGAGGCGGGCCTCCCCTGGTCACCAGTGAGCCTCTCCTGGCTAGGCAGCTTGAGCTCGCCCGGATCTAGCGAGGCCGAGCTCGCCTAGCCAAGGCTCAATCGAGCCTCGCCCGGCTACCGACGAGGCTTGACCGACGAGGCACGGCCTCGTCGAGGGTCGGTGACGCTCCGGTGAGGTCGTCGGCCCTCATCTAGCCGGTCATCCCAAGGCCGGCGATTGGCCACCTTGAAGAAGAAGAAGAATGAAGAAGAAGAAGAAGAAGAAGAAGGATGAGGAGGAGGAGGAGGAGGAAGAAAGGGAAAAAGAAAAAAATTAATAAAATTATTTTAAAAATAAAAAAATGATTTGAAGTATGAATGGAAATTTTGCTATATATAGAATACGTATTTAATTTTGTATTTTAATTTATTATTTACTATTTAATAAAAATTTGATTAGTTAATATGTTTATTACTTAGTATAAATATAATTAATCAATATAATTTTTATAATTTGATAAAATTTTAGAATTAGAATAGAAATTTGATATGGTTACCAAACGTATTTTTGTTATGTTTTTATTCCAGAATAAAAAAATTTGTACAGTTACCAAACGCGTTCTTTTGCTCATAAATTGTTCCTAGGAACAGAATAAGAAAAAATGATTTCTGATCAAAATCTGTTTCCGAGAATAGATTGTTACCAAACGCACCCTTATAAACCGACTACTAGTCCCTTCCACGACTAATGTGGGATAAATCCCAATAATCACCCCTCACATATTAAGCCTAGTTTAGAGCCATAACAACCCTATTCAAGTGACTTTTAGATCTAGATTTATTGGTAATCAGGGCTTTGATACTAGTGTTGGGTGGTATTAGGCCTCTTTCACCCTAAAAGCTAGTTCAGATGATAAGATTTTCTCTTATACTTATAAACCAGCCACTAGCCCTTTCCACAATTGATACATCCATGAGCTAGAAGATGCTAGAAAATATCAATGTCATTTATCACGATGTCCGATCCAAGTATGGTCGTATCATCCATATGTTTTTAGTGTTGATTTATAGCCATTAGAAATCATATGGAATCTTCTTTTCATGTGAAAGGGGTCAAGCGCTGTTGTTGTCCTTAATTGGGGGATGGTTATTAATTTGGCCATTGACATTGCGAGACACGGAATGAAATATGAATTATTTAAAAGACATAAGGATCGCTTTAATTAGGTGATAATTTCACCAATAAACAAATAAACCTTAGTATCCTGAAGATGCTACCATTGGTCTATTCCTCTTTTGCAATGTTTTAAATAGTAGGCGCTATAGAGACTCACTTGTCATTCAATTCACGACAAAACTCATCCCAACAAAATCACCACCATTTCAACCGTTCACCGAAATTTCCCGAGAAAATCCAATTCATCCCACGAAAAGAGAGAAATAGGAAAAGGGCAACACAAAAGAAAAAGGGGGGAGCTATAGGGGAAGCCTCAGTACCTAGCCCTAATTATTTCTCGGAAGAAAAAGGTATGAATGAATCCGTTACCTCACATAGATGTGTAAAAGATGCTAGCCACACTTAAAAGCCGAGTACGTTTCAATTAAATAAAAAGGCTAAAGGAAAAGCCGCTGCCTGCTCTGACTGACATCTTTGGAGATGATTCCATACTACAATTCGGCGGAGGAACACTAGTCTCCTCCCCCTCCAAGTGCAAAAATTTGGCACCAAGACACACTCAAGCGCCAAAAGTTAGAAAAGTGACATTTAAGTGTCACTTTAAAAAAAAAAAAAAAAAAAAATGGGACACTTAAATACCATCTCCGGCGAATCTCGCTGGAAATTCTATGTGACAATTTTTTTATTATTTTGCTCGCCTACGTAACTCGTTGGATAGCTAACTTAGCAAAGAAACACAAAAACGACGTCGTTTTGGCGTGGCTTTAAATTTTAACATAAAAATTAATTTAATTAAATTATAAAAAAATAATTAAAATAAATTAATATATATAAATAAATTTAAAAGAAAAGGGGGAGGGAGGAGAAAGGCGGCTAAGGGCTGAGCCCTTACTATCGCCGCCTCCCGCCGTTGTTGGGAAGGGTCGGCGACGGTGGGGAAAGGGTTGGCCGGGGTTGCCGGGCCTTGGCCGGGCCGGCGACCTCGACCGACCAACAACAAGAGCCCGCGAGCCTTCACCCGGATCGGGGCAAGGGTCGGCGGCCCTCATCCGATCCGGCCAAGGGCCGCCATTGGCTAGGGCGATGGGCTCGGCGACCTCACTAACCCTACCCCCATCGTCGCCGGCCCTTCCCGGCGATAGTGGGGAGGCAGCAATGGTGTGGCGTGGCCTTCAGCCGTGTGCCTCCTCACTCCCCCTTATTTTTAAAATTTTAAATATTTTAAATAAATTTAGTTTTAAATTTAATTTAATTAATTTTTATGTTAATTATTTACCATGTCATAAGCAAAATGACATCATTTTTGCATTTGTCTAGCCACATTAATGTGCAAAACAACGTCGTTTTTCACTTACTTCGCTGGAAAATCACCATGTTAGCATTTTGGCCGGATTTTCTCACCGTTGGCACTTAAGTGATCCATTTTGTTCCAATTTTGATCCTTAAGTATCACTTTCCTAACTTTTGACACTTACATGTCCTTCCATGCCAAGTTTTAACTCTCTAGGGGCATGTTTGTTAAAATCTGTCTAGATTTTCTCACCGTTGGCACTTAAGTAATCCATTTTGCTCTGATTTTGATACTTAAGTGTCACTTTTCTAACTTTGACACTTACGTATTCCTCCATGCCAAGTTTTGGCACTCTAGAGGCATGTTTGTTAAAATCTGTTTATGTTCCCCGGAATAACTATTTTTGTTCTTTTGTTCTTTTGTTCTTTTGTAAAAAAAAAAAAAAAAAACCTATTTGGTAAAAATTTGTTCTCGGGAATAAAAAATCTATTTTTTTTTTTTTGTTCCTTGGAATAGATTTGGAACATAAATAATAAGTAGAAAAAAGTAGCTTCTTGTTCCCGGGAACAATTTCTAGAATCTATTTTTCTCTCTCTTTTTTTTTCTTCTTCTTCTTCTTCCTTTTGGCCGGTTGCTGACCTTGGCCATGGCCGGCGCCAGCGACCAGCCAGATGAGGATTGACGTTGCCGACCATGGCCATTGTCACGCCCCGATCCTCGGACGCGCGCACATCCTTCTACTTGGTCGATTTTATAATGCGATATCCCAGGACTATGTATCGCCGACCCTTTCTTTTCTATTAAGCACATGCGGAAGCAGTTATAAATCCCCAGACAATAAAACAATGGGATAGGAAAGCAGGCCATATTTTTCATATTGAAATTCACAACCACACTTTCATTAACAGCACAACTCATAGTATAATTACAATACTATTCACAACATACTTGTCTCACACCTATCTCTGTTAAGACAGGATTTACAAAAGGGATGGGTTCTCAGTCCACATCCGGGTTATACTCAAAATCCCTCCTTGGGTCATCAACTTCTTTAAAAGTCTTTCTCCCCTTCAGGTTCCTCTTCCTTAGCTTTTCCTCAGGGTCCTGAAATGGTTATTCAATAACCAATGAGACCACGTCTCAGCGAGTCCTACCCCCTACGACTCGATTAGTAAACTAATACGCCTTGAGGGCTGCCTAAGCACATCATAAGTCAGAGGGCTTACCTTGGCCTCAGTTTCCTTCCTGCAAGTCAGTTCAAATAATAAATACTAACAATCATAGCATCCAACCAATCAGATCGACTTAACGATCAATCGACTCAGTCGATTACATGTCATCAAAACCATTACATGGTCATACCGTCTCTTCATTCTTGACTCTAAATCACGACCCTATAGGCATAATTTATTTTTAGTGGAATCACGGCCCCACTTGGCCATTTTACTCAATCCGGTGGCATCACGGCCCCACCTGGCAATTTTACTCAATCCGGTGGCATCACGGCCCCACCCGGCAATTTTACTCAATCCGGTGGCATCACGGCCCCACCCTGCAATTTTACTCAATCCGGTGGCATCACGGCCCCACCTGGCAAATGTTCTCAACTTGGTGGCATCTCGGCCCCACCTGGCAATTTTACTCAATCTGGTGGCATCACGGCCCCACCTGGCAAATGTTCTCAACTTGGTGGCATCACGGCCCCACCTGGCAATTTTACTCAATCTGGTGGCATCACGGCCCCACCCCAGCAAATGTTCTCAACTTGGTGGCATCACGGCCCCACACAGCAATCTTTAATCCAACTCGCAACCTCACACAGTTACTTTCCCTTCAAGTACTGACATTTTCCCAATTTTGGGACAAATTCTCATATTCACCAATTTCACAAAAATTTCATAATATGATTCTCGAATAAATAAACAGAAAGCACCATTGGAATCAACACAAAATTTCGGTCGTCGGCTATCCCAGCCTAATTTCCGGAAAATAAATAAATAATTAAATAATTACGAAAAATATTAAATAAATGCAATAAATCCAACTTAGGCCCGTTATAGCCTAATTGGAAGCCGATACGAACCCGGAAAATTACCGAGACTCATTCCATAAATAACATGGCATGTCTACTTGCTAATGTCTATTTCTAACCACCTAACATGCATCATTAAGTCTCTAATTTAATTGATCTAAACTAATCTAACCACCTAATTGCATTTAATTAAATCTAACCAACCCCTAAACGAATTTAGCAAACTAATAAAGCATTAGTGAGTAAAACTCACTTGATCAAAAGCGGGGACCGAATCACCGCGACGGCGACGCGACGGCGGCCGAAATCGGACTTTCGACGACACCGGCGGACTTGGACCGGGCCTTGACCTTGGCCCAACAAATCTCAGCCCAATTGAGATTTGTTCTTGCTCTGAAATGGGCTTGCTCTTGGGTTTAGGTCTGCTCAAACTGGACTGAACCAAATGGGCTTTCTTTGAACCGATGGGTTCATGAGATTTGCTTTGGCCCAAAGAAGCTGTTCACTTGGGCTTCAAATTGAGGGCTGAACTTGGGCCTCAATTCTACGGCTTGAAGACCGAAACTCACGGGCCGAGCCAATTTGCTGGATTGCGTGGGCTTGCTGAAGGATCGGTGGACTGGGCTTTGGGCGGCGTACGGCTTCAGCGATGCTTTGCGAAGATCTTGGCTTCTCTGGATGGCGTGGCTGGAGACGCACGAAGAAATCGCCGGGATTTCCGTGAGTGGAGGCCTCACGGTCAACACCGGCTTCGGTTGACTGGCGAACGTAATAGTTCGGTGGGTGGGGCTTGCCGCGTGGAGACAAGCTGCTTCGTTCGGTGGGGTTTGATCTTCACGGACGTGTGGTGACCGGGCGATCGGCAATTGGGTTGCTCGGTCTTCATGGACTCCACGAGATGCACGGGCTGAAGACGTTGGACTCGTGGCGGCATGAAGGAAGCTCGGTGGAGTCTTCGGTCGGCAAGGCTTCACGAAAATTGAAGCCGCGTGGAGCTTGGGTCTTTGTGGGCGAAGGCGCAAGAAGATAGTGGAGAAACGGGCGGTCTTGACTTCGTGCGGTGAGGATCTTGATCAACGACGGGGCCTCTTCTGGTTTCGTTGTTGACCGAGCGTGAGTGGGGCGAAGACACGAGCGGTGGAGAATCGGCGGATGCTTTGAGCTTCTCGGGCGGTTTGGTGGACGCTCGGCGAAGACACGGATGGAGGCTTTGGCTTTGGTGGACTTCGACCGAAAGAAAATGAAGCGAAGGCGAGACCGCGAGAGTTAAAAATGAAGAGGAGCCGTGCGCGAGGAAGGAGATAAGAGAGAGGGTGGGCCATCCTTGCCAATTTTCCACAAGAAATATCTTCAACAATCAATCTAGGCCAAGCATTAAACCTTGGCCTTCATTTGGCCACACCAACAACTCTCACAACTTCTCAATTGGTCAATTTTGGGCTAGGGGAAGGGGATGATACGAATTTCACCATTTGACTTCAATTTCTCCAATAAATTCCCAAATTGAGGTCCAATTTCGACGTAGAAAAATCCCAAATGATTTTCTATAAATCCCCGACACACAACGGCTCAATCTGAAAGTCCAATTTCCCATTAATTTAGCCAATCTGAACTTCGGCCAAACTTCCACGACGTTCGAACCCAATTTCCGTAAAAATTCCTGAATCTCCGAAAAATCTTCTGAGACTGAGTCGATACTCCTAAAATTTATTGTGACATGGCCAAAACTTCAATTTCTGAAATCGGACTCGAATTGGCGGTTAATTTTCATTCGGCACGTTTTTAGCGTGACCTAGACTATCGGGTAGTTTTCAGAACTTTTTAAGACAAATGACCCGTGGTCGATTTTCTTCGAGCCACTATAAACCCACTCGACTCAATGGCGACTCTTGATTGTCGTGAAAATCTCGAGGACTCAGAAGTACGGACACGGTACCAAAACAATAAGAAAATCAGTCTAGTGTCGGCCGACGAGAATTTTCTAATTCAGTGGTGTCACCCACGATTAGCCACACATCTCTGTCGATCCAATCTATCTCTGATTTCAAATCGATTTTTAACTGCGCCGTAATGACCTCTAAAGATGGACACGGTCGAGAAGCCGATTCCTGATCGAGTTCTCAAGTCTATTGCCTTAAAATTCCTTAATAATTTCCCCAGATAGTCTAGTTATCTCATGAGTGATCGGCTCTGAGAATAACCCTATAGACGCGTCAATGAAATGCCCGATTTATTCAGTAGAAGACAGGGTTGAAAATTTGGGATGTCACAACTCTTCCCCTCTTATAAAAATTTCGTCCTCGAAATTTAAACCTTACAAGACTTGATTAAAAAGGTGGGGGTACAATTCTCTCATTGACTCCTCAGTCTCCCATGTCGCTCCTTCTGTACCGTGGTGTTGCCAGACCACTTTGACTAATGGAATAGTCTTTGTACGCAGAACTTGCTCTTTGCGATCGACAATCTGGACCGGTCTTTCAACGTATGACACACGGTCATCCACGTCCAATTCTTCAAAATTGAGTACGTGGGTCGGGTCAAGCTCATACTTCCTTAACATCGACACGTGAAAGACATCATGCACTTGCGCTAATCTTGGCGGCAACGCAAGACGATACGCTAAGGTCCCGATTCTCTCAAGAATCTCAAACGGACCTACGTACCTCGGACTCAGTTTGCCTTTCTTACCAAAGCGCGAAGTTCCCCTCATTGGTGACACCTTCAGAAAAACGTGATCACCAACTTGGAATTCCAAAGACCTTCGACGCTTATCTGCATAACTTTTCTGCCTGCTCTGCGCTGTCTTTAATCTGTCTCTGATCACTGTCACGGCATCTACTGACTGCTGAACCAACTCTGGGCCTGTTATCTTTCTTTCCCCGACTTCATCCCAACATACTGGTGTTCTGCACGCTCTGCCATACAGCGCTTCGAATGGAGCCATCTGAATACTCTGCTGATAACTATTGTTGTAGGCAAATTCCACGAGATGAAGCTGATCTTCCCAACTTCCCTTGAAGTCTATTACACAAGCTCTCAGCATGTCTTCGAGGGTCTGAATTGTCCTCTCGGACTGGCCATCCGTCTGAGGATGATATGCCGTACTGTACTGGAGCTTTGTACCAAGAGCACTCTGCAAGCTCTTCCAAAATGCAGCAGTAAATTTCGGGTCTCTATCAGATGTTATCGTAACCGGCACTCCATGCATTCGAACCACTTGGCGCACATATAGGTCTGCGTGCCTATCCAAGCTGAGGTCCTTTCGAACTGCAATAAAGTGAGCCGACTTTGTCAGTCTGTCGACTACTACCCAAATCGAATCATTCCCTCTCTGACTCCTTGGTAGTCCAGTCACGAAATCCATCGTGATATGCTCCCATTTCCATTCGGAATCGCGAGAGGTTGCGGGAGTCCTCCCGCTTGCAATGCTTTGAGCTTTCACTTGTTGACATGTCAAACACTTGGTAACATGCTTAGCGATATCCAGCTTCATACCCGTCCACCAAAAGTGTTGACGCAAATTATGATACATCTTAGTGCTTCGGGATGAATGTCAGAATCGCTACGATGTGCTTCAGATAAAATTTCTTCTCTAAGCTCTACATCGTCAGGTACAACCAAACGTCCTTGGAATCTTAGTGTCCCGTCATCAGAAATCTGAAAATCAACCTTTCTTTTCTTTGCATCTTCCCGAAGAATTCTCTGCACATCCGGGTCTATCGGTTGGAGTTGCTTGATTCTAACTTGGACATCCGGTTCAATTCTGAGGGTGGCCATAAAACTCGAGAGGTGGCCTACCTCAAATTTGAATACCGAATCCCGAGCTCTCTCGATTAAGTTCCACTCCTTAATCAGTATATGAGCCACTGAAGACTTTCGACTCAGTGCATCAGCGACTTTGTTCGCCTTTCCTGGGTGATATAAAATATCACAGTCGTAGTCTTTCAGCAATTCCATCCATCTGCGTTGTCTCATGTTCAACTCCTTCTGAGAGAATAAATACTTGAGACTTTGATGGTCCGTGAAGATCTGAAACTTTTCTCCGCACAAGTAGTGCCTCCAAATCTTCAGAGCAAAGCTAATCGCGGCGAGCTCTAAGTCATGCGTCGGATAGTTCAATTCATGAGGTCTCAACTGACGGGAGGCGTACGCAACAACCCTACCATGTTGCATCAGCACGCAACCCAACCCTCTAAAAGACGCATCACTATAGATCTCGAATCCTCCAGGACCAGATGGAATTGTTAGCACAGGTGCGGTAGTCAGCTTTTCCTTCAGCTCTTGGAAACTACGCTCGCACTTGTCTGTCCATATGAACTTCTCGCTTTTCTTCGTGAGCTTAGTTAAAGGCGATGCTAACGCTGAGAAACCTTCTACAAATCGTCGTAATAACTCCGCCAATCCCCGAAAAACTTCTGATTTCATCGCCGATGTCGGTCTCTGCCAATTGATCACGGCTTCTATCTTGCTCGGGTCGACGGAGATTCCTTCTCCGGAAATCACATGACCTAAGAACGCAACACGAGTCAACCAAAACTCGCATTTGCTAAACTTAGCATACAACTTATGCGTCCTTAAAGTCTGGAGCACTAATCTTAGATGACTCTCGTGCTCTTCGTCACTTCTCGAATAGACCAAGATATCATCAATGAACACGATCACAAACTGATCTAGATATTCCTTGAATATTCGGTTCATCATATCCATGAAGGCAGCTGGAGCATTCGTCAACCCAAATGGCATCATTGTGAACTCATAGTGACCATACCGAGTACGAAATGCTGACTTTGGAATGTCTTCTTTCTTAATTCTCGGTGATGATATCCCGTCCTCAAATCAATCTTCGAGAACATTGATGCTCCTTGTAATTGATCAAACAGATCATCAATCCTTGGGAGTGGATACTTATTCTTAATGGTCACTTGGTTGAGTTGTCTATAATCGATGCACAAACGCAATGAACCATCTTTCTTCTTTACAAACAAAACTGGCGCTCCCCAAGGTGATGCGCTAGGACGAATAAATCCTTTGTCTAATAATTCCTGCATCTGTACTTTCAATTCTTTCAATTCTGTCAATGCCATTCTGTACGGTGCCTTTGAGATCGGCTCTGTTCCCGGTGCTAGTTCAATCACAAATTCAATTTCTCTTTTACGGCGGTAGACACCGGCAATTCCTTTGGAAAGACATCTGGGAATTCTTGAACTACTGGAATGTCTTCCACTTTCAGCTCTTCAACTGTCGTATCTACGACAGTTGCTAGGTAACCTTGACAACCCTCGTCTAACAGACGAGTTGTCTCTTGCGACGAGATTAGGACAATCGAGAGTCCTCCCCGACTTCCTACAAACTCGAAGCTATCACCTTCTATCGGGTCAAACTGAATCGTTTTACGATAACAGTCCATTTTAGCTCTTTGCTTGGTGAGCCAGTCCATGCCAATTATTAAATCAAAGTCATACATGGCTAGGACTAAAAGATCTATTTTCCCCTCTCGCTCACCAATCACTAACTTGCACCCCAAACAACCCAAAGCAGAATAACTTTATCTTTCAAGGGCGTAGCTATGCACATTGCCGACTCAATAATATAGGGATGACTCCTATCAACTTAACATACTGTTCAGCAATAAATGAGTGAGTTGCTCCCGGATCAAACAAAGCATAAGCAGGTTGGTCGTTGAGCGAAACCATACCTGTTATCACATTAGGCGCAGCTTCCGCCTGACCTTGTGTAATTGCATACACAGTGCCTTGAGCTGGAGGTCTCTGTTGTCCTCCTTGCGGCACATTCTGAGGGGTATACCCTCTTATCTGTCCTCTCGGTGGTGGCGGCGGCAACTGCGGTAGTCCTCTTATCCTTCTCGGACAATTCCTGGCCATGTGACCCAGTTAACCACACTTAAAACAAGTGCCCAGCCTAGATTGGCATGGGGCAAATCCATGTCGCCTTCCACACCAGTGACATACTCCATTACAGTTAGGCCCAAACTTGCTAATTCCACTCTTTCTATTGGGTGGAATCGGAATCTTCCTCCAACCATGGGCCTCTTTCCATGTCGTATTGCATCTCTGCTGGAATTAAACCGTGACCCAGATGAGGCGGCTCTCTCATTCTGATCTCTCTCGATCATCTGGGCTCTCTCATAAAGGTCATTATAAGTTCTCAGGTTCAGGGAAATCAACGTACTTCGTAAGTCTGGCTTGAATCCTTCTCTGAACCTCCTCGCTCGGTTTACTGGATTCGCAATTAATTCAGGAGCATACTGCGAAAGTTCAGCGAACTTCGCCTCATATTGATCGACAGTTAGGGAACCCTGGCGAAGACGTTGAAATTCTGCCATCTTCACCTCTTTGGCAGTTTCTGAGAAATATTTGACATTAAAAGCTTCTCGAAAGGCGTTCCACTCTGGAACAACGCCTTCCGGGAATATGGTTTCTCGGGTTGTCTTCCACCAAGTATCCGCAACTCCATCCAGCTGGTAAGTTGCAAGTAGTACCTTTTCAGTCTCATTGCACATTAGCAGTGCGAAAGCTTTCTCCAATTTCTTGATCCATGAAGTAGCAGCTTCAGGGTCTCCGATCCCGATAAACTGAGGCGGATTCAACTTCAGAAATTGTTCTACCAACTGATGAATTGGTCTGTTCCCGACCACTATTCCGGGTGGACCTTCAGCTTGAGCTGCGGCAGGTGCAGCGACAGGTACAGCGGCAGCAACGGCAGCATTGGCAGCGGCAGTGGCGGCGGCTCCAACAGCGGCAGTAAAGGCGGCAGTCTGATCTCGGGCCTGTTGCCCCATCATCTCCCGCATAGCATCTAGAGCTTGGTCGATTCCGACCGATCCTTGCTCACCCCTTGCCCGGCACCCAACGGGAGGTGGTGCTACCCTAGCATCTATAACCGGTGGAATCATTCGACTCGCGCTTTGTCTTGGCGCTCGACCACGGCCTCCTCGGGTACCGACTCTAGTCGGCGCTCTACCCGAGTCACGGCCCTCGGCCCTCTTTGCGGAGTCCTCGGCTCCCGATCGCTCATAGTGTCGCTTTAAGAATCGACACTGCTTCCAATTCAAAACCGAATTAGAGCGGAGCGATTCAAATAACAAACAATTTTAGCAGTCGGCTAACACAGACATGCACCGAAGCATGAATTTAAAGGCCTTTCCTACTAACTATCCCATGGTCAACGCTCCTTATCACTCCAATCTTAAACTTCGCTCTGATACCACAAAAAGGGGATGTCACGCCCCGATCCTCGGACGCGCGCACATCCTTTTACTTGGTCGATTTTATAATGCGATATCCCAGGACTATGTATCGCCGACCCTTTCTTTTCTATTAAGCACATGCGGAAGCGATTATAAATCCCAGACAATAAAACAATGGGATAGGAAAGCGGGCCATATTTTTCATATTGAAATTCACAACCACACTTTCATTAACGACAACTCATAGTATAATTACAATACTATTCACAACATACTTGTCTCACACCTATCTCTCGTTAAGACAGGTTTACAAAAGGGATGGGTTCTCAGTCCACATCCGGGTTATACTCAAAATCCCTCCTTGGGTCATCAACTTCTTTAAAAGTCTTTCTCCCCTTCAGGTTCCTCTTCCTTAGCTTTTCCTCAGGGTCCTGAAATGGTTATTCAATAACCAATGAGACCACGTCTCAGCGAGTCCTACCCCCTACGACTCGATTAGTAAACTAATACGCCTTGAGGGCTGCCTAAGCACATCATAAGTCAGAGGGCTTACCTTGGCCTCAGTTTCCTTCCTGCAAGTCAGTTCAAATAATAAATACTAACAATCATAGCATCCAACCAATCAGATCGACTTAACGATCAATCGACTCAGTCGATTACATGTCATCAAAACCATTACATGGTCATACCGTCTCTTCATTCTTGACTCTAAATCACGACCCTATAGGCATAATTTATTTTTAGTGGAATCACGGCCCCACTTGGCCATTTTACTCAATCCGGTGGCATCACGGCCCCACCTGGCAATTTTACTCAATCCGGTGGCATCACGGCCCCACCTGGCAATTTTACTCAATCCGGTGGCATCACGGCCCCACTTGGCAATTTTACTCAATCCGGTGGCATCACGGCCCCACCTGGCAAATGTTCTCAACTTGGTGGCATCTCGGCCCCACCTTGGCAATTTTACTCAATCTGGTGGCATCACGGCCCCACCCTGGCAAATGTTCTCAACTTGGTGGCATCACGGCCCCACTGGCAATTTTACTCAATCTGGTGGCATCACGGCCCCACCGGCAAATGTTCTCAACTTGGTGGCATCACGGCCCACCGGCAATCTTTAATCCAACTCGCAACCTCACACGAGTTACTTTCCCTTCAAATGTACGACATTTTCCCAATTTTGGGACAAATTCTCATATTCACCAATTTCACAAAAATTTCATAATATGATTCTCGAATAAATAAACAGAAAAGCACCATTGGAATCAACACAAAATTTCGGTTAAATCTATCCCACCCTAATTTCCGGAAAATAAATAAATAATTAAATAATTACGAAAAATATTAAATAAATGCAATAAATCCAACTTAGGCCCGTTATAGCCTAATTGGAAGCCGATCGAACCCGGAAAATTACCGAGACTCATTCCATAAATAACATGGCATGTCTACTTGCTAATGTCTATTTCTAACCACCTAACATGCATCATTAAGTCTCTAATTTAATTGATCTAAACTAATCTAACCACCTAATTGCATTTAATTAAATCTAACCAACCCTAAACGAATTTAGCAAACTAATAAAGCATTAGTGAGTAAAACTCACTTGATCAAAAGCGGGGACCGAATCACCGCGACGGCGACGCGACGGCGGCCGAAATCGGACTTTCGACGACACCGGACTTGGGCCGGGCCTTGACCTTGGCCCAACAAATCTCAGCCCAATTGAGATTTGTTCTTGCTCTGAAATGGGCTTGCTCTTGGGTTTAGGTCTGCTCAAACTGGATGAACCAAATGGGCTTTGCTGAACCGATGGGTTCATGAGATTTGCTTGGCCCAAAGAAGCTGTTCACTTGGGCTTCAAATTGAGGGCTGAACTTGGGCCTCAATTCTACAAAGCTTGAAGACCGAAACTCACGGGCGAGAGCTGGGGGCTGGATTGCGTGGGCTTGCCGAAGGATCGGTGGACCGGGCTTCGGCGGCGTACGGCTTCAACGATGCTTTGCGAAGATCTTGGCTTCTCGGATGGCGTGGTGGAGACGCACGAAGAAACGCCGGGATTTCCGTGAGTGGAGGCCTCACGGTCAACACCGGCTTCCGGTTGACCGAACCGAACGTAATTCGTTGGGTGGGGCTTGCCGCGTGGAGACAAGCCGCGTTCGGTGGGGTTTGATCTTCACGGACGTGTGGTGACCGGGGCGATCGCAATTGGGTTGCTCGGTCTTCATGGACTCCACGAGATGCACGGGCTGAAGACGTTGGACTCGTGGCGGCATGAAGGAAGCTCGGTGGAGTCTTCGGTCGCAAGGCTTCACGAAAATTGAAGCCGCGTGGAGCTTGGGTCTTTGTGGGCGGAAGGCGCAAGAAGATAGTGGAGAAACAGGCGGTCTTGACTTCGTGCGGTGAGGATCTTCGAGTCAACGACGGGGCCTCTTCGGTTTCGTTGTTGACCGAGCGTGAGCCGGGCCGAAGACACGAGCGGTGGAGAATTCGGCGGATCTTTGAGCTTCTCGGGCGGTTTGGTGGACGCTCGGCGAAGACACGGATGGAGGCTTTCTCAATGGACTTCGACCGAAAGAAAATGAAGCGAAGCCGAGACCGCGAGTTAAAAATGAAGAGGAGCCGTGCGCGAGGAAGGAGATAAGAGAGAGGGTGGGCCATCCTTGCCAATTTTCCACAAGAAATATCTTCAACAATCAATCTAGGCCAAGATTAAACCTTGGCCTTCATTTGCCACACCAACAACTCTCACAACTTCTCAATTGGTCAATTTTGGGCTAGGGAAGGGGATGATACGAATTTCACCATTTGACTTCAATTTCTCCAATAAATTCCCAAATTGAGGTCCAATTTCGACGTAGAAAAATCCCAAATGATTTTCTATAAATCCCGACACACAACGGCTCAATCTGAAAGTCCAATTTCCCATTAATTTAGCCAATCGAACTTCGGCCAAACTTCCACGACGTTCGAACCCAATTTTCCGTAAAAATTCCTGAATCTCCGAAAATCTTCGGAGACCGAGTCGATACTCCTAAAATTTATTGTGACATGGCCAAAACTTCAATTTCTGAAATCGGACTCGAATTGGCGGTTAATTTTCATTCGGCACGTTTTTAGCGTGACCTAGACTATCGGGTAGTTTTCGAGAACTTTTAAGACAAATGACCCGTGGTCGATTTTCTTCGAGCCACTATAAACCCACTCGACTCAATGGCGACTCTTGATTGTCGTGAAAATCTCGAGGACTCAAGTACGGACACGGTACCAAAACAATAAGAAAATCGTCTAGTGTCGGCCGACGAGAATTTTCTAATTCAAAGTGGTGTCACCCACGATTAGCCACACATCTCTGTCGATCCAATCTATCTCGATTTCAAATCGATTTTTAAGCTGCGCCGTAATGACCTCTAAAGATGGACACGGTCGAGAAGCCGATTCCCGATCGAGTTCTCAAGTCTATTGCCTTAAAATTCCTTAATAATTTCCCGGATAGTCTAGTTATCTCATGAGTGATCGGCTCGAGAATAACCCTATAGACGCGTCAATGAAATGCCCGATTTATTCGGTAGAAGACGGGGTTGAAAATTTGGGATGTCACAGCCATGGCCGGCCTAACCTTGCCGGGACGAGGATTTGCGACCTCGCCAGAGAATTGCCGGCCCTAGGAGACGCCGAGCCACGGCGAGGCTCAGCCTCACGGAGCCATCGCTAGATTGGTGTCACCCAACGGTGGCCCGGCAAGGCCAACCTCACGCCACCAGGCAAGGCCAAGGTCGACAACGCCGGCGACCGTCCAAACGAGGATTAGCAACCTCGCCGGAGCGTTGCCGGCCCCAGAGACGCGAGCCATGGCGAGGCTCGGCCTCGCCGAGCCACCGTCGGTCGGCCTCGCCCACGGTGGCCGGCATGGCCGACCTCACGCCACCCGGGCAAGGCCAAGCCTCGCGGGGCTAGGCGAGCCTCCAACGAGCTCGCCGAACCTTGCCCAACCGATGGCCGGGCTGCTAGCGACCGGCCATAAAGGAGGAAGAACGAGAGAAAAGAGAAGAGAAAAAAAAAAAAGAAAGAAGAAAAAAAAAGGAAAAATATAATAAAAATATTAAAAAATTAAAAGAAACAACAAAATTATATAATTTTATCAAACACATTTCTTTTTGAGAATAGAAATTTTATGCGATTCTACCAACCGTGTTCTTATATTCGAAATTGTTTAGGAACAAAACAAAAAAAGTCATTTTAGATCAAAAATTGTTCCTGGAAACGGAAACGTTACCAAATATGCCTTAGGTGTCCAGCATTCATTATTTCTCCTTCCAAATAAATGCACCTTCAACTGAGTTCGTGGAGATAACATACGTCTCCACGAGCTCTCTCGACCACACAATCATCAAGCATTCCTTGAAATCATCCTATTTCTCCTCCTCCATGGGTCACTCCCTCCCTTTCAAGGTCATCCTCCTGAGCACCCGATTACGTCGGTGTCGGCAGCAGCTCCTACTTTGTTTGATCGAAGATTGTCATACGGACAATAGTTGAAGGCCTAATTACACATTTTGTAATATGGACTTTCATATTTTTGTTTTTTATTTGTATACGTATGATAAGTCTTGTTGATCAACTTAAAAAAGGTCAATAGCCTATGCAATGCATGGCATTATCGACAATCATTTCCAGTATGATATTTTCTAAAGCTTTGAAGCTTTAATGACTATTTATAAACACTACTGAATGTCATGGGTAAGACATCTTGCATTGAAATACGTTTGACACAAAATATTTGTCAAAAAAATTTACATATGCAAAGAACCAAACTGAATAAGCCTACCTCATCATAACATTTTGCAATCATTTAGGGTTTTTTCTTCTCCCTTCTTCCTCCACGGATCTATGTAATGTGGAAGGAAATGGAAAGAATGTGACACAAATAATGAGTAAATGAATAGTCTGCAATTCTCCTAGAATAGAGGAAAGGAACACAAGGAAAATGAAAAGGGCCTATATACATGTCCATGGTGCTAATTATTCCTAGTCATTTTGCGGCTGCAACCCCAGTGATAACGTATCATCTATATCAAGTTTCGCCACTTGACGCATATCATTCATTTATAGCATGAATGTTTAGTCTCGAAATATAAGATCCACTGTGTCTGTGTTATCGTCGTATTGTTTTTCATTTTTTAATTTTAAGTGGTTTTCTTATACCTTTTTAACGACACACACGGCCCAACCCGGAAGAATTGGAATAAGAACAGCTGGAACTCACTTTGCAAAGGAGAGGCACTAGTCCAAGATATTTAGGGTTTGGAACTGACAGGGACGAAGACAGGTAAAAGAAGTCTACACGTGTTCGAATAATTGCACCATTTGCTCAATCAAAACTGCTGGATTTTGCGCCTTTAATCAATTAACCCGTCTCTACTGTGACAAAATGCCAGCAAGTTCTTTTCAGAACTTCGTACGGTTTGAAAATTTGGTAATCTTCATTGAACTTTTCCGACTGGTCTTCTCCTTGCTGCGGATATGATTTGTCCTTATCACAGGGCAAAGCAAAGGTAAAGGGATAGAAGAATTATAAATAAATAAATAAAGGTTAAAGGATGTGCAAAGGAAGAATTATAGAGCAAGAAAATATCATAAGACTATAGGGAAAAGAAGTGTACCCTTCCTCTTTTTTTTTTTTTTTTTTTTTGGTCGAAAAGAAGTGTACCCTTTATTAATTAGTGAATGGAACTTATTTTATGAAATATGAAATAGTAGAAGATTCATATATTGGCAAATCATTAACAAATAATCTTTTACATCTATCACATATTTGTATGAATTCTTCTCTTCAAGATATAATTTTACTTATTTTAAATATAGAAATGTATATTTGTGCGAAAGTACACTTCTCTAGGAGAAATTACCCAAAAAGTTATAAACTTATTGTATGAATATTAACTTAGTTATAAACTTTCTAATTTGATCAAATGTATCAAATGTATTACATTTGATGTAGTCGTAGATTTTTTTAAGATATTATGATAAATGTGATCCAATCAATTCATAATGAAAAATTTTGACGTAAAGGTTCAATTAACGCAAGTCATCTTACGTGGCACGATCAGCAATTTGACATATACAACTTTACTCAAGATCATGCGGACGTTAGAAATTTTATAATTTTTTTCATTTCTTTTCTTTTTTTTTCTTTTTTTCTTTTCTCTCAGGCACGTGTTGCACTGAATGCCCCGCCCTCGATTGTCGCCCTTTTCACTGCCTCCGCGCACGGGATCATTGATGCATCACGTGTGGAACAACGTCCAGGTGGGGGCGCTAATTGCGGCAGCTCTGCAGGAGGTTGTGGAGGGGCTGAGAACGGTGCTGTCGTCGGACAAGGTTGGGGAGCCGAGAAGGGCGCCACTCGAGGGTGAGACACACTCGAACCTAAATGCAGACATCTCTTCTTGAAGCAGTATGATTGGATAGTCACATTTATTTATATTTTCAATAGTAATTTAGATTATATTTGCTTTTGGATAGTATGTTTACTACGTGATTTGCATTTCCTCTCCCTTTTTTTTTAACTAAACACACTACACAACCACATTAAATTTCACTGGACCCTAATTCATGTATAGAATAGAAATTTTGTCAACATGGTTCTTCTATATGTTTGAATCCTACTATTATCAATGAATAACCAACTAACTACCTCGAATGTATTGTTCTACAAATCATCCCGGCCTTCATTGATTAGCCAATTATGAAGATTTTTGTGCTTATCTTTTGGTTTCATTCAGTTGGCATTGTCTTTATTTTATTTGCTATAATTATCACTCTCTAATGAGTGTTTCTCTTCTCATGATGAGAAAAGTCAATGATTTGAAAAATAACTTGGTAGACAACTCATTCTCCTACTTTACCCAAGTTCATTCGGGTTCCATCCCTTAATTGCACATCCGTGGGAAAAGCATTTCGCCACTTCTTGGCTTCACGGGGAAATTGCTCCTCATGCTTCAGAAATGCATCCTTATACAACCGAGTCTTAAACTAAACATTGTAAAAAGTATGGGAAGGATATTTTTACTTCCTTTTGATTTCGACGTGTTATACACTATGACATGTCCAGGCTGACATGATTGGCATAAATCGGAAAAGTTCGTAATTAACAGTTAGTTCAACATAGCAAAAAAAAATAGAGAAAAGCTACGAAAAACCTTGAACTTTGCCCAAAGTGACACATTTACCCTAAACTTTTTTTTGTGATATGAAAAACTCTAAACTTTGCCAACTGTGACATATTTACCCAAACTTTTTTTTGTGACACAAAAAACCCTGAACTTTTATTACGTGACACATTTACCCAAAAATTATAGGGTATTTTGGTCTTTTCATTTTTTCTTCTCTCTTCCCTCCGACGGCGGAGGGAAGAAGAAGAAAAAAAGAAAAAAAAAAGAAAAAGGAAAAAACAAAATAAAAACACAAAAATGCCTTTATGGAGTAAATGTGTCACGGTTTGAAAAGTTTTGGGTTTTTCACGTCACAAAAAAAGTTTGAGGTAAATGTGTCACTTTGAGCAAAGTTTAAGGTTTTTTGTAGCTTTTTTCAAAAAATATTTTACCAAAAGATAAAAATCCAGTGTTATAAAGGATTGAAATAGATTTGTCAGGTACAGCCATGTGCGAGAGAGAGATTGAGGAGGCGAGAGGGGATGAGCGGTCAATACAACCTAGTGACAGGTGGTGGTGGTGATCATCATGGCTTCGGTAATGGGTTGGCGTCACTAGAGGATAGCAACAAGGCACTATGCAGCTACGTAAATAGTGTTTAGTAGGCGCTTGACAACAATGACATTATGGTCTAGAGAACTTGTTATCTCTGCCATATTATGTGGTCATTATTATGAGATTATAAGCACTCTCTCAGTCACACACTATGTATGATTTTATCTCTATTTCTCTTATATGTGGATCTCTTCAACGTGGTAAAAGTGTTGCTAGATGGTGCAATGAAAAACAAATGTAAAGATGTTAGTCTCAAGATGTAAAGAGTAATTTGGCAAACATGGGGATGAAATATGTAATTATGTCTATTTTAGGGGTGCAACACTGTGCACTGACTGTACACAATAAAGAGAGATTAAGTGAGACCAAATGATAAGAGACTCTGAAGAAGAAGTGGGGTCTGGATATGTGGGGCTAGACTTGAGTGGAGGTTTTCAATATGAACTAATAATGTGTGATGTGAACCCTCACTAGCAAAAAAAAGTGAAGACGACCAAGACTAGCTTGGTCTTTATTGGTCGGCTATTTTAAGATCAAAAGTAGCTTTATCAGTGGCGTGATGCATGATATTCAAAAGATGAAATAATTTCTTCAGTAAAATTATGATATCAAATGTGGTAAGTCAAGGTGTTAGTGAAAGCCAAAAAATGAAAAAAATAGTTCTCAACATATTACTCTCCTTGGTGCTCTTTTTTGGTACTACCTCTTTTAGGAATTTTTACAACATTATTCTTTACCTTTTGTTGGTGGTGAAAATTTATGTCCAATAGTGAAGAGTGATTCAATTATCTGTTCAAGTTAGGAAAGCAGAGTCGAGCATGAAGAGTCAAGTCATACTAAGCCGAACTTCTATCAGGAGCTTATGCGGTTTAATTTCATCCGGAGATTGTATGATCTCTTGTCAATCTGAGATGTATTGGTTACTATTTCGATTAGACTAAGGAAAGGGTACCTTGACCTAGATGAGTTAAGAGCTGGAAAGGTTGTCAGGGCAATTTATTGCTAAGACACGTGATTACCTTGAGAGTTACTAAAATCGTGAAAATAGAGAAAATCATAGAAATATGGAGCAGCTAGAGGGGGGGATCACACATAAATTCCAATAACCGTCCAAGGAAATCCTAGGAGTATAAATAAAAAGAATACAGAGAGAGGGATCGCTCGAGCAATGGCAAGCTCTGCTAGATTTTTCGCCGAAGCATCTTTTACGTTGAACCAACTTCTTTGAATTTCAATTTTAGATTTAAAGTGTCATTCTTCATGTGCATTGTGAATAACAGTGGAGCTTTCATTTCAGTGTTTCCAATTAAGCATTCAATGTGTCTTTGACATTGAGGATATTTCAATTTTAATGATTTATTTCCTATCCTTGCACTTCAATTTTAATTTCAGCGGTCTCCCTCTGATTTTCCTTTGATTCCAACACTTTCCTTCCGATTTCCTTCAACCTCAATCTTCGCACTTGACTTTTCAAGCACTTTAGTTTACCTGTCATTTACCTTGAAGTAACATTTTCTAGCCAAAAAAAAAAAAAAAAAAAAAAAAAAAAAAAAAAAATTACTCTCAAAAGCTGGCATGCCTTTTAAACACACATTCACCCTCGATCCATCTTGAAAATATTGTTTTGTGGAAGTTTGATCACTTTGTGATCTAGATAAATCTAGAGAACCAGTTTTAGTTTGTTTTCTCAATTGCCAGTTTGTTAGATGTGCCTTAGATTGATTTAAATTCAACAGCTTCAAATTAAGCTTATACCAACATTTGGAATACTATGAATTGCATGTTGTTGTTAAAAAAGCGTCACTTGGTTAATTGTCACCATCCATCAATATAATTAGATAGTCAAGTAAATTACTTTTAACTAAACAGTAGCATATAAATGACTTATTGGCTTAAGTTAGTTAGAATATGAAAAAGCATCCTGTAGAATATCCAAATAAAAACGAAGAAGGAAACTTCTGTTTTTCGTGTCTTTTAAATTTCGAAAGAAAATCTCTTGATGCACATATTATAGGAAACTGGACAATTTATAGGGATCGCAAACAATTCAAAATTACTATTGATTTGTGCAACATTTCTATTGCAATCATTAACCTTCCATGCAAAATGGTCCAGGACATTTGGTTTTCAAGAATAAATTTTCAGCCAATTGTATGCTATGTAATTGCTTCCTAAATTGAACTAGCTAAACAGACAATACACCAAACCGAAAGCCTAGACTCTGATTGATATCGACTTTTCTTGTCTGATTAGAAATAGATGCTACCCTTATGACTATGAAAGCAGTTCTATTTGCCCATTTCGCAACACTTTCCTCGAACAGTTTACCTAATGGTGCATATTAGCAACAATCCTTCGAAAAAATACAATTCGCGTGTACAGTCAAATAAAATAAACTTAACGCGAGACTCGCTTGATTTGACGGCGCACGTGAGAATGCGGCCAAGAGTTGCTCCTATATCTGATCATTTACTTTTTTTGAAGTGACCAAGGTGCTTTCCTGATAAAGTGCAGACATGATGAGACTTGTCGTCACCCACGCGACTTCTTGCATTTTACTCGGGAGGTTCATTATTTTCCCTCCATTACCCTCCAATTTCTTCTGAGTTTTTTTTTTTTTTTTGAGCAAACTCCAATTTCTTCTGAGTTGATCATTCCAAAACATGCATATAAATCCGAAAGAGAAAAAAGATCGGCGTGGCATGGCCTGAACTAGGTAGGTGAGTTCCAATATCTAAAAAAACTTGGCAGTCTCACTTTAAAAGAATTCAAGATACTTAGAGTGTCAAAACTTAGTATAAATGAACACTTATGTTATGTCTAGTAACTTACCAAACATGAGTAATTTCTATTCTTTTATTTTCAAGAGTAGATTTGAAACAAAAATTCGTTTAGTAAGATTTTTATTTTCAAGAACAATTTTCTTTTTTTTTATTATTACGAGAAGTAGATTTGGAATAGAATTGAGAAATAACAAAAAAAAAAGTTGATTCTTTAGTCCTCGGATAATTCCAAAATCAAGTAGACCAATTTTCTCTCTCTCTCTCTTTTCTCTTCTTTCTTCTTGTTATTCTTCCTCCTCTCTTCTTCTTCAACCACTGCCGCCGCCTCCGCTGCCACCACCGTCCACCGCTGCCAGTTGCTAGCGAGGTCGAGCCCCGCCAGCGGTTGGGCAAGGCTGCTTGCCCAGCCATGGCTCGTCTGACAAGGCGCGGCCTCTCTGAGGGCCAGCAACACTCCGATGAGATCACCAGCTCGTTTGGCCGATTGCCAGTCATCCCAGGCCAGCGGCCGGCAACCTTAAAGAAGAAGAAGAGAAAGAAAAGAATAAAAAAATAATTAAAATTTTAAAGAAAATGATTTAGGTGAGAAATTTTGAAAACGGTATCAAACGCAATTTTATTCCGAAAATAAAACTTTTGTATAGTTATCATATAGCTTAAAATGCTTAGAAATTGGTATTGAGAGTAGAATAAAAAAATCATTTTGATCGAAATTGTTCCTAAGAATAAAATGGTTACCAAATGCACCCTTAAATGTTAAAAGTTAGGAAAATGACATTTAATTATCAAAATCGGAGCAAAATGGATTAATTAAGTGCCAACAATGAAAAATCAGGCTAAACATGAATGTGACGATTTTTGGGTGAGCCAAATGCAAAACAATGTTATTTTGCAGGCTGATGTGATTAGACAAGTGCAAAAAACGATGTCATTTTTTACTGCGGGTGGGTAAATAATTAATATAAAATTATTTAAATTATTAAAAAAAAAAAAGAGAGAGAGATTTAGGCGACGACTAAGGGCGAGCCCTCACCACCGCCGCCTTCCCATCGTCATCGAGAAGGTGGGGGAGGGCTAGCTAGGCTCGCTGAGCCTTATCCAGGGCTGACAACCTTAGCTAACCAGTGGCAAGGCCTTGCAAGCTCTCGCCTAGATCTAGGGCAAGAGTCGCGACCCTCTCCCAAATCTGATGAGGGTCCTCGATCGGGCCAAGGGCTGTCCCCCACTAGGGGCTGGGGTCGCCGAGCCCTAGCCTCGACCCCTAGCCAAGGCTCGGTGACCTTAGTGACCCTCCCCCATCATTTGACGATGATGGGGCGGCAACGAGGGCAAGGGCTTAGCCCTTAGCCATCAACTGAACCTCTCTCTCTCTCTCTCTCTCTCTCTCTCTCTCTCTCTCTCTCTCTCTCTCTCTCTCTCTCTCTCTCTTAAATTTTGTTTTAAGTTTAATTTAATTAATTTTTATATTAAAATTGAAATTATGCTAAAATGATGTTGTTTTTGTGTTATTTTATGAGTTAGCCTTCCGGCGAGTCACATAAGCGAGCAAAGTTAATAAAAAATTGCCATATAAATTTTTGGCGGGGTTTGTCGAATGTGGCACTCAAGTATCCCTTTTTTTTTTTTTTTTTTTTAAATGTGGTACTTAAGTAACACTTTCCTAACTTTTGGCACTTAAGTGTCCCTTTGTGCTAAGTTTTAGTACTTGGGGTGTTCTTTTGCCCACTTTAAAGTCAAAATTAATTGTGCACTTCCCACCTAACATTCTACATGAGCAAGTAGACAACAGCGAGGGGGTCCAAAACCTTTTAACAAGTTGGAAATATTTTAAGACTTTTTGAGATATCATAAAGGAAAATGACATAATTGATCAATGAACTTAGTTCAATAATGCAATGTAATTAATGAATTTTTAATTTATTCAATGTGAATCATGAATTACTCATAAATATTTGATCTAGTAGTTAGATTATATGAAAATATTCAATATCATCGTTCTGTTAATTTAAGTTAATGGAATTTACTGATATGACTTCCAATCCATTAAATTTAGATGGTGGATAACAAAAAATGTTATGCGTAAATTATCGAAATCAGATATTCATTTCAAATCAAAATATAATAATCTAGTATGTTAATATCTTAATTTTTGTTTCATTTTCAAAAATTGATGGATAAAAAGATAAACATATTGACTTATCATTTTTTAAAAACCAACTCAGCATAAAATAATTCGTGTCATCAAATAACTTTAGATTTATTGTTTGAGCAAACGGAAATGCTATGCTAAATATTTACAAATAGTTTATGAATCACATTAAACACATTAAAACTATAAGAATGATATCGTATATTGAATCAAAATTCCTAGATAATTTATGTTATTTTTCCATTCATAAAAGCCAATGAGAAGTTGGGAATATCTATCCAGAAGCCAATCAGATTTTCATTATATAGAAATAATATGTCAACAGTTAATTTAAAAGCCAAATACGAGCCAGCCAAAAACCGGGTTTCAAGATGATAACCTTTGAGTGGGACGTGTGCTCAAAGGGGAAACCAGGTTTTATCCTCTTCTCCATCCTTATAAATTGACCCAAGCAGGAGCATCCCCACCACCTACTCCCACCACGCCCCCTTGGCATCATTTGATCTCTTTCAACACATTTTTTTAATCATTTCAATCAATTCCCTTCTTTTTGCTTTTGGGAAATACTTCATGTCTACCGGTTTGATCAACGATGATTAAAGTTATCGCTTTTGTAACAGTCAGGTTCATATCTTTATAGTATCCTTCTTGATTAGGCAGTGCTCAATGTTCTATTTACTGAAACTACACTTGCGTGATAAAGATGATTTGCCTTGATTTGTTTTAGTCATTGCGAGGTCCTACTCATTTCTATCACTTTCTAATAATTAAGGTCTCTTAATATGGTTATTTTTGAAAGGCTTTTTATTATCACATGAGTAATTGTAATTTTATTAGTAGTTGTTGCACCTTATATATTTAGTGGGGTCTCGAATCGTGCGTTGTCCCTCACCATAAAAAGTCTATTTGTGTAATATATCACAAAATGATGTCGGAATATATAAAGGACACCGATTTGATTAGATTGACTAGAGAAGACAAAGGCGCGGGGCATGGTGGATTCACGGTCCCGCCCCTGCACCCGCGCTAGAAATATTTCCATCCCCTTCCTCATCTCACGCAACTATGCAGGTACACCCACCCCACAAAATTCTCTAATAGATTAAACAAAAAAAATTATGCAATCTAGATTACTTTTGATAAAACATGAGACTTTCGATTAACGCGTGATCTTGAAATGAATCATTTAGTAGTATCAATACAGATGCAAAATAAAATCTAAGAAAGTTAACTATTTTGACAAGCAATTTTTTAAATGTAACATAAAAGTGTAGTTTATGAGACGTTTTTGAACAAGTAACTTAGTAGCGGCAGTGATGCCGGTGATAACAATAACATAGACACATCCGTTGTGTAATTTGTGTTGCTCTTTGAGTCTCATAGAAGTTCATTTCTTGCAAGACCAATTCTTTATCTTTGGTTCTCCGAATTCGTTTTGCCTTTTTGCGAGGGAAGTCGATTCTTGCAAGAAGCTTGCCCCTTCTTCGCATCCTGAGTTAATGATGTTTGGGAAATTGCTTTGATCTTCTTTTACATTTTCATGAGGGTGGGTGACAGCGGTGGCAAGTCAAAGTCACGGAATGCAAAGCCAAATGACATGCACGGCCCGTGGATGTGATGCTACACCGACATAGGCATGTGATATGGACATTTATTCCCTGTCTATGTCAGAATAAATCCTTGATAGCATGACAATGAGACGTCGTCATTCAATAATCGAGCTTTTGAAAGTATCATTTAAATGGATCACATCTGTTCCACCATTATCAATGACCCCACACATACATAAATATCAGAGTCAATCCTTGATAGTATGACAATGAGATGTCCTCATTCAGTAATTGAGGTTTTGAAAGTATCCATTAAATAGATCAAATCTGTTCCACCATTATCGGTGACCCCACATAAAAGTGGAGGAGGTATCCAAATAATGGAGGAATGGGCCTGGTATATTTATTTGGAGAAATTGGATGAATCCTGTGTAGGAAATGAGAAAGATGAACCACAAATTGCACGAACAACTTCACGTGATGAATGACCAGTTATAAGGACGATAAATGAAAGCAGACCAGCAAGGAGCAAGTATTTACAGTACGTAAAGCTCAATCGGGATATGATGGGGAAGAGATCCGCATGAAATTCATTATTTTTTATGCAAAAATTAAGTTTATATCACAAAAAATCTTAAATTAATAAATATGTGATAAATTTACATAAAATAAATTTTTTGACTATTAAAAACTTCAAATTGATATATTTATAATAAATTTATCTCAAATTAATTTTTTTATCATTAAAAATTTCAAATTGATATATCGGTGACAAATTTACCTTTTGTTCGTTTTCGTGGCATGTAACAATTGACGAATATATCAATTCAATTAACAAATGATATATTTCTCATAAATATACCAATTTGAGATTTTTTACTGTTAAAAAGTTAATTTTGAGTAAATTTATCTTTTATATATATATCAGTTTAAAGTTTTTCGTGATTTTAACCTATATATGTGCGCGCGTGTATATAGACACACACCAGACACGCGGCCCACCCTGAAAAAAGTGGAAAAGGAACAGCTGGAGCTCACTTTGCAAAGGAGACGCACTAGTCCAAAGATATGTAGGGAATGGAACTGATGGTGACGAGTGCTGGAATAATTCTACTAGTTGCTCGATCAAAACTGTGTTTTTTGTTTGTGGACTTCGAGTGAAGTGCACTTGGGCTGAAGAGAAAGCCATGGCTAGATTTGACCTGTAAATGAATAAATCTGCCTCCAATGTGGCTAAATGCCTACGAGTTTTTTTTCAGAATTCCGTACTCTCGAATGGTTTGAAAATTGGTAATCTTCGTCGAGCTTTTTCGACTCATTTCGCAGGGCAAAGCAAAAGGTGAACGGGAGCTCTGCGCGAAAGAATTAAAAAAGGAAAAAAGGGTTAAAGGACGTGCAAAGGAAGAATTATGGAGCAAGAAAATGTCAGAAGACGAGAGAGCAAAGAAGAGAACCTTTTATTAACTATCAAACAGAACTTTTGTTATGAAATATGAAATAGCAGTAGATGCATTCGTTGCTAAATCCTTAACATATAATCTTTTTACGCCTATCATAATTCATATGAAATTCTTCTCCACTCAAAATCAAAGCCCTTGTGGTGAAAGAAGCATTGCTCTGGCTGCTGGAGGCGTCCGCACTGAAGGATGAATTGGTGGTGCGCGACTGTTCCGTCAGACAATGAATCTACCGTTAGATTCGCTGCCAAAACAAGTTCGAGCCCGTGGGCATCGCGATGTCTCTTTGAGGAATGCAATGCACTACTAGCCAATTATTAGGCGCTCCTCTAGCTTGTTAACCCATAGGAAGCTAACCAAGTCGAAAGCCAAATTGCCAAAAACCACCGAAAAGAGACCCTCCCCTTCAATTAATTGTCTAGGCAACCCTTACCTCTTTGGGATTTATTAGGTATTGATTCTTATCAACTTCGCTCGAGTAGTATTGCTTTTGAATGAATGAAATGGTATTTATAGACCAAAAGAAGAAGAAGAAGAAGAAATTTGTGTTTGACTAAACGACTGTTACTAGGTTGACTGAATTGACAAAATTGAATTTGTTTTTGACTAAACAAGTATTACTAGGTTGACTGAATTGACATAATTACAAAAGCTTTAAGACTCAATTGATTAATAAAATAATGTTAGGATTGAATCGGCATATTTGTAATAGATATATGACTTTTTTGATAATTTTTCTTATTAAATATATTGGACTCTACTTCATGGATAGAGTATAAATTTGTTAATATTGTTTTTTTATATATTTGAATCCTACTATTTTCAATGAATAACCATCAAACTACCTCAAATGTATTGTTCTACTAATCATCCAACATTAGCCATTTATGAAGATTTTTGCGCTTATCTCTTTGTTTTGTTCAATTGATATTCTCTTTTAAGTCATTTGTTATTATTATCACTCTCTAATGAGTGTTTCTCTTTTCAGGTTGAGAAAAGCCAATGATTTGACGAAGAACTTCAGTCCTTCATCGAAGGACATTTAGGTTCCATCCCTTAATTGCACCTATGTGGGCAAAGACCAACACTTCTTGACTTCATAGGGAGATTGTAGAGGTGATCGGTTCCCGGTTCGGTCCGGTTCCACCTTAGAATCAAGAACCGGACAAGGAGAATCGATTCATAAAATTGGGAACCGTGGATCGGACCATTTGGTCCTAGGACTAGGAACCAAACCATCAGTTTCGATTCGGTCCGGTCCAACAAAATTGGCACTTTTTTTTTCACTAAAGAGTGACTAAGCTCCAATCCAACAAAATTGGCACTTTTTTGAACCAATCAATCCAATTAAGTTCTCAGGAGATCCAATAAAACTAATTACACATGTTTCCACATGCAAAAAATTCAAACTACACTTGCGGGAATATTAATCACTTTTCATGTGTTTCACGCTTAATCTTAATCATAAAGGCTATAAACAATCTGGCTAGAGGTTGTGCTTGGCTTAGATTTTATAGACAATCTATCTTCTGCTCTTTGAATGTTTAGTTGATGTGGGACTCTTGGAGGCTTGAAGTGCCTTGTGAGTCTCTTGAAGCCTTAGAGTCCCAAATCGAGTAGAAGATGAAACTAACAAGTATATTTTCTCTATAGATAAAGAGCAACAAGAAGAGTTTTGATGGTCTTTTGACCACATAAGAACAATTGCAATTTCGGGTGCAATATAAATATTATATATTATATGTATATAAATTATATATATATATATATAAATTTGGTCCGATTCGGTTGGTCCGGTTCCCGTTCCAAGATTAGGAATTGGGAATCGGACCACCAACCGTGGGAACCGCCCAAAATCGGCAAGTCTGGTCCAGTCCAAGCGGTTCCTAATTCGGACGGTTTCCGTTGCATGCCCCTAGGAAATTGTGCATTGTGCTTCAAGAATCACATTAAATAAATTTTAAATTCAGAAATCATATTGCATATGGAGGTTAAGTTTTGGGACCATCTATGTAATTATTCCTAATTTTTATAATAACATGATAGCATTTGGGTTTTTTTAATAGAATTAATATAAAATGTTGATGCACCTACTTCACACTAAACAAGCTGAAAATCCCCTCAAAGCACCCTGCCGTGGCCACGTTAGTGCGAGAATCTTTCTAGGAAGAACAAGATTTTGAATCTGGTTTCATGGAAGAAACACAACTCCAAAGCCTCATTGAACTTTGAGAATAAGATTGGCATTTATCGCCGTGCGCTTTGAGTATGTTGTACTTTTGTGCATGTTTCTAAGTTTTATTCGTATTGTGAAATGCGATTCACGTTATAACTCATTTTTATCGCATAACTCATTTTTCTACCGTGCCACTCATCTGACCACTTCTATTACTTTTCCTTGTTAAAATAGGGTACTATGTCTTGACTGAGTTATTACCGCTCCTCATATTTGTGAACGCCTGTTCTTAGGCCACACTTTATGTTGTTCAGCGTCTCGTTTCACTATGGGTCCTATGTACTGGGAACACCTAAATCGCAATTACTGGTATGTGTACAAAGAATTAGGTCAGGGTTTGATACGTGTTGCTTCCATTATAATACATTCTACCTATTCTTAAAATGTTTTTGGCATTGGACTGGATGCTATCCTTGTAACAGATGCAGCACCCTGCATGAGTGCATACAAAAAAACTTATTGTAGCCATCAACCTCAAAGGAAGAACAAATTCACGAGGCGCGAGGGCGAAAATATACCACTAATTGGAGGACCGAAAGTAAGTGCCATGATAAAAGCATCAAGGCACCTATTTAAATATGGCACAAAATGGAAAAACTTGAATAGTAAGAGCCTCTGCTCAAACCAATGATCGTCGCGCGAAGTGACCCCGAGGTAGTGAGCGAGAACACAGAGATTTCTGAAATGAAAAATCTTCAAGTTTAAACTTTCGTGGCCTGATAAACCAAGAATTTTCCATAAAATGACACTCTTGCCATCTGTGAGCAGTCGGAATGGATTCGCGGCCTGATATTTCGTCTTGAATAACATGGCTCTTCTGAAGTACTATCATCTGCCAAGTAAAAGTAATTTTCAAACCAAACAACGGAGCTCAGAGTACTTCGGTTGATAACCACATCTCCACGTTGATTACTTTCAGTCTGATGCTCTTTTTCTGATGCGATTGAATTGAAAGGGTCCATGAAGTCCTAACCTAGTTCAAGTCTGCAAGCTGAAGAGCTAAGCCGGATCGACTTTCCTCTCAGATAATTGCAACTCTTAGCCGTTCGAATGGTCAGGCTCGAGCTCAGAATTCACCCTGAGGTGTATTAATTTCTACATCTACCTCGTCTTCCATGACCTGTCCAAAGATCCTAAGTACTTGCACAAACAAGTAAAGTGGATGACTTGCCTTGTGGTCGTACTCCATGACCTGTTGATTTTCTATAGCATTTGCGACTCTTATGGCTTCAGGCCACCAAGCATCCATAGGGGAGCAATTTGTCGTGGTTTAATCAATGTCAACCATGTTATTAGTTTTATCAGGAGGATTTACCAGAATCAAAGAACGCTGATAAATCAGGCACAATATCCTCCAGGATCAGATGCAGCGGAAAGCAGTAACCTGGGCTATTACTAAGCTCACTTTACCTTCATTTTCACACAAAAGAAAAAAGGCTTCAAATGGATAAATGTTGGGCAGAAGTTTTCTGTACCTTTGCAATCAAGATCGTGATGTTTCTGGTGATATGCAGCCTGAATCAGGTCAGCAACATAGATAACTAGGCGAGTCAAAATGGGGAAGAAAATAACATAGTTAGTTCCATCTCATTTAGTCTTAGCATCTACGTACTTGAATGTCACGTTTATAATATTATACGATTGATGAAGCAATTTGCAATTTACGACTGCTTCAATGGAATAGGAGGAAGCGGTCAAAAGCTAAAAGAAAAACTATGTTAGAAGAGAGAGCATAAAGGCCGGACTTACTGCTACCTCACATATTTCTCCTTGCAATCTACCAGAAGGAAGGGTCCTTTCGGATTCTTTTACCTAGGTATGTACATAGATAGGAATGAAGGTGCTCTTAACTCATCATACTTTGTTCCAACACGGCTTAGATAGTTTAATTATTAGATTGATTTACTAATTTTAATTCTTTAAATTTATTGTCATTTGCTCTGGCTATTCCATACCATACCAAGTAAAAACAAAAAAAAAAACTTACTAGTCTTATTCCTTATAAAGTTCCGTTTCTCTTTCTTCTTTTTATATGTTTTTATTTTAGTGAACTTTCATTCTCTGTCTTGTCTAAGTAGCACCAACACTGACACGCGACACGACATGACACGACACGCCGACACGTTGTTTCTTAAAAAACTAAAGAATTCCGATACGTTGGGACACGTTATATATTAAATATATATTTTTATATATACATAATAAATTATCATTATTATGATTATTTCAATCAAATTATTTTGAATCAAATTCATAAATAAAAAAATAAAGCCTAGAATGAATATACACAAAAACATTAATCCTCCATTTATTAATATGCTTTATTATTTCAATTTGACAAATCCAACTTTATTTCAATAATTCATAAAATTTGGAGAAAAAACAAACGATTCATATTATGGACTTGCATGTTAGATCTGTTGGAAGAGGAGAAAAAAAAAACTTAAGAGGTGGATTGCATATCACGAGAAGTGGGAATCAAAAGAGAGGAGAATACTAGGCTTTTCTTCTTTCTCCATTTATTATTTTTATTATTGTGTTTTATTTTTTCACATATGTATTTTGATCTCTCATTTATTGAATTTTAAAAATTGATATCGATATTAGAATCATATGTCGAAAACTCGTATGTTATTATTCCAACTCAAGTATTGGAGAGTGTCGAGAAAGTTGACTAGGTATCGGATTTTTCGACACGTATTGACCGAGTGTCCAAGAGTGTCGAACATGTGTTGAAGTGTTCGACATGACACGAAGGCTCTTGGAGAGTGTCGGTACTTCATAGCGTTTTGTTTCTAATTTGATTTCATTAATCTATTCTTTTTGGGTAATTTTTATCATACTTCATGGACTACTATCTTCTAATGTTATTCTTTTTCTTATTATAAGGCTAATATAAATTCAATTATTTTGCATTTTAGAAATGAAAAAGAGTTCTACTTTCTACTTTTCAAATAAAAACCCATAACCATCGGACACATTGTTTCAAATCCATTTATAAAAGTCTATATGTGGTTGCATTTTTTTAATCTAAAGTAATATGCTTCAAAATTTATTAGTGTTTCTTTTCATCATAAATTTCACTTTTTAGTGAAATAATAAGTTTACTCATATAAAAGTTACATCCTATATGATATATGACCATTCATCAAGTAAAATGTGCTTTGATTTACTTTTAAAAAATCATGTACCATGAAAAGACGTGAATCCCACGTCGATATAGTACTAACATCACATGATGATAAGTACTATATGACTATTTGTCCTTCATGCGTTTTGGGGCCAACATAGACATGTGATTCATATTTGTCTCTGCGCAAAAGTGGAGGAGATACACAAATAATGAAGGAAGGGGCCACATATATTTATTGAGTTTTGGAAAAGTTGGAGTGAATTGACAAGTCTATTACGTACGAAATGATAAAGATGAACTATAAATTCCATCCAGTACAAACATCACGTGATGGATAAAACCGACATAGACATGTGATTCGTACTTGTCTTTGTGCAAAAGTGGAGGAGGTACACAAATAATGAAGGAAGGGGCCACATATATTCATTGGGTTTTGGAAAAGTTAGAGTGAATTGACAAGTCCATTATGTACAAAATGATAAAGATGAACTATAAATTCCATTCAATACAAACATCACGTGACGGATAAAATCGACATAGACATGTGATTCGTACTTGTCTTTGCGCAAAGGTGGAGGAGGTACACAAATAATGAAGGAATGGGCCACATATATTCATTGGATTTTCGAAAAGTTGGAGTGAATTGACAAGTCCACTATGTACGAAATGATAAAGATGAACTATAAATTCCATCGAGTACAAACATCACCTGATGGATAAATAATTGAATTCCAAAGACAATAAATAAATCCAACATTGACCATCGACGAGCAGGTATTTCAAGTAGCTAATATGTTCACTAAGTTCAATCAAGCTATTAGGTCCAGTGGAGCAAAATTCAGGTGGAACTCATCACATTAATTCTGCACCAAAATTCAGTTTAGTGTATATACTACACTCATGTATCATGATTTCTCACTAAGAACTATAATCCATGAGCCAAAGGATGCTAGAAAAAAATCAGCACATATATCACTTTTAAGTATATATATATATATATATATATTTTAGGGGAAAAATATTTTTAGTGGTATAGCCATGTGCTTGTAGACTAAAATGCATAGAATTTTATCCACATAGGATATACCCCACTCAAACTACAATCATTTGCGCCAATATACAGACTAATCGCATCTTATTATTATTGTTATTATTATTTTGGGCTTATGACTTTGGTCAACAATTTAGAAAATTTTCCAATATCAACAGGACGATGCTTCTTGTTAAGGATGTTAATGTTCGATTTAGAGGGAATTGGCTTTTGCAGCCATCTTAAAGCCGAATGTGACCTGCAAAACGCAACTATGAAGCCCGATTCCTTCGAAGCTTAAGAAGCAAAAATGAAGAGGAGGCCGTACAAAGCAGAAATCGAAGGAGATGCGACTTCAATTACAGCAACTTGTAGTCGAACACGGAGGGAATTCTTTGGTTGACCATATCGAGGGGGGCTACATTCTCTGCGACGCCGGCATGAACTCCAACTCTTTTAGCTGTATTGTTCTCTTCTCACGGGTTCAAAATTCACATGCAGGCCCGATACTCGGTGAGCATGGACATGTCTGTTGGGCCTGTCAAGCCGCCAAGCAAATCCTTTGACCCAATAATGATCCATAATATGTAACTTTGTTTTGGCCCACGGGCGAAGCATGCAAGTAGACAAAATAAGGTCAATTTATCTCCTTGGAAACCTTATAAAATTAGTTCACATGTTGGTATCGTTACCAATGAAGGAGCGTGATGATAAGCCAAAAGATGTACTTTATTGAATGTAGAAGCTTAACCATCCATACCAATCCGCAAGTGGTGTACGAATCTAACATATACGTAACTTTTAAATATATATATACTTTCATCGGTAACAGTATGCTTGTGAACTATAGTGCATAAACATTTATCTATTCATGATATACGCCAATCAAAACTACATTAATTGGTGCTGATATATTGGCAAATAATGTCATATTGTTTCTGTGGGCTAACGAAGTGGTCAATAAATTTAAAGAATTTCCATTGCCAACAAAACAATGGTTCTGAGTGAAATGGAGAGGTGGCTTTACAAAGCAGCGGCTGAAAAAGATGCAACTTCTTTGCTCGATTTGGCGTCATCTTGACTACATCATTTTAGGAATGAAACTCAAAAGAATTGATTGGTCCACCAGCAAAAGCAACTCAGCAAATCAGATAATCTAAATGATAGTTTTGTTCTACTTGAAGGCCATTGGATGATGCGATCCATGAAAGATCATTGGTTTTGTTCACTTTAGGTAGGCAACGAGTGCCACGTTGGACGACAAGCTAACACTTCAACATCATTCATCAACTAACCAAGATATACAATCATCAATTATACATATGTATATGTATATATAGCCACAATCATGTAATTGCTAATTTGGTGATAAGGTCCGCGGTTCATTTAGAGAACGTAAATTTATTACATTGCACCAGTGCCAAAACAAGAACCGAGGCAACTAATTCATGAGCAAAATGGTGGCAAAACCTAGCTAGCTCAATTAATTGTTCCCCAATTGAGAAACAGATGAACAGGGAACATTTCTAGGAATCAAATTAGTCTATGATATGTTGATAAGGATTAATGAGGAATACATGTCAACATCCCATAACTAGTAATATTCACATATTGGGAATCAAATTAGTCCATGATTTATTGATTAGCTTAATGAGGAATACACGTCAACATCACATAACTAGTAATATTCATATATATATATATATATATATATATATATATATATATATATATATATAGACACACGCATGTACTTACTCAAAGGTCACTTCTCAAGAATTAGTAGAGACAAATTGCCAGACATACTTCTTATAAATAGCTTTTGGGTTTCTTCAAATCAGGAAAAAATAGCAAGCAGCTCTAATACATACGCAAGCAAGCTATATTTATGAATCCGTATCCCGTTGTCTTCACCTATTAAAGTCAAATAAACAAATAAATAAACAAGTGGATTAATTTAATCGATTACCAACAATGAAATATTTACGGTCGCTGAAGGTTGCTGCAAGTTTGTTTCTTTAGGGCAATTTCGATATATACGTCGTAATTTGTTAGGGAGTATTATGAGTCTTTCCACATAATGTTGGAAAAATATGGCTTCGAATTGGGTTGAACAATGAAGTCGGATCGAGTAATCGAGTCGGACTTTGAGGCGTGATATCACTTTCTTTAAGGATTTATTTGCTCCACAAAGTTGCTAATAGTCACCAGCAAATTTCCTCCAGCATACAACAAAGTCTCAAATAAGAATACTAAATAGCAATTCTAGTATTTCTCCATGATCTCTCATGGGAAACAATTAGAAACAATGGATGTAGTTTCTTTCGAAAGAAAACGAACAAATGAAAGAAGATATTGTTTGATCTCAAAACAAATGTACTTATATATGTCTTTCGAATAGAGGCAACCGTTCAAAATGTTACAAAAGAACAAAGACAACATTTCGTGAACAAGTACGTTTCAAAGGTTACATTAAAAAGACATAAAAAATTGATCGTCAGTTGTGCCAAATCTCGTCCACGTGCGCACTCACATCTTTTCGATGTGGGATAAGGCACCTCTTCATTTGTTTTATAAACAAATTACCAACAATCCCCCACTTTTGTTTGTAAAACAAAACAAGAAATAAAACATTAAAGGTATACAACCAAAATTTCTGTGAGATTAATATACATACATAAAGGTCTCTTTCGAGTTAAACTTTTACTTAGTGCAAGTATCTCAAAGCTCTATCAAAGTGACAAGTAACTTGGCTTTAAACTTGTACTTTTATGTAATAGAACCGGACATACCGCGCATACACTAACCTCTTGTTTCAGCGAGAAGTTATATATTACTTTGCACTATTATGGCCTTGTGCTTGATCCTGTTTCATGAGCTTTCTAGAAAGCAACCCTTAACTTTCGTAAGAAGCGGCACCACTTCTAAGCTCATATAGGTGAAGTATCTACCATGTGTTTCTGTTACTATCAACACACTACAAACCTATATCATACTTCATTAAGAATTCAATTCAGCCTACAAAACGTAACGGACGATACTGACTTCTCATATCAGGGCTACGTCAGTATCAAACAATCACATTCAATAACTTGTTCTTACCCATTAAACCTTGTAACTAGTGATGTTCTAGAAAAAGGTCGGGTTACCATTATTGGTAATTTCAATTAAAGGGTTTCAGCCCGTTTCTTGTGAGGTCATTATTACCATGTCTCGATAAAGACTTCGTCAAAGGATCGGCAAGATTATTACTTAACCTCACATAGACAATTGTTATGGTACCATCTTTAATCAATCGTCTCACATACTCATGTCTTCGACTAATATGTCTAGACTTACCATTATAAGTGCTACTATAAACTATTGCCAAAGTAGCATGACTATCATAGTGGATAGAAATAGGAAGCATAGGACTAGGCCACAATTTGATATTCAATAACAAATTCATAGTCCATTCAGCCTTTTTCCCAAATTTTGCTAAAGTAATGATTCAAATTTCATAGTTGAGTGAATTATGCACATTTGTTTCTTGCTCGCCCAAGAAACAACACATTCACGTAATGTGAAAATCCCTCTAGAAGTTTTATCTCCCACACTTGTAATCCAAGTAGCATCGGCGTATCCTTCTAATATAGCCGGATTATTATAGAATAATAAGATAACTCTCATATGTTCTATATTTGGATTACAAATATTTACTCAACTTGCATATACAAAAAGTAATATTAGGTCTAGTATAATGTATCGCATACATTAAAGACCCATAGCACTCACATTAAAAACTCTCTACCAGGAATCAAATGGAGTACTCATATATTTGAAAACAAGATGTTTAAATCTATGCAACATCTTCTCCGTGTAATCACTTTAGCTCAAAGAATAACCCCCACTATTTTTTTTAAAATTTTTTTAATACTTAAGATAGTATCTGCTTCTCCTAAATATTTCATTTTGAAAATGAAAGCTAGATACTTCTTAGTCTCAATGACTTCAAGTCCCCTTCGGATACCCCCACCACAAAAATATTTCATGAGGCATCCAATCAAAACTATGCATTGTCAAATTTCATGCTCAATGAAATACATACATCAAAATAGAAAACCAATGCAATTCTACTCTCTTGGCTCATTTATGCTATTCCTTAGAATCAAATCTATGAGGGGCAATGACAGCAAATAGAACACATTAGAACCAAACAAGGGACACCCAAAAAACCCATTCAGTATCTCCAGATTGCCTCCATAAATAGAGCACTACATATCATCTCATGCATGTAAGAACATTCTCTAAAAATTCAGTAAATGCAAGCGAATCGAGCATCAAGGTATCATAAGTGCATAAACTGGAATTGAGAGAGGCGAAAAGAAGATACCAGCAATTCTAGGAATGGAATCAACAACATTGTATAATCCAAAACCTTCTAAAAGGTATAATCAGAGCCATACCTCATTTCTTAGCATATAAGCCGATTAGCAAAAAGCAACTCCTCGGTACATTCTCAAGTAATCCTCCAAGACATCCATGAATGACCCAACATTTGCCTTCACTTTCACACAATTGTCCTATCTGTGGGTGCAGTGACCCCCACTATTCCTGAGTTTGATCAGTGCCATTAATGTGACACCAATTGGCAAACATAGGAACATTTCGGTCACGTCTACTTGTGTCATCCACAGAAAAGTGAAGCAATACTAGCCAACGAAAAGTTTCGACGGAGATGCAGTCGCTTCAGGCTCTCAACCAAGCAGAGCATGCTTTGTGCTGTTTCAAAATACAGCCAATGGCAATGAGCGATAATCATCAGCGTCCGTGGAAGCCATCGAGGGACAGACCAAATTCTGCTTTGGCGTTTTTCTCAACTTCTCCCTGCCGATGACTAAGTCTATTTTTTACCGTACTCACAACGACATCCTTAATCCTCCTTATTTATTGAGGAAGCTTGTCCGCTTGAAGGTAGGCAGAAACCTGAAAACATATAAAGAGCTTTGACCGCGCACAATAAGTGCAGCAATCCCAATGAGATCATGCTCCCCTGCTTGACCTACATAGGACCGAACCGAAGTGTAGGACCTCGATCTTCTGTCATACCACGATTGCAGAGAAATAACACCTCTTCTCAAAAGCCTTTTGATCAATCTCCTATCATCCGAGACCCTCTTTGTAACATTCCACCGTGTCGAGTACTTCCATTCCTCGTTCATCGAGACCGTCCGTTAATACATGCCGCAGAAACGCTTCTCTTGAGAGGAGTTCATGATTTTCGTGACCCGAATGCGAGACCCACGTGAGTAAAAAAGGAGAAGCAGAAGTTTATGGGAGTAGGCAGAAAGTACAGACGTGGAGGCGGGCGAACTCCTCGGTGCCTGCGAAGGCGAGATTGGAGTGGGGGGACTTGTCCATGATGAGCCTGGCCAGGGAGATCGGGTTCTTCACCATTGTCACACTAGAAAACGTGCCGCACCTCCTCCCCACCCCGTCCATTATGCTCGCCTCCATCTCCACCGTGCCCTTCTCCGTCAGGGCCGACCCCCGCCTCGAGTTGAACACCGGATCGGTGATTCTCGTGCAAACCAACGACCATGGGGCGCACTCTGCACAACAATCGAGACTCTTCGACAAAAACCAAGCACCGCACCAATCTGGTTCAACCGAGGCAAGCACGCTGGCGAAAAGACACGACCCGCCGGGTTAGAGGTTCATGCACCAGTTAAAGCACGTGGATGGCTAAACGTAGAAAGAGCCACGCCATTGACGTCCTTTCGTCCCTCGTGACTGGCGTTGGGTCCCAACCGCCATCCATGCCAATACGTTTCATTCACCATCCGTTCGAGAAAAGATGGTTTTGTTTTCGAATTCTCGCGACTAAATATTTCAACGGGTGAGATCGTCCATCGATTCCACCATCATCCACGAACCAGCACGAGGATCGAAAAGCTCCACTGTCACCACCATTTTAGATCCATCGTAGCCTCCTACATCATATAACTTTTGGTTCAAGACGACCAAAGACTGACCCCCTCTTTTCGTGCTCATGTCCTTTATCGGTCTCCATGAGCGTTCTCGAGGATCAAATCTTTCTGCTGACTCCAAATAGTCTTCTCCAACGTTCTATACTTATTGTCGAACATCACGCCCTCATGGAGCAGATCAACATGCAAGAAGTCATGGCATGTGATCACTCGATATATTTGCCAAAGAGTTTGAACTCTCCTCCGTATGCACATGTCATGCCCCGAACCTCGAGCGCGCCAACATCCCACCATGGTCATGCAAATGTGACATTCCCAGGTAGTGTCGCCGACCCCATTCATTTTATTATTGCGCAAGCGGAACGTATTATAAAACCCCTGACAATGAAATACGGGATAGATAAGCAGGAAGCAAAACCACAACAAGACCTATCATAATTCAACAGAATTACAAACAGAGGTCTACGGCCAAAAGTCTACAAAAGACCGGCTCTTAAGAGTGAACTGTTCTACGACCTACAAGACGGACACGTTCTATAATCCTTATGACTTCACCTCTGCAACTCCTCAAGGCCAACCAAAGTTATCTGCCCGCTCCATCCACCGGGACCTGAAATTTTAATCCCACAACCGGGATGAGACTTTGTCTCAGCAAGTTCAACCCCCTAAACCCCTATTAGAAAAAAAAATACGCCCCGGGTGGCCTAGCCACATCACACAGAAGACTTACCTTGCATTAGCCTTCATCTGCAAGTTAGCACAATTTATATAATTCAACCACGTGCAATTATGATAACCAAACAACTGTGGCACAATCACATTATCAGAACAATTCAACCATTTGGATCGTCTCAGCGATTAATCGACTCGGCCGATTACATGTCATTCTAGCAAATCAATCATTGCCTCCAATCATGACCCTACATGAAGGTTTAATAACCAGTGGCAATCACGGCCCCACTCGGCACGACCTTTAATTAGGTGGTCCATCATGGCCTCACTGGGCACGACCTCTAATAGGTGATCAATCACGACCTCACTGGGCACGACCTCTCATAGGTGGTCTATCACGGCCTCACTGGGCACGACCTCTCATAGGTGGTCCATCACGGCCTCACTGGGCACGACCTCTAATAGGTGGTCAATCACGGCCCTATTAGGCACGACCTTTAATAGGTGGTTAATCACGGCCTCATGGGGCACGAACTCTAATAGGTGGTTAATCACGACTTCACTGGGCACGACCTCTAATAGGTGGTAATTCACGGCCAATCGCCCATCAATTTCCACACTTAGAATTTTATAAAGAATTCCTATTTATTACAATCAACACCCAATTTGCCACATCCATTCATCAAATTCAAATTCTAAATGCATAGCAGCGATCGGCACGAAATTCTGAGAATTTAGGGTCCAAAAATAATTTTCGGAATTTATTAAATAATTAAATTTATTCCGAAAATTAATTAAATAATAATATACATATTTTTCACAATCCACACTCCATTTATAATATCCAATCATCAATTTCAAAATCCGAATACACAACAGCGATTGCACGAAATTCGAGCAATTGGGGTCAAAAATAATTTTTCGTTTTTTTTTATAATAATATTTTAATAATTTCGGATTATAATATAATATTATAATTTCCAGAATTTCGAAGCAATTAAATAATTCAAAATTAAAATCCTATTATGTCCCATCAAGGTTTATTATTAAATAAACTCTCTTAGCCTTTAATTAAGCATACTTTAAATTAAACAGACATCTTAATCTAATTCACAATTAAATAAATTAAACTAACCACCTAAGCTTAATTAACTTAAGCTAAGTACACCTAAAGCATAATTAACCCTCTAAGCGAGGTTTAGTGAGCTAAACTCACCGGATTAGCGAGCCGAGCGAACCAAAACGACGAGGACGACGCGAGGATTGACTTTCCTCAAGGCGGGCCGAGCATCTGGGCTCGGGAAGGCGGCCAAAATGGGCCAAGACTAAGTTGCCATACCCATTTTCTGCAACTGCTGCTCACGAGTGGAGGAGGGCTATTCGGCACTCAATCAAAGGGCACAAACAAATGAAGGGAAAGCCTGCTGTTTGTTTTTCTGAGGTTGGGTTTTGAGCGGCAATTCGGGCGGAGGAACGGCGGAGGAAAGAGGTGGCAGCTCGGACGGTGGCACACGGCGGCCAGGCAGGGTCTCACAGTGGCCGGAGGTGGCTGATCCGCGGCCTACAACAGCCCACGAAGGCGATGACAAGCTGGATCTCGGCGAGAGGCGGGTTGAGACGCACGGCAGCAGCGTGCGCGAGAACGACGAGCGGCGACGGGCGATGCGAGGCGAGGACGGCATGCGGCGAGCGACGGCTCCCAAGAACGTTGGTCGCCGCCGCTCGGCGTCCGACCAGATTCGAGATCTCGAGCAAAAAACGGAGGGGGAGAAAGAAGGCGGAGCATCACACGCGGCGAGCGGAGCGGCGAACGACGGACGAACGGCGACGGCGTGTGGCGTGAGGCGGCGACAGCTCCGGCTGCAGCTGCAACGGCTGCTGGCTTCCGATTGCTGGGTTCAAAGCTGGAGAAGAAGATGGAGATGGAGGGGGCGGTCGAGAGAGAGAAAGAGGAGACAGAAACCACTTCCTTTTCTTTCTTTTTTTCCTTTCTTTTTCTTTCATCTAACCAAGGTGGCCCACCATGACCTCATGCATGACATCACACTCCACTATCTCCCACAACCATATTCCAATGGGTCCATTTTATTTTTCCGCCGGGGTATGAAACTTTGTACATCAATTCCTTTAATTCCAACTGATTCTCTTCCAATTGAATCAAATTGAAGTCCATAAAATTAATCTGATGTCACCACACTTCAATTCACATCTTCACTTGTCCATAGAACCAACTTAAGTCCCAAAAGTACGACCAAAAGCGGGCCTACTAATTTCTCGAGCCAAATTAGCCATTCTCTGATTATTTTGCTGAAAAACACGGCTTGCATGAAAAATCTTCCAAAGATTAGTCAATATTCCTAAAATGATTTGTGACACACCAAGACTTCCAATTTCTGAATTCGATCTCAATTCTACAGTTAATTTCACTTTGGCACGATATTAGCGCGGCCCAACCTACCGGATAGCCTTTAGAAATTTTCATGCATTTGACCTGTGGTTGATCATCTCAAGCCACAATGTACATCTTTGAAACATTGGTGACTTTTGGTTGTCGGGATAATCTCAAGGTTTCAAATACGAACACGGGGTACCCAATCGACGAAAAGTCGGTACAGTGCCGATCGACAAGAATTGTGCGACTGGTGGAATCACCCACACCTGATCACATGCCTCTGTCGAGTCGACCTATCTTTGATCTCTAATCGATTTTTAATTGTGCCGTAATGACCCTTGCAGATTAGCTCGGTCAAAAGGTCGCTTCCTGGTCAAATTCTCGAGTCGGATGCATTAGAAACTCTTAACGGCTTCACCCGATAGATTAGTTTTCACATGAGTGGCCAACTCAAGGAAAAGAACTATATGCGTGCTAATGAAATGCTCGTCTCAAATTATTGAAAATAGAATTGGAAAATCGGGATGTCACAAGACATCTTCTTTTGTATCAACCTGATATCCATCAGATTTCCTTCATTTTGCTCCTCCAAAACACAATCATCCTTGTTCTAAGAGTTCCATAATATCCTGAATGTTGTCCTCCGCTTGCAAAATATTCTTCACCCTCTGGTGATGCTGTATCATCTGTGCATAAGATATATCAATGTGATTGTCACGAGATTTGCCAAAAATAACTGAACTGTCCTGCCACATCAGTACGCTTTGAAGTTCCACCAAAGCCCTCTCTCGCCACATCAATACGCTCTAAAGTTCCACCAAAGCCCTCTGCCCTGGTTCTCGATTCGAGCAAAATTGCACTACGGCAAAGCAGATGAATGTGCCCGACAAAACTTGACTTCGATTAACTCCAACTTCATTGTTGCAGAAAAATAAATCCTTAAAATTGTTGGAAAAATGTGGCTTCGAATTGGATTGAACAATGAAGTCGGATCGAGTAATCAAGTCGGACTTTGAGACGTGATATCACTTTCTTTAAGAATTTATTTGCCCCACAAAGTTGCTAATGGTCACCGGCAAATTTCCTCCAGGATACAAATAGCAATTCTAGTATTTCTCCATGATTTCTCATGGGAAACAATTAGAAACAATGGCTGTAGTTTCTTTCCAAAGAAAACGAAAAAATGAAAGAAGATATTGTTTGATCTCAAAACAAATGTACTTATATATGTCTTTCGAATAGAGGCAATCATTCAAAATGTTACAAAAGAACAAAGACAACATTTCGTAAACAAGTACGTCTCAAAGGTTACACTAAAAAGATATAAAAAATTGATCGTCAGTTGTACCAAATCTCGTCCACGTGTGCACTCACATATTTTCGATGTGGGACAAGGCACCTCTTCATTTGTTTTATAAACAAATTACCAACACATAACCTACTCATGGACTTCGCAATTTTTTTTCTCCTATTTATAGTAAATTACCTCATTGATCCTAATTTCCTTTTGTACATCTTAATGTTTTTCCAATTATGGTAATTTTTTTTATATAGTTCTAGACTCATCGTAATTATCCCCAAGTGATGGTAATTTTCCTCATTTTCTCGTCAAATTTGTGTTCCTATAATTCTTAACTTTCCCCTAAACATAGTCAACTTCCTTCACGGTAAGTTTTCCTCCACGGTAAGTTTTCCTCCCCTATTCGGTAGCAAATTACTTCGTTCATCGTAACTTTCCTTTAACTTTCGTTGTTGTCCTCATTATTAGTAATTTACTATTTAAATATCCTTTCGTAACTTTTCCCTAAAGGACATAATCTCCAGTTCGTCTTCGTGATATAGGTCCTATAGCTTGTAATATTCTATAGAAAATAGTAATCCACCTCCGTTAACAGTAAATTTTCTATTTGTTTGTGATCTACCCAATCAATTATAACTTTCATCTGGCATTCATAAGTATCCTTTTACAATTGAGATGAGTTCCTTCTTTTGCAAGAATTTGGAGGCCTTTCTCCTCATATGATCGAGCTCCTGTGCCATAGATCAGGCGTTACTGCTTCCCCCACGTCATAAATATGGTCCTTGCAGACCTTAGCTCTTGTGCGGTAAAGAGCACAACTCTTCCTCCTCATTGCTATATTGGGCAAGCACTCGACAAGCTTTTTAGTCCCATTCAAAAACCGACCATCAAATTCGTCATTGTCTAATTTTCTGGTACAATTCGAGTTCAACCGAAGGTCCACAGTATGCCCTCCCATGCTCGAGCATTAGTTTCTAGCACAAGCTAATTTGAACACAAACATCACCAATCCGCACAATTTTCGCAACATCATATTGATCCATCTTCGCAGAGAAATCAACACAAATATTATCTCAGGTAGACAAACCAAACAAGTCTTCTTGGGAACTTACCTCGGTTGTGTCATTCTCCTCATGCTTGGCATTTACTTTTACTTTCTTCTTTTTGAGGATCGATACTCTTTCTTCATGTGGCCAGGCTTACCATAGTTTCCACAATTATGCCTTTTCTTGACTTGGTTCTATCACAGTTGTAGAAGTCTCGAGATCTAATCCTTTCTCTAAGTTTTGAGAGAAGTTGTGATTGAATGGAGTCCCACGCCTTTCTTCCGAGTCTCATATTCGAGCAAGCCAGATTTCGGAGCATCCAACTTTTCTTTTCATCTAGATGCTGATGGGATGAGAGTTGTCACCACCATCCGATAACTATCCGGAAGCAAACCAAGGAAGAACAATGCTTGTCGATCTGTGTAATCAGGCTTAGCCTCGTCACTTTCTACGGGACCATGCATTTCCTTGCGATAAAAGCAAATCAAGCATCTTGCCTTTCCATGTTCTGTAGTGGGCATTATTTAGGATGACCATTAAACTGGTATTCATGTCAATACTTCCCCAAAGGCTTTTCAAAAACACCAAGTGTTCACCGAACCTTGTCACTCTCTCCATAATGCAAAACTACGGAGCACTATGATTTATCCAATTCTCCACCATAGGTGATATTTCGTTTTGTGCCATAACCTAAAAGTACTCTCCTGTTGTTTTAACGATATATCCCCCGTACTAATTTCATTGCGAATTCGCAACTGTAAGTCCATTGTACAATTGGCTGGCAAATGCTAACATAGCTAATGTCGGTCTTGCAAGGGTAGCCATCCGTCGCTGGTAAACAAATAAAATTTTGCTGAGCTCTGGATCTCTGCTGACACATGAGATAGACAATTCTCCATTCTTTCTAAGTAAATAGACCATTAGAAAATGACCAATTCAGCAAAGGATCGCGACATGACCAAAAAAAGAGAGTATAAAGGATCGCGTCACTAGCAGGTGGCGGTGCTTACCGCTTAGGGATACGACGGTTTTTTTTTTCCTCCCTCAAGAAATGGAGTGAGGTTATTAGTATTGTTTATGCATATTTTATCAAATCAAGCAAATATAAATTGAGATGTCATCAGGTTTACGTCCAGGCGATAAGAAAAGTGAGATCATCGCAATATTTAGTTTTATTTTCTTCATATATCCTCATTTACAAATGAATTTAGTTAATAATCTTTTTCCTAATTATTGATGGGAGAGGACATGTGTCAGTTAGATGGAAAACTTGGGCGGGATTTGCTAGTTTTGGGTAATATAAAGGAAAAATCCGTTTTAAAAGCTAATGTCATGTGAAATGGCCGAAGTGGGAAATAAATGCAAACAATCAAGCGAGAAATAAAAGCAGAAAATAAAATTTACATAAATGTTTTATGTAGTTCGGCCGACCGTGTCTTAATCCAAGAAGAGAAATCGACGAGTTGTTTTTTCATAATCAACAAGAGGAAATTACAATCGCTCAGAGCAAACAATTCTCAAGTGTAAAAAAGACTCCAATTACACTCAAAAGATCTCACAAACTTAAACTATCTCCTTTGAAACACAATCCAATGTCTATTGTCCCTAACTTGCACTTTCTATAAGTTTTAGAACTCAATTAAACTTCCGTGATAAGTTTTAAAATTTTCAGCGAACACATCCCATCAAACATTTACGATTGTTTAAGCTGCTAAATATTTCTTCACTTTGAACATTATAAGATCTTATAAATGTCTATATAAAGGAAAAATTTGATAGCTAAGTTAACTAGAACCTACTCTATAAGAATCTTCCATTGACAAGGTAATTCGGTAATTTTGAGGAAACGGCAGTTAGGCAAGTATAGAAAAGGGCAATCATACATTTGTGGGAGATAAAAGTCTCAATAGCCTATTTGCATAAAATATTGCAAAAATATAGCCGGCTTTCTCACTTAAAAATTGATTTCATTCTAGTTTTCAGGCAATGAGAATTTATTTCTTTTGTAGATTCATGAAATTCTCGGCACCTTAAATTCAGTTATACAGAGACTTTACCCTCTACATTCAATGTAATATGTAAATCTATTTATTAATTCCAACCCACTAATAACAAAGGGCTAATTAAGCACGACCTGTTCGAAAGAAAATGGCATACTAAAACCTCATCCGCGTCCGAGAGAATCCCGAACACTCGTCCAATCACGGACATGGATCAGCTGACACGTGTCCGATGAAAGCTTCGAGAGAGGGAACTTGCTGGGGGCGGTGAAAAATATGCGAGCTCCGTATTTGGGCTTTAATGAATTTTGTAGGCCTTATGTTTTAACCTTTCTCTAGTGGCCCCAGTATCTTAATAGAAGCGGAAGGGTTTCGAACGTCGTCTTCTTCTCTAACCTGCCAATACTCGTACTCTCGCGAGTTTCCAATTTCGTGTTTCCTTTTGATTTTCTATTCATTTGTACGAGTATGTAGGAGCATAAATTCTTGACTCGTCTCTCATTTTTCGTGGTGCATTTTTAAAATGTGATTCAACTCGGCTTATTTTGACCATTGTTAAATTTATAGGACATAATGTACGTATTGACAGTAGGCATGGTGTTCTAGAGTGAGCAAGATGCCCGAAACAAGTAGGGTGTGTTGGAATTTGTTCATATGGTGCTTACCCTTTTATAGAGAATGTTATGCACAGGACTCTCTAAATGTTTTAGTTAATGAACCTTAATTTTTAGCGCAAGTTGGATTGTTAACGGAAGAGATTACACTTTAACGTAATATGCTAAAATAAGAAATTAAATTTGATTCAATGTGATCAAGAAATGAAATTCAAGAACAGGTGATGGTCCACTATTTTTCAAGACACCAGTAAATGGAAGAGATTATGCATTCACGTCAAATGCTGAAATAAGAAAGTAAATTTGATTGAATGTGATCGAGAAATGAAATTCAAGAGCAGGTGTGGTCCACTATTGTTTTTCTTTTTTCTTTTTTTGATCGAATGGTCCACTATTGTTGAAATCACCCGTGAATGTCCTTTCGCTAAAAGAAATATAGGAATAGAAGGATTAAAGAAATAGAACGAAAAGTTAGTAAAAGAATTAATGGACAAAATTTTCGGTCCAGGCCCACCGCAGAAGAGGTCGCCATTTGTATTTCAAAATGAAGGAGCACACGTCCTAAACAAGACATTAAAAGACGGGATTCTATAGATATTAAACAAGTAAAGAGTATTACCGGGCGCGGGGTAAAAAAAAGATATTATACTAATTTGGAATGCAAAGCATATATGCATCAATACCTTAAAATGAGCAACACATCCTAGCAATCCTCTCCCAAGAAAAAGTCACCACTTGTATTTCGAAATCAAGGGGCGCACATAGAAAATCTGGAGACAAGTGTGAATGTCCCCTTCCCAGTAGACAGCAGATTGGCCCGCGGAACGAAAGGAGTTTGTTTCTATATGCTCGCTTCAGCCACGTCGTGCCTTTGCACTATTTGGGATGGCGATTTACCTATTGGGCCAAAGAGTGTTTTTGCCCGGCCAACTCGAATTGAAATTGTCTATCAAATGGACCTGGCCCTGACAGTTCAAAATTCATGTGCAGGCCCGACCTCGGAGAGCATGGACATATCTTTTGGGCCTGCCGATCCGCCAAGCCAATTCTCTTGATCCAGTATTCCATAATAAGTGCCGATGGCTCTCTTTACCTTTTAGCCCCAAACGAAGCATGCCAGTAGACGAAATAGCATCGATTCATCTACTCCAAGACCATATGAAATCGATTGTCATGCTCATAAGCACACACAGTCAATGTCGGATCCGGAAACTGAGCCGCAAACCGCGTAGGAATCGGCATAGACATAACTTTTAAACACACTCGGTATTGTTAATGATAATGCAGCCCCACATTAAACTAAAAGACGAGTTCCATGCATCATAGAAGCTTATACATCCCATACCAAGAGACAAGCAGTGTACAAATCAGTATATACATTACTTTTGAAAGTATGTGTTTTCTCCGTTGAAAGCACGCCGGTACGCATGATGTACAACAATCAAAACTACATTCATTTGTGCCCGCGTATGAATAAATCAGGTCCTACTGTTTTTTTGGGCTGATGACTTGGTCAACAATTTTTTTTTAAAAGATAATTGAAATGTCAAAAAAGATGGTTTCTTGATGTTTGAGTTCACAAGGGGTTGACTTTCGCAGCCGTCAGCCAAATGCTAAAAGCAAAACGGAATTGTGAAAGCTCGGATTCGTTTCGGAGTGAAAATGGAGAGGAGGCTTTATGGAGCGGCAGCCGAAGGAAATGCGACTTCTTTGCTCGATTTGCTCAAAGACGGTCCACTAATTCTTGATAGCATTCATGGTGTGGTTTTATAGTGAGACTCCGTTACATACAACAGCATTGTTTGGACACGTGAAATCCGTGGACGAGATTCTGGAACGAGAATCCAAGGTTGTAGGAGAGTCAAATTCTTAGAAATTATCAATTCTACATCTCGCGACAGCTAAAGTTTATCTCGGAGTAGTAAAGAGATTGTCAAGCGTTCATGTCGACATGTGTTACGCTCATGCTTTAATGAAATTTTTAGGCACTATGTTTTAACCTTTCTCTAGTGGCCCAAAATCTTGCTAACCAAGGAAGTAAGTCAATGAACAGAAATAGATGTCCATCCATTTGTATGAGTATGAAGTTCTTGATTCGTCTCTCTCATTTTTCATTGATATATACTGGAAATGTGATTCAATTGGGCTGATTAGATCCTTTTAAATTTCTAGGTCATGTGAAATGCGGTTGCCGTGGTTTTTAAGAGTGAGCAAGATGCCTATGACTTTTATAATAAGTATATTGATGAAGTAGGATTCGATGAGATTTACTCATGTAGTGCTTGCCCTTTTACTAAGTTTCCAGTGCACTTATAGTTTTGGTAATAATATTGTTTAATATAACTTCTTTTTCGTTAGTCTTTTATATTGGGTTTGGTGTTCCATTTAATAAACCTTACTTTTATTGCATGTTGGATCGTAAATCGAAGTAATTATGTTCTTAACATTCATATGCTGAAACAAGAAACTCAATTTGATTGGAGGTGACCAGGAAATGAAATTCGAGAACAGGTGAGGGTCCTTTGTTTTTAAAGTCACTAGTACATGCGTTTTCATTGAAAATGAAAATAAAGTAATGGAAGAAATAATGAAATTAGAACGAACAGTTAGTAAAAGAATTAATGCACAAATTTGTCCACAACGTTAGGCTCACCACTTTATTTCAGAATGAAAACACGCCATGGAAAACTCTGAAGACACGTGTCAGCTTCCCTTTCTTGAAGACAGGTAGATTGGCCCATGGAAGGAGGCAACTGATCCGGGTCCTTGATGACCACTTGTTATTTTCGAGTCTGCTTGAGAAAAAAAAAGAATGTAAGAAATATCTAGGAAAATAGAAGTTTACCTTGACAAATTGGTCTCGAGACTCCCCTGAAAAGCAGAGTATGTGACTTTGCATTGCCTGTGGCATGGGCACCCTTAAACAATGAAGGTTAGTTGGACGCTGAAGAACGTAGCTTAGACCTTCTGCTTGCTTCAGTGCTTGTTCGAGTTTGCGTTATTATTCTTATCATGAACTTGATGGCTGAGGCTCCGAATCTTGGCTGAGCTTGAACTTTTGTCCGTCCCTGATCTTGAACTTGCGCCCATTTTAGTTGTTCCCCTTTCCTAAAGTCGAACCTCTGCCCACCTTCCCGAACTCAAAGTTCTGCTGCTTCGTGAACTCGAAGTAATGCCCCTTCCTGAATTTGATGGCTCGCCTTTCCTGAAGTTAAAGCTGCATCCCTAAACCGACCTTGAAGCTTTGCTGTTTCTTGAACTTGAAGTTGTACCCCCTGCTCTGCCTCTTCCTGCAGGATCCCTTCTAGGATTTCAAGCACATCAGGTCTCGCTTCCTCTGCTTGTTCTTGCAAGTAATCGTCAGAGTTCTGTCCTGCTTCACCTGGACCACGTTGCAATTCCACATAAAGCTTTTAGGACTGCACAATTAAGAAGATGCAAACCTTTAGTACTTGCAGAAGAAAGGTCATTTTGATCCTCAACTTCACTTGTAGCTTTGCAGGATCTCTCATCATGTTCCACTCCTTAGCACCTTTGGCAACTCGACTAGACGACAACATTTTGGTTGGCAAATTCCCCAATTTCATCCCTGTCGTTCTTCCTATCTTCCATACTCGTCATTTTCCTTCCATGGACAAGCGCCCAATCCCCAATGGTTAAGATGGCATGAGGTGGACGTACACTAAACCAAAATTGACAACCAAGTACACGGATTGTTGTTCTTTCATATTAAATCGGTTGTCAATTTCTATTAAGTAGTAAAATCAATGGTTGTGGAATTTAATTTTGCACAAACTCTCTCTCTCTGTCTCTCTCTCTCTGTCTCTCTGTCTGTCTCTCTCTCTCTCTCTCTCTGTGCTGAGGGTATGCCAGCACTCGAGAGCTTCGAATTTCGACTGGCCAAAAAAGCTCGAGAGAGGGGAAACGCACAGATGGAGGAAGAAGATAGAGGAAGAGCAGTTGATCAGAAATTATGCAGTGGAGACGGGAAGAGATAGGAGTCGCGAATGCTATAGAAAACCATCCATACATTATGAGCAATTTGTCGTGTTTTTATCATTGTCAACCACATTATTAGTTACGCCAGGAGGATTTGCCAGAATCAAGGAATGCTGATAAATCAGGCACGATATCCTCTGGGATCAACGCAGCGCAGAGCACTAACCTAGGCTATTACTAAGCTCAATTTACCTTCAATTCCACACACAAAAGAAAAAGGGTTTCAAATGGATAAAATGTTGGGCAGAAATTTTCTGTACCTTTGCCATAGAAAACTAGGCCAGTCAGAATAGAGAAAAAATAAGCTCATGTCTACTAAGGTAGGCTCAAAGAATACGATTCAATACAAGAAATTTCTCATTGAAAAACATGGCATACACCGTGATTGCTTTTATGCCCTCATCTTATCCGCTCATAGAACCCGTTCCTCGACATGCTATAAGCCATTAGTGCATGCACTGAGAACCAACACCAGCTTTGAATTTTACCGAGACCGTGACAGATTCATCAGCATCACAGGAGTAGAGAAGAAGAAACGATAGGCATTCAAAACCAGATCATTTTCTTGACGCCATTACGTATGGAAGGAGAAAGTGCCAAGCAACAACTACCTTTCAAATAGGACATATCAGTCCCATTTAAATTCTTTCAGGTCTGCCACTTCAGAAAAGCTAGATATAACTCAACTGTCTTCCTTGGAAAAGAGTAAGCAACTTTAATATTCTACACGGTCTCAAGTAGAAATCCATGAACTATATATGAAGCAATTGAAATGACTGGTCACTTTGTTTATCTGAAAATAAAACGATAGCAATCACCCAATATGGTACCAATGGAGGCCACAGACCATGAATTTGTCCAAAATTGGGAAAGGTGACTTTCCAATGAAGTAATTCACCGAAATATCACTAGTGTAACAGTTGAAAAAACTTCATAATAGTGGCGTAACTTTGGATCCATATTTTGTACCTAATTGAAGAGAATATCACAATTAAACACTAATCCCTAGCAAAGGCACCCTAAAAAAGCAAATAAAAGATGACCACCTCTTCTAGAACTCCTGATAATAAGGTACAAGAAATCTTTTCTGGCCATTACAATGGTCTTGGTAACTGAACACACGAACCTGAGGATGACCCTAAGCAAACTTATTGCTTCCCCTTGCCTTGGGAATGTGGTCCATATATTCTTCATACGGTTGAAAGAAAAAAGAAACTGGTTATTCGACTATCAAAATGCAAACGCAGTGCAGGTGTTAAAGTGGGATCCTGAAGCTATGAGCACTTCAATTAAAATAGAAGAAGAAGAAAGCAAAAGCAGGACATAAAACGTTCCACCTCAGATGCAGGTTGTCCAGGAGAATCGTAACGTTTCTAATGGAAAAGCAAGGAAGATACAAAGCCAGACATCTTAAAGGAAAACTCACTGAAGTGGCAGCAAAGTGCATGTGCAGGGAATACGATAAAACATACGAGGACCTTATAGCTTTTATGAACATTGTGCAGCGTGATCAACCCATGTCTCATTCAGCAATCGCAGCAAACTAGATGGTCTTCTGGGAGGCACCCGGAGACCCGTAGAACACCACTGGAGAAATATGCATCCTTCGCCGTTGGCTGGACTTGCGTGCTCTAATTGTTGCTGAGCCAATTTGAGAAGTTGCAAATGGAAACTCAATCAGCATTCGCCAGGACAAGCACTAAATATGGAGATTGAGTCTTATAGCAATGGAAAGCTGGTTATAACTCAATAAACTGGCCTTCCTAAACAGCAGCCTTAGTTGATTCTTTGATGATCCTGGCGTGAGAGCCCTCAATGTAGAGTCTGCCATGTACGGAGCTTCCCTCCTGCCATTTCCTTCTAAATCTCTTCCTCTCTCTCTCCCGTGGCCTATTCTGATCAAATCCATAACAAGTGTCACAATGGGAGCTCGGAATAGCCAAAACAGAATAAACCGCAGCATTAATCGCATTCCCCATAATATCCGTCGCCGATCAATCGCCAAAGCATTCCCCATTAAAGCAATATACCACACTGAACGCAAGAATGCACATTTCAGTCCTAATCCGCCATGTGCAGTTCGAAAGTTCACTCGAATTTTCCATTGATCGGGAATGAGATTAGCAAATCTAACCGGGAAAACAAGAACAAAGGAAGCAAAGGCTCCGAGCATGCGAATGCACTGGGAGGAGAGACGCGCCTGAAGCACTTGAACAATCAGGGTTGGCTTGTCTGTACTAAAATATGCGACTTGCAGCGCATGTTAGGGACTACAACACGTTATGTGCATTCAGGCATTTATTGAATCGTGTTTGATTTTTGCCAACCCAAGTCATGTTTCTATAGAAACTAAATCTATATCCAAATTTTTTCATGAAAATCAAACTGAGGGTTAAAATCCTTTAGAGAGAGTTCATATTTCTAGATAAGTGTGGGATATGATGGGAGTTGTCTAGGCGAAAATATGATTTAATATTTAAATATTCTATCAATTGAAAATGACAATACATTCTATTTCACCAAAAATGCAAATTTACTTAGGAAGTGAGATATCTTCCATCTAAAGTTTGATTTTGGTTTTTTTTTTTTTTTTTTTTGTGAAATGATTTTTTCATTGATTTGACAAGAAATTAATAGGCTCGAAATTTGAAATAAATGAAAGATGAGTACTAGAATTTAAGGTGCTGAAAAAGCAAATGCATGAAGAACAAACGAAATTACACTGATCAAACGAATAACGTCATTCACTTGATATTAGGGTTTAGGTAGAGACTTTATAAAACGTACAATTGTCCAGTTTGTGATTAAATAGCCGCAGGGCCTAATTAGACCGTAACTAGGTGTTTGGTTAGCCCGAGGCAAATGAATGAGCAAGTATAAACTTCCGCACACAAATTGACTAAAGCGAATTAAAATGGGAAAAAAAGAAAAAGAAATGTCAAGAACATTGAAAAATCGCATGATTGGAGCATTAGAGTGAGGGGGGTTCACTGTAGATAAAATTTACTCATGAATAATGCTAATTTTGAATGTAATTCGCCTCTCTTTTATGAGATTCTTCAGAACATACCAACTTTATCTTTGATTGTCCATCCGTACAATGGCTCGTAGCATCGTTCCATATCCGCACCAGTCATCTAGTTTTCTCAAATAATAATTTCATGCTAAAAAGGATCAAATAAATGATAAAAATAATTAAATAGTATATTTTTTATTATCAATAAAATATTTTTCATGAAAGATGAAAATATTCTTGGTTCATTCATTTTTATAAGTGATATAAAAAAATTATCTTTAAAAGATATTTTTAAATTATTCATTTTTCACAAAATAAATAAATTCTGAAATCTAAAATTAAAAGAAGACAAATTTCACTACCAACCAATAATGAGACGTGGCAAGCACCTGCTCGAATGCGCGGTGAGATTCCCTTTCGTCAGCTTCTTGGTATCGTGGGCAACCCCAATCCAAAGCTCCATTGCTCGCATTCAAGAATTCGATGATCTCATCCAGTGACTCCAACCTGTGGCTGAGCTCACCCGCCTGGGCTCTCAGCACAGAGTTCTCAGCCTAAATGCTCAAGTAATGCTGTGCCTGTGCGGTGATGTTGATGTTGGTCCCGATCCGGTGTTTTCTCCTTGTTCAGCTGGGCGACCTGATCCGGCAGTTTGTCCAGGTGCTCCTGCTTCCTCATCCGGACTCGTGGTTCTAGATCATTCTCTTCCTCTTCTTCTGGTCCATCACGACCTGCGAGTCCTTCCCGGAGGCCGAGTTCTGAACCAGGGATGACCCCTGAAGATGTCCCGCTAGGAGATGCCATTTATGCAGATACAAACTACGGAGTTCTGCGAAATTCTCGTGCTTTGTGCAGAGAATTCTCTCCTTTTCAGAGCAATTAATTGGGGCAGAATATGAAATTAGATCAAAACCCCAGATGGTACTTGGCTTCAGATTTATTCAGATGGGATAGCTATTACATACATTAGCAGGAATTGAGGGTTAAATGACGAGATATGGTTGAGCCAGTAGAGGAAGACGACTGAGAAGGACTGAACAAGGTGGGTGCGCTTGAATCAAGAGGAAATTGTGTACCCACAGAGAAGGATTTCACACGGAATTGGAGACATCGATCTCAGACATCAAGAAGAGGGTGATGAGGATGAAGATGGATCTCTTGAAAATAAAAACTAATTTATTGGGGGAATTGAAGGGTTGGTGATGTGAATCAGGGGGTTCAAGAACGCAAAGCCAAATTCAGGACTAAGAGAGGGCTTTGAGGAGATTGCCTACCAAAGCAATTTCTCGAGCAAAGACAAGAAAGGGACCAAAAGAAAGGAACAAACAAAACAAAGAAGAAAAAGAAAGTGGCAGCAATTTCGTAATATATGACCGACGAGACGGTAGATACGGCAACTGACCCCTTAACTCATCAATGTTTTACTCTTTAGCGTATCCTCTCTTCTCATCTACACCAATTCTTTTTCTCGCCTCACAAGATAGGGCAAGTATTTGGGTCCTTATTACTGAAAATTTGCGGGAGTCGAGTGCAAACAAGTGCGTTCGCTCCCCATACACACACTGACCATAGCCGCATGCCCCCGAAACTCCATCCTCTGGCCTTCCACTTTCCCCATCCGCCGATGATCTCTGCCTCCTTGTGGCAGCCGCCGCCTTCTTTGTCCTTGCATTTTAACAAACGCGGCAAGCAAACGAACAAGATTATCAATAGAAATTGAAAAAGCGTTGCTGTGCAATTTATTATTTCCTAAATTGCTTGCATTTTCCACATGGCACAAAGATTTGACGAGCGAGTAGACACTTTGCTCTTGCATTCAATTCCGATTGAGGGATGCAGCAAGATTTTGAAAGGAATATATTTCCATCGTACGGACTTTTGGCCCGCACCAAGAAGGGCATCGAGTATCTTGAAAATGGCAAAGTCTAATAAGGACGGAGATTTCATTTCTCCCTTTGTTAGGTGGAGGGTCGGAAATGGAAGGAGCGTATCAAAGCTTGGCTTCAGGAGGTTCTTTTCTATGGACCCGTTAAGGAGAATGATCCTGAGCTTTTTTCTGAGTTAATTTATCAGGTTACCAAGGAATGGCGTGAGGAAAAGGTGCAACACATTTTGAAGATGCGATCGCGGCAGAACTTCTTGATATTCCTCCTGGTCAACATCAGAGGGATGATACTTTGATCTGGATTCGTCCTTTTCTATTTGACATGTCCTAATTTATTTCCAATTAAACTGATCCACTAATTGGCCAAGAGATCAATGATTTAGATGACAAGAGATAAACATACAATTCCTCTTGGATATCGAAATCCGCTGTTGTGGAATTTAGGAAAGATTTGGTCGGTCTCACATGTGAAATAATTTTAATGGAGTCAAATCTCAAAGAAATTGTTTTTCTCTCAATCAAGGGAAATTCCACTTTGTTCCATTAAAAAAAAAAATTAAAGAACTTAAGGCAATGAAATATTTCGAGTCATTGCACGCAGAAATTTGTTTGATTGGTTTGTGGAGAGAGATGTGTTGAGTAAAAGAGAAAAAGCTATTTTTATAATTCCGTGGAGAGGGTTCACTCCGACAATTATAAAAAATTGTTGGAAACACCTCACCGTTGGAAACACCCTTATATTATATGTAGGTCTAGTAAGGTAGAGAGTAGATCGATTTGCTTATTTTATTTCTTCGAAGAAAGTTACATGTTTCGTTCCACTACACCTCTATATAGTGAACTTTAATTATTCATCTATTTTCACTATAATTACATTAATGTATTCTTTTTGCATAATTCTATCATACTTCATGTGAGAAAATTATTCAAAAAGTCATAAATCTATTGCAATTTTTATCAATTCAATTATAAAATTTTCAATTTTACCAACTGAGTCATAAACATTTTTACATTTTGCCAATTGAGTCAATTTAGCCAATTTTGGCTAGAATTTGCTTGATATGGACGTCAGTCCTCCGTGGCACAGCCAACACTTACGTTGACAATTTTTTTTTATAGTATTTTAGTATTTTTTCGACTTTTTATTACTTTTTTCTGATTTTATTTATTTTTATTTTTATTTTCTTAATCCTTTTGTCGGTGACCGGCCACTAGCCACAAGTGATGGGTAGCTATTGACCATGGTTAGGCAAGCTTGACATCACTTAGGTAAGGGTCCTTATTGCCCGCCATGAGCAAGGGTCGCCATAGCCACCACGGCTAGCGGAGCCTTGACAAGGGCTCCCTTTGCTTAGCCTCACTAGATCTAGCTTGGGAGAGGCCTCCCCTCGTCGGGGCTTAGCCTCACCCATGTGAGGCCTCACCAAAGCTGGTGAAGTTGCCCTAGCCTAGGCAAGGGTCGGTCAAGTGAGCCCTTGCTTAGTCGAGCCTCGCCCGTGGTGGATGACATTAACCCTTGCCCAAGTACTCGACCATCGCACGTGGCCAATGGCCACTCACCAGCAAAAGGAAAAGGAAAGGAAAAAAGAAGAAGAAAAAAATCATTAAAATAATATAAACTATTAAAAATTATTCACGTCAACGCCAACCGGTCCAAGAAGACAGATGTCTACATCAGCAATTTTAACCCAAAATTAGCCGAATAGACTTAATTGGCAAATGGTGAAAAGATTTATGACTCAATTGGAAAAATTGAAAAGTTTAAGATTAAATTGGTAAAAGTGCAATAGACTTGAACTTTTTGGACAATTTTTCCTACTTCATGTACTATCTAATAATGTTAATTATTTTTTTCAATTATAACACTAACATAAATTCACTTATTTTCCACTTCCCAAAATAAAAAACCATAACCATGGGATACATTATTTCAAATCAGCTTTATGAAAGTCTATATGTCGTTCTGTTCTTTCATAATCTAAAGTAGTATGCTTCACAATTAATTAGCGTCCCAGTTCGTCATAAGTTGCACGTTTTAGTGAAATAATATCATCACTAGTATAACTCACATACTATATGACTATTCTTTCAAGCAATATGTTCTTTAGTTTACTTTGAAATAATCATGTACTATTAAGCATGTGGTGAAAAGAGTCAAACAAATCTTAAACCTATTGTATTGATGCCAATTTAGTTCTAAACCTTTTTTATGTGCCAATTTAGTTTTGAATCTTTAAACCTAGAGTCAATTCAGTTATTCCGGCTAATTTTGAGTAAATTTTACTGACAAGGATGCTAGCCATCTCATGTGGCATGACTGGCGCCGATGTGAACATTTTCGATTTTTTTCTCATTTTTTTTCTTTTTTTCCTCCCTTTATCGACAATGACCAACAAGGCCATGGCTGGCGAGGGTAGCCCTCGCCACCATAGGCGATAGTCGTCCTCACCAAGGTGAGGGCAAGCACTAATGAGGCCGCCTTTGCCGGATTTGGCGAGGGGGCCAATCACCTAAGTGAGGTTGAGATCCGACAAGGCCAGCCCTTGCCCAAGTGACACTCAACGATGTTGGGCCTTGTCAGATTTGGTAAGGAATTTGACATGACTGAACCTCACCCAAGTCAAGACGGCCTTGTTGAGCATCGCCTGGGCCAATGCAAAGCCCATTGCAATGCTGGTGCTCACCTTCGCCTTTGGGAGGTTGATCGTCGACTGTGGTGACGAGAGCCACCCTCACTCAGGCAAGGCCAATCCTCTTGAGCTATGGCCTTGCTGGCCATCGGCAAAAAGGGGAGGAAAACATAGAAAATTATTAAAATATTACCAAAAAGTGTCTATGTTAGTGCTAGTCGTGCGACACAGGACAACTAGCGTCCACTTTCGCAATATCTAGCCAAAATTAATCAAAAGGACTAGATTAGCTCTAGGTCAAAAGGTTTAGAATTAAATTAGGACAATTAAAAGATTTATGATTAAATTAATATCAATATAATTGGTTTAGGACTTTTTCCCAAAATATGTGAATCCTGCTCGGCGCCAATCTGCCATGGTGCAAAAGAGCATAGTCGACTAGTCAAGCCTAAGGGTGTGCAACAGAACCGGGTATACTCGGGAATCGGACCGGCCCACCCGGAAAATAGGGTCGAGAACTAGTTTCCGTTGAAACTGGTCCAGGAACCGGTTCCCAAAATTCGAAATCGGTTTAAACCGGTTCGGGAACTGGGTCCGATTGATTACCCACCCAAGAACCGGTTCCTGGACCTGTTTTGGAACTGGTTTGGGAACTGGTTTTGTAAGTATAGGTCCAAACCCTATTTTTTTTCCTCTTATTTCTATTCTCACTCTCACAATCACATGGGGTTTTTCCTCTTGGCTCTCTCAAACACGCACGGCACTCCTCATTTGTCGTTCATCTTCCTCACTTGCTTCCCTCCCTAATTGACTCCCTCTCGCACCGTTCGACGGACAAATGGTGTTCATCGCCGCCAAATTCTTGTGTACCATGTGGATTGGCTCCCCTAATTTCTTTTTTGTAGGAGGAGTTATGCTTACATAAATGAATAGCTTTATGTAGTAGTTGAGGGAATAAGACTAATATTAGACTCATGTTTGTTGCTAATTCTTTGCATTATAATTTTATTTATTATAATTAGCCATGTGGATACTTAAATTTTCGTTTAGTAAAAAAAAGCTCATGTATTTATTTATTACAAGTGCTTAATGTTTCGATACAAATTAGGAGGATTACGTTATTTTCTGGAGTATTAATATAAAATTCAAAGTTGTATAGGATATCAGGAGATTGCAAAACAGGTTCTAATGGAAACAGGGTTGACCTTGGAACTGAATTGAAAAAACAGGGTGGGTTAGGTACAGGGTCCAATACAAACAGGGTCGGGTATAGGGTTCAAAAAAGGGGAACTGGTTATAATAGGGTCGGGTATAGGGTCCGGGTCTAGACCCTACCCATCCTGGACCCGATCACCCCTAGTCAAGCCCCCTTGTGGCCAAAAATAGAAAACTAGTCAAGCCTAGTAAAGAATGCATGCACTAGCAAAATAGCAAACAAATATGTAAAACAATGATTAGAAGTGGATAAATTAGCTTTGAATTACATTGCGTACACATTCTAACAGAATTATTAAAGAGAGAGGCAAAAACAATCATTCTAATTATTTTTACTCTAGCTTCCTCTAACAAATAAGATTTTCTTTTAAATTATATTCCTTTCTTTACTAGCACGAGTACATATTCATATTCCACTCATGTTTAATTTCCATTTTGCTTCAACAGAAGATATTAGGTCATCTAATGAAAGTAATGGGTAAAGATATCTGATGAAAGTTCCAAATTTAAAAAAGTCCTTAATCTAATCAATATTTGATTTAGAGGATGCGAATAATAACCACTATATTTCTAGACACAATTTCTACCTCGAAATAGATTTTTCTCTTTCTACTCCTAGACAAATTTCTGAGCAAAAAGATGCATGTGAAAAAGACTCAAAATTTATGTTCTTAGAACAAAAATTCATTTGATTGCAACACAGAATTTTTGTTTCTAAAATAAAAATTCATTTGATAACAACATAAAATTTCTCCTTCCTAATCGACCGATAGGCAGGGGTGGGAGTCGGGCAAGCAACAGTGGGTGGTGGGCGGTGACGGGCGGTGGTGGGTGGGCATCGATTAGTAGTGAGGGCAAGTGGTGAAAAGAGTTTTTAATCTTTCATTTTAAAAAAGATAAGAATTCTTCTCATTTTTGTTTTAAACATATTTCTAGACTAAAAATTTATTCCAAAAAGAGAAAAATAAAATTGCATTATCAAATGACTTTTTGTTCCAAACCTGTTATTAGGAATAGAAAAATAGATCTGGCTAAAAATAGAATGGTTAACATGCGCACCCTTAACTTCTATGGTCAGCCTTTTATGAAACATTAGGGATAATTGTTCCCTTGCACTATTGCTTCGCACCTTGAAGATATCATAGCGTGCAAACTTTATGAAGTTATAAATTACTCCCCAAACTTTCATTTTTGTTTCAACCATTACTTTTTTCCGTCTGTATGGCCATTATTAGATGTTAGCTGAAAATGGACTAACCAATCTTGAACAAAGTAACATCTACTACATGGTTTACGAAGTTAACAAAATGGAGAATCATGCATGTTTTATCAAATTAGTTGAGAAAATTCGATCAAGAAATATGAGTTAGTCCATTTTAGGTCAAATTTAACTGCTATGCAAACTGAAAAACTAATAGATGCCACATATATCAAAGTATTTTTGGGTGGGGCGATTGTGAGGAGGTAATCTATAACTCTTTGTAACAGAGTCAAAGTTCAAGAGGGCAATTATTTTTAGACATTATGACATCAAAATAAGCACATATCATGTTACATAATATCCAACACTAAACTATATAACAAGAAATAAATTTAAAGTTACAATTTATTGTATTCTTGGTAATAACATTTTGAATTGAAAAAAAAACATATTAAAAGAACACTAATGTATCTAAACTTATATCACTGATAGATTTTTTTTTTTTTTTCATTTGATTTAGAAAATATGTCGTTTTTGAATTTATTTATAGATCATCTCCTATAGCTTATCGTCGTTTGATTAAAAAAAAAAAGTATAATTTCATCGGTCTAAATTTCATAATAATATTTGACTTTTTACAATTTATGTAGTTTGACCGAATTATAGCATTATGCTAGAATGAGAACAAATCAATTTTCAAACCCAAGCATTCACATATGTCTATTGTACATTGATGAAAAATATGTCGCACCTTATTTGATGTATCCGGAAGGGTCGCCTTTTTGTAACGCTTCGTAGATTTTCCAAATTGGAAGCTCGCAGCATAACCTTTGATAGAGTATCCACACTCTATAACAACGTAGCACTTATCTGCTAGATTTGTGCAAGATGCATCAATCAAACTTGACATGCACTCTTTGACCTTCAGGTATCGTAGAGACTTTAGCTTGTTTAGGCCATTCACTCTTCTCAGAGATATGCACCGTAAAATGGAGAAGAATTCCAATGATTTTGAAAGATCCGCAACTTCTATCGCAACTAGCTCTGGACAACAAGCCACACATGCTTGCCGTAGCTTTCCTAATTCCAACGGAATGAACAATCTCTGAAGCAGTTTACAATCGTGAATGATTAAGGTCTCCAATTGTGGAAGTCCATCGAGTGGAATGTTTTCCACTTCAGCAGAGTAGAACTCTAAAGTCGACAAATTGCTCAATATCAAGCAAGAGGGAAGTGACTCTGCCATCCTGATGCTAAAGAATTTAACAATCAATTTCAGCAGAGAGGAGGGAAGCTCCTTAAGAGTTTCTAGGGCTAGATGAGACAAGGTAAGCTCTTCCAGATGAGAAAGAGAAACCAACTCTGAAGGTGCAGGGAAATTTAACAAATTTAAATCTAACCTTTTCAACCTAGATAGCCTCCCCATCCAACACAAGTTGCATCCTGTGATTAGATTTGATTTGCCTATGTTACGAGAGCCATCACTTAGTAGCAGTTCAACCAAATTAGTAAGGTTTGACAGATTGGGGACCGAGAGCAATGATCTAGATTCAATGAGTAGACAAGTCAAACTTGTGGGAAGTTCTGGCACCACTTTGATCACATGACAACCTCTTAAGTTTAGTGTTTGGAGGAGGTGAAGCATGTTGATTGTCCTTGGAATTTTGCAAATACGAGTGCCCTCTAAATTTAGGATTCTTAAACGTGACAGATCTCCCATTCCTATAGGAATTTCACCTTCCATTTCATCATGCCCGGAGAGATCTAGCTCTTCAAGATTTTCCAAAACACTAATGCCACTAGGTAAACACCAAACATGATGCTCCTGAGAAAGTAATCCATCTTTTGATAATCGCAATATGCGTAATGACTTTAACTTTTCAACGGAGTTTGGAAGCTTGGCAACGCCTGTACATGATAAGTCTAACTCTATCAATGAGGTTAAATTCCCAAGTGAGTCTGGAAGTTCTCTCAACCTAGAACAACCAGACAATGAGAAGCACTTAAGCATCACTAGTGCCCCCACTTTTTTAGGCAAATTTGTAAGACCATTGCAGTTTTCAATCTTTAACTCAATCAACGACCGTAGATCTCCAATGAAGTTTCCAATTTCTATTAGCCTATCGCAGTGTGCAAGATTCAACCTCTCTAAACCCAAGCATTCAAATAAGTTTGGAATTCTTGTTATGCGATAACACCAAGTAAGAGATAGAGCTTTCAATTTTTGTGCCATCTGTAAAAATGGATGGAATGTCAAGTGTAAGAATCATTTCATAGTACACACCAAGAACATTAGACTGGAATTGAGAAATGTTATTTACCTTGATCAAGTCCCATGCTTTTGAATTATCTGCGAAGCCACTAGCGTCCAACTTAAAAACAAGAAGATGACCCAAATACATATTCTCTGCCCTAAAATCCTCATCGGGAGAATGCCAAGAAATCCATCTCAACTTTAAATGACACATTGCAAAGTCTCCAACAAAAGTTCCATTATGTAACTTGAGGAATCTCAGGTTTTGTAACCTCTCTAACTCTTCATTTGTAATCTCTATGGAGTCATTCCATCCTCGAATTTCAAGCGCTTCCACCTTGTCCTTATTCTGCAAGTGGAATTTTGCAATGATGTGGAGAAGTTTGTAAATGGGATATTTCTTACTGAAAAAAAGATCCTAAACAACAAAGAATTCTTTATGCCATGATATACAAGTTCCATTTGAAAATGGGATATTTCTTACTTACCTCTTGGGCTTTTACAATTTTGAGAGCCTCTTCTGCAATCCACAACCTACTTTGCTTTCCAAGGTCACTTGGACTTTCTTGACGAACAAGTTGTCTTCCCAATTCAATTAATTGATCATGCATCCAAAATGTGTCATTGTCTAATATCTTTATCAAGCACCTACTAGTAAGGACATGAATTCCTCTTTGGGGATATAAATCACAATCAGTCCACATGTAAATTGCATCGGTCTTTTTCTCATTGGAAAAGAAACATGCTATATCGAGAAAAATTTGTTGCTGATATTCGTCTAGGCCATCATAGCTAATCTTCAGCTTCTCTTGAATCTCTTTCTCAGGTACCTTTCTTAACCTATCCAACGTCTCATTCCAAAAAAAATCATCTTTTCCCTTAAGTAATGAACCAACCACTTTAATTGCCAAAGGGAGCCCTCCCAAGAGTGAGAGAATATCACTTGAACGTGATCGATAATTATTCGAAGGAAAGTCTGTACCAAAGGCATGCCGACAAAAAAGCTGAAGAGCAAGATTATTTCCCATCTTTGGCATCTCATATTGTAGAATTCTACCTTTAAATTCATCAACTTGCAAAATAGTTGTGTCTCTTGTGGTAATGATTATCCTAGTTCCTGAATGTAATGAATAATTTTCTGTTAGTTCTTTAATGAGCCATTTATTGTTAACATCATCCAGAACCACAAGGACCTTATTAGTGCAGAGTATTTCTCGAAGTCTCTGCATTCTTTTTTCTTTGTCCTCAACTTTCTCTACATATCCAGAACCACCAATGTCAGATAGTACTTTCTTTAGCAATCGGTCCATGCCATCCTTAGCCAACAAGATTTCTTGAACATTCTCAAGGAAGCTACAACACCTTCCAAAGTGGGAATATATTTTATTAAAAATGTATTTGGCAAAAGTTGTTTTTCCAATACCACCCATTCCGTAAATTCCAATGAGCCGAACATCAGGATTTTTGACATCTAATAACTCTGCCAAGTCTCTTTCTTGATCAACAAGTCCAACTAAATGTTCGGTCACTGATTTTTGTTTTATCTCCAACTTCTCCAAAATATTTTTAACAACCAATTTGACAATTTCTGCTTGGCTGCCACAAAATCAAAGCGCTGTCATTAGCTAACCAGATCGATTTCATAGATTTCATACGTACGCATCACAAGTGGGATTGTCAAAATTTTAACTTGAAAAGATTGAAGCACATCATGAACGATATCTAAATACACAGTGTGATTAGTATAGGCTAATCTAGTAGAATTCACTTAATAAGGTTTTTCATATATGATTATAGAAATTTCGGCAAACTATAGTATTGGTTTATACGATGACCAAATTTACCAAAGTGGCTACTACATTGTGCATAAGAAAAATTTCGACATTTATAGCTAAGCTTTGAAACAATTTCAGCACTTGCAATAGTAGAATCATGAACTGAGTCTGGCAAAAAAAAACTATAATCCCCAAAAACTAAAACAAAACAAAAAAAGAAAAGCCCAAAATATTTGTAATGGATTAACTCATGCATGTAAGTCTTTTATGGATCTGCTTACGTCAAGTATAATGGAATTTAAAGAGCTGTATCACATTAAGATTTGTTCAAAATTGAAAAGCAAGAGACCCCATTCCCACGGGTTGAATTTGGTGATTATGGAATAAAGATATGCGCACATATTTGATTATCCACACCACCAACCAAAAACATTCCAATGTTTGGACCACTTACCTAAGCTTTGACTTGCACCTTACCGAATCCATAGAATTAACAGTATAAATCATTGTTTCTTAATTTATTTATTTAAGATTGACTTCCTTGTCAATATTAAAAGCAATGGAGATGCCCTTTTTCTTTCCAATAACTCCATCTTTTGGCTAAATAATTTTAAGATTCTCAAGCGACATGTTGGTCTCATTAACTACATAACCAGAAAGCATAGGAGATTGCCAACTCTAAAGAATTTGTGCAAAAACAGCTCGTTTACATTGGAGAAGCTAATGGGTGCCCACATGCTATAATAATGTATACTAGGTGCTAATTCACCATATGCTGATTTAAATTTATCAATTGAGAGCTAAATTATCTGTTTTATTGATGAATGACGATAAGCATATTAATCAATTTTCACAATATACAAATTGAATCCCCAATTTTCACATTCTTTCAAATTGCATCTAGCACCATACCTATTAATCCAATTGCCATTTTCTTATCAAAAATACCATCATCACTCTCCTAGTGACCTTCAGCCGCAGCCAATCTGTCTATTTGTCCGGTGCCTGTACCGGCGCCAATCTTTTGGTATCTCCTACAACGTGCGTGTATCTCTCCCCTGTGCACGGGGCCACACCACTCAGAGGCCTCCGCGCTGTCGCGGACCTCGGATTGGAGGTTAGCAGTGGTCGTTGCCTTCGGTCCAGTCCAAATTGAGGTTGCCCGCCCTCGATTTGGTCCTCTGCGAGCTCCACAGAGCTCGAGGCCTTGAGATGATGACTCTATCATTCTTTACATGTTCTTTCTCGGGATGCTCTCGATTTTCTATTTAGTATTAGACATGATTTTTCTTCACTAAATCTTAGTTTCGATGACCCAATAACCTAAAAAAAGTACCAAATTTTGATATAGTATTAATTCTGACCTGAAGTTTTTTTTCTTTTCAATCTGAAAAAGTCGCTAACTTTTATTTGAATGCCTCATCTAGCCCCATTAAACTCTCCTTCCAAAGTTGCTGTTAATGGTCCTGTGTTGCATTTCTACGTTAAAATCCACGTTAGCAAGTTTACATGAAAGTACTCTCCAAAACAACACGGTAGCTATGGTCTTCAAACAGCGTGATATTTGAAGCCATTAGGGCTCGATTTCTTCGATTAGTCTAATCTACAATCTTGACAGAGAAAGATCTTGTGCTCGGTCACTCACTCTGTTGCACAGCCTCGCGCTTGGTCGCTCAAAGCAAGTTGCGATTTCATCAAAAAGCATTTGGGATCAAGCCAGTTACACAAAAAAAGTTGCAGTTAAAAACTTTGCCAATAACTAGCATTGTATCTCACTTTTGCACTTCGATGACGTTGACCAGAATGCTGTGAAATTACAGAAAAGTGGATTCAAGTTTTATAAGTGATAGGTGTGAATCACATTCGTGCTACCGACCGGAAACTTAATATGCCAAATTGCTTGAACTAGCTTATGCAAGTAAATATAATTGCACAGAAGCTTAAAAAGATAATACTTATACCCCTGATAGAGAGAGAAGCAACAAGTAAATAGAGCATGGCCACTTTAGTCTAGCATTAACCATCCTCTGTCTTGTTGGTGCGAGAGTGCGAGTTATGAAGACAGATCGAGAGTGAATCTGTGTGAGAGAGCGAGGGACAAACGCGAGATCATTCTCTCTCAAGGCTATAGGTTTGACGAATCGAAAAAATTGAGCCCTAATTGCTTCATATTTTTCCCAGTTTGAGTCGTTTTGGAGTCTTTTTATGTCAGCTTGCTCTTGCTGACATGGAATACCATGTTGCACAACTAACGGTGACTTGGACGGAGGGTTAGTAGGGCCAAATTTGGGATTCAACTGAAAATTGGTAATAATTTTTCAGATAAAAAAGTTCGGATTAAAATTGGGATTGGAACTGAATGTGTAAAATAAATAAAAATCATTTGACACCAAATGTGTTAAAATGGGGTCGTTTCATTGTGTGATCCACCTTTCTTGAGGAGTACTCAGAAATGTGTAAAATAAGGTAGACACCAAATGCTCTTTTCCCTATAAATGGAAAAGGGAAACTGACATTCTCATTATAAGGTCCGAAGATGCCAATTGTATATATGAATGCAAGATCTGAAGTTGATTTTGGTAATCATCTCAAACAAGCATTTCAATGGGTGCTGTTGAATATTTCGTAGCCTTACGAGACAGTGAAGAGGAAAATATGTTTAAAAGGAATACGAAGGTTCATGTCATTGAAGCTACTGACATCGCAGGGAAAAAATTTAGGGAAGATGTTGAAAGCAGAGGATGTGCGGTTGAACGAGAGCGGCGATTAGCACTTGTTTCCAATATTTTCCGTTAAGAAAATAAAAATAAAAAATAATTTCACAGGGCAATATTGCATCGCATAGAAAAGGAAAAAGAAACGAGTGGGGAGGGATCTTAAAAGAACATTACCTTTGGTCCTTTTCCACGTTCCATCCCTTGATTTTACCTACTTCTGCAAGAGCCTTTCTCCATGCCTCGACTTCCTTCGGAAACTTCTCTGAATGTTTTAGTAAAGCATTGCTATATAGAGGAGTCTTAAGTTTAACACTCTCAGGTTCCACATGGAAAAAAATGGGAAGAATACTTTTTTTACCATCTGACTTAGACACGCTGTCTACTATGTGCGCAATCTCACGGAGGCACCACTTACTTGAAGCATAAGCTCGGGAAAAAATGGGTATGTAAAGTATTGAGTTGTCGATAGCTCGTAAAAGCTCTCCGCCAATAACATCCCCAACTCGGAGTTCTTCGTAGTCTCTAAAAACATGGACTCCGGCGTCTACCAAGTCATGGTAGAGGAAGTCCGCGAACCCATATCGTGTATCGGGTCCTCTGAAATTCAAAAACACTTGGTATTCACCTCTTGATGCCGCCATAGCTAAGAAGCTTGTCACTTTCAGATTGCTCTCTATCCTAAAGAAAAAAAAAAAGAGGATGGCGTGGCGTGGCCTAGCTAAGAAATGAGGTGAGGATTTAGATATGAAGTAGCCAAGTGAGTGCCAATACCTCAAAAACTTGGCAGGCTCACTTTGAAGTCATATCTAATTAACCATTTCCCACCTAACATTCTGCATTGACAAATAGACACCGGTGAAGGTATCCAAGGCTTTCTAGCAAGTTTGGAAATTTTTTAAAGACTCCTTGGAAGACCATAAAGGAGAGGAAATTGTCCAATTAATCATAAATCTATTATATAAACACCAATTCAATCTTAATTTTTAAATTTGATTAATTGAGTTCTAAACCTTTGTGTGAAGTTCCAATATAATCCTTTCATTTGATTTTTTTTAGAAATCGGTAATGTGGTGGTTCAATCATTACTAGCTATCCCATATGGCACAACATCACATCATCAATTTCCAGTGGAAATTGATCAGAAATATTATATTGGAATTTCATCATAAGTTTAAAAATAAATTGGCAAATTTGGAAAATTTATGACTAAATTGGCATTTGTGAAATAAGTTGAGGACCAATTGAGTAATTTTCCCCACAAAGACCAATCCGAAGTTTTTTTTTTTTTTCCTTTTTTTTTTTTTCATTTGAGATAAAGGCGTCAAATCCCTAAATTTTTGTATAATCAGGTCTCTCAATGTTTTGTTTGTACGATTGGATTCCTAAGCTGTATACCTTTTTTAGTCGGTTATTCCATTAAAATTTCAATAGAGATGTTGATGTGACCATTAAATGCTAATGTTGCACTTTATAGAGCAATTACAATATGAAAAATTATTTTCATAATTTTCAAAAAATAAAAATCTTAAGAAAAAGCAAAGAAGAAAAACAAAGGAAATTGGATGTTTTCATCATATTTCCATATCTTTTCACGGTCAAGTGACGGCATTTCTTTTTCCAATTATTAATTGCAATTATTGCAGGAATTGATTGACTCTCTCATTTTGTTTATGTGAAGTGGTTCTGTTTCACTTTTTTTTAGAAGCAAAACGTATAATTGTATATTCGTTTACTCTCTCTCTCTCTCTCTCTCCCCGCTATAGAAAAAGGTGGATGTGGTTTGGCTTTAGCTAAGAGCGGCGCTGAAGTTTTCAGTATGAACTAGCCAACCAATATGCATGAACATGGTTGGCTCACTTTAAGATCAAAAGTTTATTATTTTTTCCAGCTAATGCTCTTTATTAGCAAAGGAGCAACCGGTGAAGGGTGTTATCGTTCAAACCATATACGTCTATTTAACTAAGATCGAGGATTAGTTTGAATGCCCGACAACTTTGAACAAGTTCAAATTTTTTAAACTCCTTGGAAGACCATAAAGGCAAATGCGCAAATAAATAATGGACCTTCACATGAGACTTTTTTTAAAGAACGTGCTAGCTTCTAGGTATGCAATACATGTCCATAAATCAAACAAAAATATATAAGGTGTATAGTTTGGGGTTTTCAGTCATATTCTCCTTTTATATCATCTTTAATGTCAATATCAAGGATTTTTTTTTTATTCACCTCTGGATGTGATTATTTATTTAGAGATAATTGTGTAATAGAATTTATTCATTATCTCCTATGTGAAGATGAAGATGTATCGACATGAAGATGTTCAAAAAGAATATGTGTGTGTGTGGGCGCATATATATATACGGTAGACGTGATGATTACCAATTTTAAATTGGCAAATTAACAACTTTTTAGCCAGCTCATACGCGCTCATCGCACATTTTTTGTTCTCAATTTGTCTTCTTCCTCCTCGTGAACGATGCTGGCCGCGAATCTTAGCACATGCGCTGCCACATCCGACGCCATATTTGAACGTGCAACTTTTTGGACTTTTCAAAACAAAATATTTTGGCTAGATAAGGTTCGAGCAACCCCTGTCGTTCGGGTTAGCATTTCCTAGAAATGAACCGAGATCCCACCTTCTTATAATTATACTTTTTTCTTTGGGAAAAAGAATATTGTTTTTTTTTCCTTATATCGGAGAAAGTGGGAATAAATTACTGGATATTGTCATTTGACCGAGCATGTTCGGTTCACTGAGATGTGGCTCAATAGTGGCTATTGGCTCCTGTTCACCCACCGAATACAGAAACCAAAATAGAGACCTGAATTTAATGAAACGTCGAAGATTCTCAGGGCTAGTGGATAGGGTCCAAGTATAGTGTTCTTTCCCGGCCGGCCCAAATTGATATTGTATATTAAATGGACCCAGCCTCGATAGTTCAAAATTCATGTGAAAGCCCGATCCTCAGAGAGAACATAACTATTTGCCACGGATGGAGCACGACAGTAGACGAAATAACATCAATTTATCTACTCCGAAACCTTATACAACTAATTCTCATGCTTATAAGTACACAGAACCAATGTCGGATCTAGAAACCAAGCCACAAACCGCATATAAATCAGCACCGACATAACTTTTAAACACACTTGGTATTATTACCAATAACAGACCATAACATTAGGCTAAAAGACATTCTATGCATTGTAGAAGCTTATACATCCATGCCAAGTCACAGGCAGCATAAAAATCAATATGTACATAACTTTTAAACATATGTAGTTTCACCTGTAACTTCACACTAGTACGCATGATGTACATCAATCAAAACCACATTCATTCGGGCTGAAATCATGTCATATTATATTATGGGCTAATGACTTGGTCAATAAATTTATAGAATTTTTCAAATGTCCACAAAAAGATGGTCCTTGTGAGGATGTTGATGTTTGATTCACCAGGGGATGACTTCTATGGCCATCTTAAAGCCAAATGTTAAAAGCAAAATCGAATTATGAAAGCTTGGATTCATTTTGGAGTAAAAATGGAGATGAGGCTTTGTGGAGCAGCAGTCGAAGGAAATGTGACTTCTTTGCTCGATTTGCTCAAAGACAATCCACTAATTCTTGAGTACATCTATGACATCTTGGAATTTCAGTCCCGTTTTCAATTTAATAAATCGGGCCTTTACGCGCTTATAGTGCTATTCTCAGAGCTTATCACTACTGATATAACTAGACTATCTGGGGAAGTCATTAAGAAATTTTAACGCAATAGACTTGAGAATTCAATAAGGAATCGACTGCTCGACTATGCTCATCTGCAGAGATCATTACATCATAATAAAGATCGATTAGATATTAGAGATATGTTGGTTCGACTGAGATATGTGACTAAACGTGGGTGATTCCACCAAATTGAAAAATTCTCATCGATCGGCACTAGATTGATTTTTCTGTCGTTTTGGTACAATGTGTCCGTATTTGAAACCTCGAGATTTTCACGACCACCGAGAGTCGACAATGTGTCGAAGAGATTCATTGTGGCTCGAAGAAAATCGACTATAGGTCATTTGCACTAAAAATTTCTGAAAGCTACTTGATAGGCTAAGTCACGCTAAAATCGCGCCGATTGAAATTAACCGCAAATTTAAATCCGATTTCAGAAATTAAAAATTTTATCATGTCACGAGTCATTTTAGGAACGTCGACTCATCCTCCGAAGATTTTTTCTGCAAATCGAGATTTTTGGTGAAAAGTCGATATAGGGCCGTTTTTGTCTAGAAAATTTAAGGGACCGTTTTTATTACGCAATTGGGATGCAAGTTGGTTCTATTGGCGAGAAAAAATACCAATTTGATCGAGGACTTGATAATGGAATTTATGGAAGCCAAATTGAGTTAATTCAAGTGAGGATTGAATCCAATTTGAGGGGAAAACACTTTAATTTCATAGCCCCCCATGCCCACACTTTTCGACCATCTCAATGGCTTCCTAAAGAAGTCTTGTGGCTGGAAAAACTGCTTAGGAAGCCAGCTAGCAAGTGGGGTCAAGCCAAGGAGACAAGGGGATAGAAAGAGAGAGAAGTGGGCCCCTCCATGCAAGTTTGGTCTCCTTCTTCCCCATCCGGTTGAGCCTCCCTCCGTTCCAGCAAGTTTGAAGCTCAGGAAAACTAGAGAATCGAACTAGCAGCTCCCCCAAGCCATCACACGCTAGCCGGAGTTTCCTGTCACCCGTCGTTGCCGCCCAACATTGTCCACGAGCCCGCACGGTCGTCCCCCGTGCTTGAGACTCTCACTCGCCATTTTGACCCTATAGAGCCCTTTGTCCAGCTCTTCGAAGCATCGCCATCGCTATCCAAGCCACCGAAGTAGCTGTCAACACTTGCCATTGCCACAGCTGCCCCGTCTGCTTCACCCTCACTGTTTTGGCCTTAACCGTTGCTCATAGCCGCTCCATCCAGCAGCACATAGAACCAAAGCTCCTAGGGTTCTTTGGGCACTGTTTGGCCCATTTTTGAGCCTTTCCAAACCTTGAAAGGTGCCCTCGCTTTGGAGTTTGTGGCCCGTCTCCGCGTCTTCGTCGAAGTGAACTCACCGGCTTGCAAATCCAGTGATTTTACTCACTTATCTCCGCTTAGGGAGTTAATTATACTTAATGGTTGATTATTTTAAGTTAAGTATGGATTAAGTGGTTAGTTAGAATAGATTAGCAATTTAATTAATCGTTATTGCATGTTACATGGTTAGAGTAGTGCAATTAGCAAGTAGATAAGTCGTAGTATTTATTTAGATAGGTTTGGAATTTTTCCGGCCCAAGTGTGCATTTTTGCTATTTATGGGTATTTATTAATTAATTTTTGAAATTATTTAATTAATTATTATTTTTCAAAAATTAGATTGGGATAGCCGATAATCGGAATTTTATGCTAATCACAATGGTATGATTAGTTTATTTAATTGAGTGCTGGATTGTGCAAATTGAGTGTGATTTGCAATTTTGGATATTTATTCCAAAATTTAATAATTTCAGTATTTAATTAGAAAATTATCGGGCGTTGGTTTATAGCGCCAAAAATATTTTTTTATTGACTATATAAATGTTGGGAGTTTATAAAGTAAAGATATTATATTTTTGGCTGAGGCCGATTGTGTACTCACACACGATTATTTTTATCGAGTATGATAAAAAAGGTGAAGTGGTGGATTGATTAGAATGGTATACTGTATCAGCTTGTGGGCTTGATACATCAGCTTAGAGTGAGCAGTATACTCTAAGTATCGCACAGCTTCGGTGAGCAATTAAGTATCGCACAGCTTCGGTGAGAAATTAAGTATTGCACAACTTTGGTAAGCATTAGCAGTATACTATATCAGCCTAAGGGCTTGATATATCAACTTAGAGTGACCAGTATATGTTGTCGTCAGCTTTTGGTGATCTTTTCTATTTATATTCAGCTTAGGGAGAGCAGTCCTTGACATGATTAGACTGTATAGATAGTATTGATTGGGTGGACCGAGAGATGGTCTTGCTCACATGGAATTGACTGGGTCGATTGATCGATGAGTCAATATGATTTGATGCTTTGGATGTGTTGAAGTGGTTCGTTGAAATTTATAAATTGTATTGACCTGCAAGAAGGAACTAAGGCAAGATGAGTCCTCTGACCTGTACTTGTGCTATGGTAGCCCTTGGGGCATATTTTCTTCATAGTCGAGACTTAAAGGGTGAACTTGCTGAGACGTCGTCTCATTCCATTGTGGGATAACATTTTCAGATCCTTAGATGGCAACTCACATTTTCAGATCCTTGAACTTGCTCACATGGAATCGACTGGGTTGATTGATCGATGAGTCAATATGATTTGATGCTTCGGATGTGTTGAAGTGGTTCGTTGAAATTTATAAATTGTATTGACTTGCAAGAAGGAACTAAGGCAAGATGAGTCCTCTGACCTGTACTTGTGCTATGGTAGCCCTTGGGGCATATTTTCTTCATAGTCGAGACTTAAGGGGTGAACTTGCTGAGACGTCGTCTCATTCCATTGTGGGATAACATTTTCAGATCCTTAGATGGCAACTCCTCCCTAGCATTTTGGACAGCCAAAGAAGGTCACTGAGTAGAAGTGTTTCATTTCGCTTCATGGAAACCCAAGGGGATGGGTTAGTCGGGACTTAGGGGCTGAACTTGCTGAGCCGTCATCTCACTCCATTGTGGGATAACGTTTTCAGATCCTTAGATGGCAGCTCCTCTCGAGCATTTTGGACAGCTAAAGAAGGTCACGAGCAGAAGTGTTTCATTCCACTTCATGGAAACCCAAGGGGATGGGTTTATGAGGTGGTGAAGTCTGTGGTCTGGGTTGATGCAAGTCTACCCCGAAAGGTACCCAATCAATACAGATCATGGTATCGTCAAGAGCGGAATGGACAGAGAGGGAGTACCATACCGGAGTCTGAGATTCCTATGTATGTACTGGAGGTTGCTCTTAGGAAAGGCATGGCCAACCCTCCAGGTGGTTCAGTGGTGGACCCAAACTTGTCAGATCTAGAGTCTTCGGTGTATTCTGAGGAGGACTCGACTGCTTGAGAAGTTGTAGCACCAACCCCCCATTTTTACGGACATTGTATATAGATCGGTTAGTATTGTATATGACATAGTTTGTTATATGTATAAAGGTGTGATGTGGTTTGGTTTTCAAAGAAAAATTTGTGGCCCTGCTTTTCTATCACATTTGAGTGTTATCTAGGGATTAATTATTCGCTTTCGAATGCATATTAAAATAAATGGGTTAGTGACGCGTCCTGGGACGTCGCTCTTTAATCGACCGCTGAAGGATGGGCACTCGCTCGGAGGATCGAGGCGTGACATCCCCATTTAGTGGTATCAGAGCATGGTTAGTGGTTGGAGTGATAAGGTGCGATGGTTTATGGGATAGTTAGTAAGAATGATCTTTATTTCGTACTAATGCATGTCTCTGATAGTTGTTTGGTAGAATTGTTTGTTTGTGTGAATCGCTCAACTTCTAAGTCTGTATGGAATTGGAAGGCGGGTTTCCGTAGAAAACTTGCAAGATGAGTGATCAAGAGTGGAGGACTCCTAGGAAGCGTACCATAGGGCCTGTTACTTAGGGTAGGACGCCGACGAGGGTTGGTACCCGAGGAGGCCGTGGTAGAACGCCAGCTTAGACTAGCGCAAGTGAAGTAGCATCGCCTCCGGTTGGTGTTGAGGTAGTAGTCCCTGAGGATCCAAGGTTTATCGGGATCATGCAAGCACTCCAGATGCTAGGAAACAAGATGGATTAGTAAGCTCAGATTCAAGTTGCCAGTGCCGCCGTTGCCAATGCCGTCGCTACCACAGCTGCTGTTAATGCCTCTGTGGATACTGCTGCTGCAGCCGATGCTGCTGCCACACCTATCGCTGCACCTGCTGAGGTTCCACCAGGGAACGTGGTCGCTGGGAGACCAATGCATAAGCTGGTGGAACAGTTCCTGAAATTGAACCCACCGAAGTTCACTGGGGCAAGAGACCTTGAAGCTACAGCTCTATGGATCCAAGGCTTAAAGAAGGCCTTTGCACTGCTTATGTGCACCGAGACAGAGAAGGTAGTCTTTGCAACCTACCAACTGCAGGGCAACGCTGACACTTGGTGAAAAGCCACCAGCAGCACGGTATTCCTTGAAGGTGTAGCCGCGGAGTGGAACGCCTTTACTAAAGTCTTTAACAGCAAATACTTTTCTGAGGCTACTAGAGAACCGAAGATGACAAAATTCCAACGCCTTTGCCAACGCTCAATGACTGTGGATCAGTATGAGGCAAAGTTCGTTGAACTATCGCAGTACGCTCCTGAACTGGTCGAGAATCCAGTAAATCGAGATAGGAGATTCAGAGATGGACTCAGGCCGGAATTGAGGAGTCTGCTGATACTACTCAACCTGAGAAATTATAACGATCTGTATGAGCGGGTCCAGATGATAGAGAGAGATCAGAGTGAAAGAGCCACCGCATCTGGGTCACGGCTTGGATCAAACCGAGATGGGAACCGGTATGGGAAGAAGCCCATGACCAGAGGAAGATTCCATGTCCCGCTCAATAGGAAGGGTAGAGTTAGCAAGGAAGGGACAAGTCATAATGGTATATGTCGCTTTTGTGGTATGCGACATGGTTCGACCCCATGCCCCTGAAGGATAGGCGCTTATTTCGAATGTGGCCAACATGATCACATAACTAGAGATTGTCCTAGAAGACCCATAGGACAACATCAGTTATCGTCGTCGCCACCGATGGATCAGATCAGAGGCTATACACCACAGAACGCATCGTAGGGTGGACAGATTAGACCCCTATCTCAAGGGACAATATATGCCCTTACTAGAGGTCAGGCATAAGACGAGCCTGATGTAATTATAGGTATGGTTTCGTTGAACGATCATGCTGCTTATGCTTTATTCGACTCTGCTGCGACTCATTCTTTTATTATCGAACAATATGTTAAATTGATAGGAATAAGTCTTAAGGTATTGGAGTCAATTATTAGCATATCTACACCTTTGAAGGATAAGGTGTTGTCTGCACTGGGTTGTTTTGGTTGCAAGTTAGGGATTAGTGAGTGAGAGGGGGAAATAGATTTATTAGTCCTAGCCATGTATGACTTTGATTTGATAATTGGCATGGACTGGCTCACCAAGCAACGAGCTAAGATGGATTGTTATCGTAAAACCATCCAGTTTAACCCGTTAGAGGGTGAAAGTTACGAGTTTGTCAGGAATCGAGGAGGATCCTCGATTACCTTGATCTCATCGCTTGAGGCAACCTGTTTGTTAGACAGGGGTTGTCAAGGTTACCTAGCAACTGTTGTGGATATGACAGTTGAGGAACTGAAGATTGAAGATATCGCGGTGGTGCAAGAATTTCCAGACGTATTCCTGAAAGAATTGCCAGGTCTACCGCTAGAGAGAGAAATCGAGTTTGTGATTGCGTTAACAGCCGAGACATAGCCAATCTTTAAGGCTCCTTATCGGATGACGTTATTTGAATTGAAAGAATTGACGGTGCAGATGCAAGAGTTATTGAAAGACGTTATTCATACGTCCCAGTGCATCGCCTTAGGGAGCACCAGTTTTGTTCGTGAAAAAGAAATATGGTTCCTTAGGGTTGTGCATCGACTATCGTCAGCTCAATCAAGTCACGATCAAGAACAAGTATCCACTGCCAATGATCGACGACTTGTTTGATCAACTACAAAGAGCATTGATATTTTCAAAAATCGATTTGAGAACAGGATATCATTAGCTGAGGATCATAAAGGAGGACATACTAAAGTCAGTATTTCGTACTCGTTATGGCTATTATGAGTTTACTGTAATGCCGTTCGGTTTGACGAATGCTCCAGCTACATTTATGGACTTGATGAATAGAGTGTTCAAGGAATTTGTGATCGTGTTCATCGATGATATTATGGTATATTCGAGAAGTGCTGAGGAGCATGAGAGTCATCTGAGAATGGTACTATAGACTGAGGATTCATCAGCTGTACGCTAAGTTCAGTAAGTGCGAGTTCTGGTTGACTCGTGTTACATTCCTAGGTCACGTGATTTCAGGTGAAGGAATCTCCGTGGACCCATCCAAGATTGAAATAGTTATCAACTGGCTAAGACCGACTACCGTGATAGAGATCAGAAGCTTCTCGGTTTGGCCCGATATTATAGACGGTTCGTGGAAGGATTTTCAGCCTTAGCATCACCATTGACTAGACTGTTGAAGAATGAAGAAAAGTTCATATGGATAGACAAGTGCGAGCGTAGTTTCCAAGAGCTTAAGTCGAAGCTGACTACCGCACTTATACTGACCATTCCATCTGGTCCTAGAGGATACGAGATCTATAGTGATGCTTCGTTCAGAGGACTTGGTTGCGTGCTAATGCAACATAGTAGAATTGTTGCATACGCCTCCTGTCAGTTAAGACCTCATGAGCTAAATTACCCGACGCATGACTTAGAACTTGTCGTAATCATTTTCTCTTTGAAGATTTGGAGACATTATTTTTGTGGAGAAAGATTCTAGATCTTCAGCGACCATCAAAGTCTTAAGTATTTATTCTCTCAGAAAGAGTTGAATATGAGATAGCATCGATGGATGGAACTTCTGAAGGACTACGATTGTGATATTATATATCTCTCGGGAAAGGCGAATAAGGTCACTAACACTTTGAGTCGGAAGTCTTCAGTCGCACATATGCTGGTTAAGAAGTGGAATTTACTCAAGAGAGCTTGAGATTCGATTTTCAAATTTGAGGTAGACCACCTTTCGAATCTCATGGCCACCCTCAGAATTGAGCCGAACGTTTAGATTATGATCAAATTACTGCAATCGACAGACCCAAATGTGTAGAAAATTTTGCAAGATGATACTAATAAAAGAAATGCTGATTTTCAAAGTTCTGAGGATGGAACACTGAGATTCCGAGGATGATTGTGTGTATCTGATGATACAAAGCTTAAAGAGGAGATCTTATTAGAAGCTCATCATAGTAGTTACAGCATTCATCCTGGTAATACAAAAATGTATCAGAATATGCATCAACATTATTGACGGTCTGGTATGAAGGCGGACATCACCAAGCATGTCGCTAAGTGTCTGATGTGTCAGCAAGTGTAAGCACAGCATTGTAAGCCATGAAGACTTTTGCAACCTCTCGAGATCCTAGAGTGGAAATGGGAGCACATCACGATGGACTTTGTGATAGGTTTACCAAGGAGTTAGAGAGGTAATGATTCTATCTGGGTAGTGGTCGACAGACTGACAAAGTCGACTCACTTCATCGCAGTATGAAAAAATCTTAATTTGGATAGGCACACAGAGTTGTACGTGCGCCAGATAGTTCGTCTACATGGAGTGTCAGTGACGATTACATCAGACTGAGATCTGAGGTTCACAACTGCTTTATGAAAAAGCTTACAGGCTGCTTTGGGAATGAAGCTGCAGTATAGTACGACATATTATCCTCAAACATATGGCCAGTCTAAGAGGACGATCCAAACCCTCGAGGATATGCTGCGAGCTTGTGTGTTAGACTTCAAAGGAAGCTGGGAGGAACAGCTTCATCTTGTCAAGTTTGCTTACAACAATAGCTACCAACAGAGCATTCAGATGGCTCCTTTTGAAGCGTTGTATGGCAGAGTGTGCAGAATGCCCGTATGTTAGGATGAAGTTGGGGAGAGAAAAATTATAGGCCCAGAATTGATTCAACAGTCATGGATGCAGTTGCAGTCATTGGGGACAGGTTAAAGACCGCTCAAAGCTGCCATAAGAGTTACACAGATAAGCACCAAAAAACATTGGAGTTTCAAGTTGGTGATCACGTTTTTATGAAAATATCACCAATGAGAGGTACTTCGCACTTTGGCAAGAAGGGAAAACTGAGTCCGAGGTACGTAGGTCCCTTTGAGATTCTAGAGAGAATCAAAATTTTAGCATATAGTCTTGCATTACCACCGAGGCTGACGTAAGTGCATGGCATCTTTCACGTGTCGAGGTTGAGGAAGTATGAGCCTGACACGACCCACGTGCTTAATTTTGAGGAATTGGACGTAGACGACAGTGTCGTACGTTGAAAGCCGGTTCAAATAGTGGATTGAAGAGAATAGGTTATGCGCACCAAGACCATCGTGTTGATCAAAGTGGTCTAGCAATACCACGTCACTAAATGAGCGACTTGAGAGAGTGAAGAGTCGATGAGACAATTGTACCCCCACCTTTTTGTTTAAGTATTATAATGGTTTAAATTTTGAGGACGAAATTTTTATAAGAAATGAAGAGTTGTGACATCCTAGAATTTCAGTCATGTTTTCAATTTAATAAATCGAGCATATCATTGACGCGCCTATAGTGCTATTCTCGAGTTGATTACTCTGAGATAACTAAACTATTTGGAAAGTCGTTAAAGAATTTTAATGCAATAGACTTGAGAATTCGACTAAGAATCGACTACTCGACTGTGCTCATATGTAGAGATCATTACAGCACAGTAAAGATCAATTAGAAATTACAGATAGGTTGGTTCAACTGATATGTGTGGCTAAACGTGGGTGATTCCACGAAATTGAAAATTTCTTGTCGATCGGCACTAAACTAATTTTTTTGTCGTTTTTGTACCCTATGTCTGTATTTGAGATTTTTACGACCACCGAAAGTCACCAATGTGTCGAAGAGGTTCATTGTGGCTCAAAGAAAATTAACCACGGGTTATTTGCACTAAAAATTTCTAAAAACTACCCGATATGTTAGGTCACGCTAAAATCGCGCTAGATTGAAATTAATCGTGAATTTAAATCCAATTTCAGAAATTGAAAGTTCTGTCACTTCACGAGTCATTTTAGGAACGTTGACTCATCCTCCGAATATTTTTCTGCAAACCGAGATTTTTGGTGAAAAGTCGATATAGGGTCATTTCTGTTCGAAAAATTCAGAGGGCCGTTTTTTATCGCGCACTTGGGATGCAAGTTAGTTCTATTGGTGATAAAAAATGCTAATTTGATCGAGGACTCGATAATGGAATTTATGGAAGCCGAACTGAGTTAAGTCAAGTGAGGATTGAATCCAATTTGAGGGGAAAACACCTCAATTTTGTAGCCCCTCATGCCCCATACTTTTGGACCATCTCAATGGCTTCCTAAGGAAGTCTTGTGGCTAGAAAAACTGTTGAGGAAGCCAGCTAGCAAGTGGGGTCAAGCCAAGGAGACGAGGATAGAAAGAGAGAGAAGTGGCCCCCTCCATGCAAGTTTGGTCTCCTTCTTCCGCATTCGGTCGAGCCTCCCTCCGTTCTAGCAAGTTTGAAGCTCATCAAAACTAGAGAATCGAACTAGCAGCTCCCCCAAGCCATCGCATGCTAGCCGGAGTTTCATGTCACCCGTTCTTTGCCCGCCACACCATCCACGAGCCCGCACGATCATCCCCGTGGCTAAGCCTCTCGCTCGCCGTTTCGATCCCATAGAGCCCTTCGTCCAGCTCTTCGAAGCATTGCCATCACTGTCTAGGCCACCGGAGTAGCCGCTAACACTTGCCGTCGCCACAACGGCCCCGTCTGCTTCTCCCTCGCTATTTTGGCCTCAATCATTGCTCGTAGCTGCTCCATCCAACAGCTAATAGAATCAAAGCTCCTAAGGTTGCTAGGCACTATTTTGCCCATTTTTAAGCCTTTCCTGATCTCGAAAGGTGTCCCCGCTTTAGATTTTATGGGCCATCTCCGCATCCCCGTCGAAGTGAACTCACCGGCTCACAAATCCAGTGAGTTTACTCACTAATCTCTGCTTAAGGAGTTAATTATACTTAATGATTTATTAGTTTAAGTTAAGTATGGATTAGGTGGTTAGTTAGAATAGATTAGCAATTTAATTAATCGTTAGTGCATGTTAGGTGGTTAAAGTAGTGCAATTAGCAAGTAGATAGGTCGTAGTATTTATTTAAATAGGTTTGGAATTTTTCCGGACTTGTTTCGGTATTTAATTAGGCTTTTTGGCCTATGTGTGCATTTTTGCTATTTATGGGTATTTATTCATTAATTTTTGAAATTATTTAATTAATTATCATTTTTCGGAATTTAGACCGGGATAGCTAATGACCGGAATTTTTTGCTGATCGCAATGGTATGATTAGTTTATTTAATTGAGTGCTGGATTGTGCAAATTGAGTGTAATTTGTAATTTTGGGTATTTATCCCAAAATTTAATAATTTCAGTATTTAATTAGAAAATTATCGGGCATCGGTTTACAGCGCCAAAAATATTTTTTATTGACTATATAAATGGTGGGAGTTTATAAAGTAAAGATATTATATTTTTGGCTGAGGCCGATCTTGTATCCGCACACGATTATTTTTATCGAGCGTGATAAAAATGGTGAAATGGCGAATTGATTAGAATGGTATATTATATTAGCCTGCGGGCTTGATTCATCAGCTTAGAGTGAGTAGTATACCTTAAGTATCTCACAGCTTCGGTGAGCAATTAAATATCGTACAGCTTCGGTGAGCATTAGCCGTATATTGTATCAGCCTGAAGGCTTGATATATCAGCTTAGAGTGAGCAGTATACATTATTGTCAGTCTTTGGCGAGCTTTTCTATCTATATTCTGCTTAGGTGAGCAGTCCTTGATGTGATCAGACTTTATAGATAGTATTGATTGGGTAGACCGAGAGATGGTCTTGCTAACATGGAATCAACTGAGTTGATTGATCGATGACTCGATCTAATTTCATGCTTCGATGTGTTGAAGTGGTTCGTTGAAATTTACAAATTGTATCGACTTGTAGGAAGGAACTGAGGCAAGGTGAGTCCTCTGACCTGTGCATGTGCTCAGGCAGCCCTTGGGGCGTATTTTCTTCCTAATCAGAACTTAAGGGGTGAACTTGCTAAAACGTCGTCCCACCTCGTTGTAGGATAACATTTGCAAGTCCTTAGATGGCAACTCCTCTCGAGCATTTTGGACAGCCAAAGAAGGTCATCGAGCAAAAGTGTTTCATTCCGCTTCATGGAAACCCAAGGGGATGGGTTTATGAGTTGGTGAAGTCCATGGTCTGAGTTGATGCGGGTCTACCCCAAAAGGTACCCCATCGATACAGATCATGGTATCGTCAGGAGCGAAATGGACAGAGAGAGGGTCCCATACCAGAGTCTGAGGTCCATATGTATGTGCTAGAGGTTGCTCTTGAGAAAGGCACGGCCGACCCTCCAAGTGGTTCAGTGGTGGACCTGAACCTGTTGGATCTAGAGTCTCCGGTGTATTCTGAGGAGGACTCGACTGCTTGAGAAGCTGTAGCACCAACCGTCCCCCCTTTTTGCAGACATTGTATATAGATCGGCTAGTATTGTATATGACATAGTTTGTTATATGTATAAATGTGTGATGTGGTTTGGTTTTCAAAGAAAAATTTGTGGCCCTGCTTTTCTATCCCATTTAAGTATTGTCAGGGGATTAATTATTTGCTTCCGCATCGTATTAAAATAAATGTGTCGGCAACATGTCCTAAGACGTCGTTATTTAATCGACCGTTGAAGGATGGGCACCCGCTCGAAAGATCGGGGCATGACAACATCTATGATGTGGTTTTACAGTGAGACTCCATTACATATAATAGTATTGTCCAGACACATGAAACTTGTCAATGAGATTCCGGATCAAGAATTTAAGCTTGTAGGAGAGTCTAATTCTTAGGAATTATCATGCATGCACCTCGCGACATCTAAGGGTCATCGTGGAGTAGTGAAGAAATTGTCAAGCATTTATGCAGACATGTGATATGCTCGTGACAAATATGTGGCCTTCAATGAATTTTTTAGGCCTTATGTTTTAACCTTTCTCTAGTGGCCCAATATCTTAATAACCAAGGAAACAATTCAATAAAGAGAAGTAAATTTCCATTCTTTTGGATGAGTATGTACAAGTAGAAGTTCTTGATTTGTCTCTCATTTTTCATTGATATATTTTGGAAATGTGATACAACTGGGCTGATTTGACCCTTTTAAATTTCTAGGCCATGTAAAAATGTGGTTGCCTTGGTGTTCAAGAGTGAGCAAGATGCCTACAACTTGTGCAATAAATACATTCACGAGGTAGGGTTCGACGGGATTTATTCATATAGTGCTCGTCCTTTTACTAAGTTTCTGGTGTACTTATTGTTTGGTAATAATATTATCTAATCTGAACTTTTTTCGTTAGTTTTTATATTGGATTTGGTGTCCCTTTTTAAAACTTAATTTTAGTGCATGTTGAATCATTAATCGAAGAGATTATGCTATTGGAACAAGAAACTAAATTTGATTGCAAGTGACCAAGAAATGGAATTCAAGAGCAAGTGATGGTCCTCTATTTTTCAAGTCACTAGTACATGCGTTTTCATCAAAAAATAAAAAATAAAAGGAATGGAAGACATAATGAAGAGTTAGTACAAGAGTTCATGTATGAAAATTTTCGGTGTGGATCCACAAAATTAGGTCACCACTTCAATCTCATAATGAAATCTCCGAAGACACGTGTCATCTTCCCCTTTCTTGAAGACAAGTAGATTGGCCTATGAAAGGAGACAACTAATCCATATCCCTGATAATCACTTATTAGTTTTGAGTCTCCTTAAGATAAAAAGTAGGAAAATTCAAGGAAAATAGAATTTTACCTTGACATATTGGTCTCGAGACTATTGGAAATTTCCTATAATATTGGCTTACATTAATTAATTGATTTTCTATTTTAAATAGTCGAGTTAATGGATATTCCAATATTTGTTAAACCCTGGAGTGATCTTATTGAATTGAATATTAGCATCTATTAATAACAGGCCCATTTTTTTTGGTCAGTCATATTCTATTCATATTCTAACTCTCACTCTCAGACTTTTGCTTTGCCTCCTTGCAAGGCGTGAGAGTCGAAACCTACTCCTGAAACTAGTTAGTTCCCACCCCAACCCACCTCGAGAAGGTGGGGATTTGAACCCCCATCTCCCCCTTCTATGTTGGCAGCCGGGGTAAACTCTAGTGATTAATAACAGGCCTAGTTGAACAACAAAGTGTAGGCAATTGTATTTAACTAAAGCCCGTAATGAGAGAGGCCCAGTTAACATGCTATTGATTATGGTTTGCTAGGTCCCCTCTCTAACCTATAAAATGGTAGGTTATACCTATCAGTTGCTTTAATCCCATTGAAATTGTTATATTGAAATAGGTCATAGAGAGGAAGATCTAGCAGTCCAATAGATCTTTGATTATCAAATTAATATATTTTTCTTCAAGTGTAGTAATGGCTCAAAAATGTACATTTTAATCCCGCCGTGTTTATCGATTTCGGTGTTTTACAGTCATATATTGATTCGATTCTTTTTTATTAATTACTTATTCATGTGAATAATTTTCAACATGTGGTATCAGAGCCAAGTCATATATGATTGTAGAACCCAATTTTATTTTATTTTTATTATGAACAAAATTCGAAATGTTCCTCTTTGAGTCGAACATGAGCGTTATTTTTTCGTGTTGATTTTTTGCTCGATTGATCTTAAAACCTTAGGGTTTTTGTTCTACATGTCAAGATCTTTTCAACCATATAATTTTGTTGAGAATTGAGTGAGAATTTTAAATTTTAAATTCTAGGGTTTATACATGAAAAAGTTCTAGAAATTTGAAATTACTTGTAATTTATTGATGTTCGTTGTAAATCATTGTATGAGTATTGTTATATATATGTTTTAGCATCCTTTTGTTGTATTAAGGTAAGTTTTTAGGGCTTAAATTTAAGAAAGTTGAATTTTGGTCATTGGAGGCTTAAATCCAAAATTTTGAAGCTTGTATGTGGAAGATTTACTCGTTTTTCTTCATTTAATTCATTCTAGTAAATTATATTAATGTTAGAAGCAAGGACCATGAAAAGATTTCATCAAAAATCAAGTTAATAGGTGTTTTTTTATGTTCCAAGTCAAAACCAGGTCATGACTCGATTTTGCAGAAATACGGGACCTGGCTAGAGGTTGAAGAAGACCTCTAGCTAGGCCTGGGCCTAAATATGGTATTTTGCCCATGTTTTTTTTAAAAAAATTTGTGATTCTAGGTGTGAGCCCGGAATCTTAGGCCATAAAATATAGGTCGAGCCATTGAATTGGGCTCACGCCCATTAAAATAAAACAGCCCATTTTGGGGGCCATTTTTTTAATTAAAAGGAACATGGGCTCTTGCACGTATGGGCCATTTTTGCAGCAATTTACTGGCCCATTATTTCCAAGTCCAATATTGTCTTGTGTGGGCTGTGTGAAGGTTTAGGACCACGCTGGGTTTGGGCCTCGCGGGCCGCAGTCCGATTTGGGTTGCTCGCAAGTCCTAGGTCCCACGGGAGGGTCCGAATTAATAAAATAAAAAATTAATTGTTTTTAAAAAAAAATTGTGGTAAAAATTGTTGTTTGATAAATGCAATATGATCTTGGAAAGCACATGTTGTAAAGTGCTCCATATTTTTTGATGAATTTTGGGCATAAATTTTTTGAGTTCCCTATTGATAAAAATTAGTATATATAATTACTCGCTCAAAAAGGGTTATTGTGTATATTAATTTGGAAAATAGCATGACAGTTAATTCCCAAATTTAAAAGATGGTGATGTATAACTGAAAAATATTTATCTGCCCAAAGGGGATAAATGTTTTGAAAATTATATGTAATTCCCCTCTATATTGATATTATGGAGATGTATAATTTAAAAGATTTATCTGCCCAGATGGGATAGATCGTTGACAATTATATATAATTCTTCTTGTTGTTGCTTTATAAACTTCATGCTGTGGAAAATAATGGTGCATTATACACTCTGACCAAATGGAAGTTTATAATATACTATTTATTGCCAATAATTGATCTTATTGCATTATGTATAACAAACAGTTACCTTCGCTATAAATAATAACAATGCCACGGTTGAAATGTTAACTGGATCAAACTTTAAGAGATTGAAGCAAGATATAGAGTTTGCTCTAGTTATCGTGGATATGGATTTGGCTCTATGTGAGGATGAACCTTCCAGGCCCAATGATCAAAGTATTGTAGATCAAAAGCCCATTATGTATTCTTACATTTTACCAAAAAAAAAAAAAAAACCCATTATGCTAGATAGGAAAAATCTAGCCGATTAAGCCTCATTACTATGAAGAGGTCCATTGCTGAGCATCTCATTAATGGTTTGCCGGAAAATACGAATGTCAGACAGTTCCTTGAAGCAATAGGAGAAAGATATAGAATCTCAGATAAGGTTGAAGCTGGAAACTTACTGAGTGAGTTAACGAACATGAGGTATGATGCTGTTATGGGTGTTAGAGAATTTATATTGAAGATGGTCCACATTCAGTCAAAACTTAAGGTCCATGAAATTATCTTTTCTGAAAATTATAATGTGCATCATGCCTTAAATGTTCTGTCAACTGAATTTAGCCAAATTAAGACTGCTTATAGTGCTCAAAATGAGACATGAAGTGTCAATGCATTGATTACCAAATGTGGGACTAGGGAAGAGAAGTTTAAAAAGGAGAATTATGAGCCCATCCACTTAATTGCCAATGCCAAGTTAAATTAATCTAGAGGAAAATAGAAGCCTAAAGGGTCAATTGCTCATAGTCCAAAAAAAGGCCAAGACTTAAGAAAAATGGGAATCATGGGAGAAATTGAGATAAGGATTTCAAGTGTTTACACTGCAAGAAGTAAGGTCACAAGAGAGCCAATTGCTATAAATTCCAAGCTTGGCTAAAAGCAAGAAAAGAAAGTCACCAAGGTGAGTTATTGGTTTGTTTTGAATCAAATCTAGTTGATATTCCTTTAGATTCTTGGTGGCTTGATTATGATGCTATTGTTCATGTGATTACTACCTTATAGGGTTTCATAAATATAAGGAATCCAAGTCTGAGGAAGTCAAAGCTTAAAGTTGGAAATGATATTGGAGTTTATGTTGAGCGCATAAGGACAGTTGTTTTAAATTTAGATTCTAGTTTTCAGCTTACTTTGAATAATGTCTTTTATGTTCTTGATTTTAGGAGAAACTTAATATCTTTTTCTTCACTTGACCAAGTTGGATATTGTCTTTATTTTGCAAAGAAAAAAGTGGATTTGAGTTATGATTCCATAATTATTGGGAATTGCGTTTTATCTTATGATATCGATTATCCTTATCTCTTGATAGACCATATTGTTCTTTCAATGTCGAGAACAATGTTGCCAATAGATCTTTAATCAAAGAAAGATCTTTATTGTTATGGCATAAGCGATTAGGGCATATCTCCAAAGAAGGGGTAAAGCGACTCATCAAGATTGATATTCTTCCTCCTCTTGACTTAGATGATATTGAGACTTGTATTGATTGTGTGAGGGAAAAATTGACTAAAACTAAGAAGAAATGTGCTACTCGCAGTCAAAATCTATTGGAGATAATTCATATGGATATTAGTGGGCCATACTCAACCACCTTGTGTGGAAATAAGCGCTTCATCACATTCATTGATGATTTATCATGTTATTGTTATGTTTATCTAATTAAAGAGAAGACCGATACTCTTGAAATGTTCAAAGTATTTCGCACTTAAGTTGAGAAACAATTGAGAAAAATTATCAAGATTTTTAGATTTGATTGCGATGGTGAGTATAATGGGTGATATACCGAAATTGGACAACAAATGGGACCGTTTGCTAAATATTTGCAGGATTGTGGTATTATTGCTCAGTATGCAATGCCTAGGAATCCTGAACATAATAGTGTAGCTGAACGGTGCAATCGCACACTCGTAGAGATGAAATGAAGTATGATGGACAATTTTAATTTACTCAAATACTTATGGGGTGATGCAATTAAAATAACAACTTATATATTGGATCGTGTACCTATTAAATCGGTGCCGAAAACAACTTTTGAATTGTGGACAGGGAGGAAACAAAGCTTGAATCATTTTTGAGTTTGGAGTTGTCCCGTAAAGGTGAAAATTTATGATCCTTCTTGGAAGAAGACCGAATCCAGGACTACTAGGTATTACTTTATTGGATACCATGATCATTCCAATGGGTATAGTTTCTATTGTCCTACTCGTGGCACTAGAATAGTTGAATCTCAAACTGCAAAATTCCTGAAATTAAATGTTGCTGAAAAAGGGAAGAACCAAATAAAACAGTCTCTATTCCATTGCCCACCTTGCATGATGAAATGAAGTATGATAGGCAATTTTAATTTACCCAAATACTTATGGGTGTTGGAGAAAACTTCTGCATTTATTTTGAAACTAACAAAACGTTTCCATCAATCTAGTCTGAAGACTTGTAGACTATTTCGTCAAAGTCTAAAGACCATCGGATCACTAGACTCAAGATTCAAAGTCTACCCTCATTGATAGTTTCTAGATCGTCGAAGAAGACTTATCCAGAGTTGAGTATTTCTTTAAGGATTTGATTCTATCGAATGAAGAAGATCTCTCGGCTGGATATAGCATCTTGGATTCTATTATTCGTTTTGATTTTGATTCGGGTAATTTAGATTCGTTGATTGGCAAAGTATACTTGGAAGGTTTTACTTATGGAAACCTAGATCCTGATTGTATGGGTGAGCAGGATTGGTGGGCTATCATCATATTCTTTCAATAACTCAAGATCTCCCTAATTGATTCTATCCAACGAGTAGATTGGAAGAGCTCCTTTGGAAAGTGCCAACGGTTATGAAGGCATGGAGGAGTATATAAGAAAGATTTTCTAGTTATTCGAGTGGGTGTGCGATAGATAAATTCCAAAGTCTGAAGCTCCTTATTCTTTGTCAATTCAATTGTTGAGCGTAAACTTGTACTCAAAATAGAGTTCATACATTTGTGAGACCTTGAGGAAGTGTAGCAGAGTCTCTACACTGTGGAATCAAGGAAGTGATCTTGTAACGACTCTTTTTATTCATAGTGAAATATAGCTGGTGGGCTGTCAGTTCGGGAGAGTGGGCGTAGGCTTGGATTAAACAGAACCACTATAAACCTTGTGTTCTTATTCTCTTCCCTAAACTCTTTTACTTTACTCGTAACTTTATTTAATTGCTAGAGTCTCGTTTCTATTTTAAAGTCTACTGTCAAACAGACTTAGGTTAAAAGTAAAGTTTTACACTATCCTTCGCAAAAGTTTGTTTTCACACCTATTCACCCCCCTAGGTGCTCATACTAGCATTCACAATTGGTATCAAAGCATGTGTACTCATTTAAATTGAAGTGTTTTTACTTCAGAGTTAACGATCCATGGTTAGTATGTTGGCTCCAGGCTTGGTTGAAAGGCAAAGCAACACCATACCGCCTTACTTTGATGGAAAGGAATACAATATGTGGAAAAACAAAATGAAGGCATTCTTAAGATCGAAAGACCCTCTTGAATGAGATGTGGTAGATAAAGGAAATATTCCTAAAACTACAACAGTCTCAGAAAGGGGAAATTAAAACTGTTCGATCAAATGATATGAATCAAGAAGAGATAACCAAGAGACAAACTCTTGATACAAAAATAATTTATTCTTTATATTGTGCATTATCTCCTACTAAATATAACAGAATATCTTCTTGTGAAATAGCTAAAGAAGTTTGGGATAGATTGCACATCACCTATGAAGGAACTGATCAAGTGAAAGAAACCAGAATCAATATTCTGCTCAGTCAATATGAAGCATTTGGAATGAAACCAGGAGAATCTATCACTAACATGTTTAGTCGTTTTACATAAATTGTGAATGGTCTTAAGTATCAAGGTCAACCAATCTCTAGACCCATGAAGGTTAACAAGTTACTGCGAGGACTTTCCAAAAATTGGAATCACGTAAAGACCTCAATAAGGGAGACACAAAGAATCATGCCACTCTCTGTTGACAAATTGGTTGGCACTCTTCAGTTTTATGTGTTGGAGAAATCTTCTTGAAGTATTTTGAAGCTGAAAAAACGTTTCCATCAGTCTAGTTTGAAGGCTTGCGAGACTCAGTATTTAAAGTCGAAGACCTCCGGACAGCCCGAGACTCAAGACTCAAAGTCTATCCTCATTGTGATCTCTAATTCGTTGAAGAAAGGCTATCCAGAACTGGATGTTTCGTCAAGGATTTAACCTTATCAACTGGAGAAGATCTCGTGGCTGGAAAAGACGTAATGGAATCCTTTGATTGATTGAGATTGACTCGATGATTGAAGATCCGGTGATTGCCTAAATATTATTGGAAGGTTCTACTTATGGAAACCGAGATCCTGATTGTATGGGCGAACGGGATTGATGGGCTATCAACACGTTCCTTTAATAGCTTGAACGATCTTCCTAATTGATTCCGTCCAACGGGTAGATTGGAGGAATTCCTTTGGTAAGTGCCAACGGGTATGATGGCATAAAGGAGTATATAAGGAAGACGGTCTTAGTTGTTGAGGTGTGCGCGATAGAAGAATTCCAAAGTCTGAAGCTCTTTTTGTTTAGACAATTCCTTTGAGCGAATACTTGTATACAAAAGAGAGTCTATATTTGTGAGAAACCTTGAGGAGGTGTGATAGAACATCTACACTGTGAAATCAAGGCAAAGCTGTGCTGTAACTTCTCTTTTGATCATAGTGAAATCCAGCCGGTGGGCTGTCAGTGCGGAAGAGTGGACGTAGGCTTGGAATAAGCCGAACCACTATAAACCATGTGTTCAATTTTCTCTTCCTTACTCTCTTTACCTTGATCGTACTTCATTTTCGCTAATCATAGTAAACTTTCTTTCTATCATTTGCAAAGAATCGCTTCCGTATCTCGATAAATTGTTTATGCACCTATTCACCCCCCCTCTAGGTGATTATACTAGCTATCACAATTGGTATCAGAGCTTGTGTACTCACATTGTTTGAAGTGTTTTACTTCAGAGTTAAAGATCCATGGCTAGTATGTTGGCTCCAGGGCTGGTAGAAGGGCAAAGCAACACGAGACCTCCTTACTTTGATGGAAAGGACTACAACATATGGAAAAACAAGATGAAGGCGTTCTTAAGGTCAAAGGATCCTCTGGAATGGGACGTTGTAGAAAAAGGAATCGTTCCTAAATCTGCTCCTGTCTCAGAAAGAGGAAAAGACTCTGTTGAGTCTAGCGAAATGACTTAGGAAGAGATGATCAAGAGACAAGCTCTTGATGCAAAAGCAATTTATTCTTTATATTGTGCTTTATCACCTACTGAATATAACAGAATATCTTCTTGTGATACAGCCAAAGAAGTCTGGGATAGATTACACATCACATATGAAGGAACCGATCGAGTGAAAGAGACAAGAATCAATATTCTTCTTGGTCAATACGAAGCCTTCAGAATGAAACCAGAAGAATCTATCACTGACATGTTTAGTCATTTTACAGATATCGTGAATGGTCTTGAAAATCAAGGTCAACCAATTTCTGATCCCATGAAAGTAAACAAGTTACTGCGTGGACTCTCCAAGGATTGGAATCATATAAAGACCTCAATCGGGAGACCCAAAGAATCATGCCACCGTTTGTCGTCGATGAGTTGGTTGGGACTCTTCAATCCTATGAAGTGGAACGAATCAATGAAGACGAAGACCCTAAAGGTAAGAAATCTATTTGATTACGATGTAACAGTTATTCGAAGACGACGTGGATGATGAAGAACTTGCTCTTATGATAAGAAGATTCGAAAGCTGAACGAGAAAAGGAAAAAGATTCAATGCAAAGAAACAAAGTTTTCAAAAGCAACGACCAAGTCTGAAGATGAAGAATCAAACAAAGATGTAGTCTCGCTTCGAATGTAAGAAAAAGGGACACATCAAACCCAACTGTCCTCTTCTAAGGAAGAAGAAAGGAAAAATTGAAAGATATCGAAAAGCTCTCAAAGCTGAAACCAGGTGATACGAGTGCGAAGATAGTGATGATGATTATGCCAACATATGTCTAATGGCACAATCCAGTTCGAGAATCAAACTCCGAGATTAATTCGATTCGAAAGTGAATTCGAGGTAAGTAACTTCAAAATCCCTATTAAAGTTTCAAAATACATTGATGAATTATGTTTTAGTCTTAAGACTTCTCTTAAAAGAATTTCAGAACTCAAAAAGGAAAATTCTGCTTTGAAACAACAAGAGAATGTTTTGGAGAAAAAAGTGAAATGCTTAGACCAGAATGTTTCTTCTCTCAAAGAAAGTGAAAATAATCTTTTAAAAGAAAATGCATTCTTGAAAAATGATATTTCAAATATTTCCAAAAGATTTTCTTTAGGTTACTGAAAACTGGAGAAAATACTTTCTGTTCAAAGACCTTATTTCAATAAATCTGGATTGGGAATGACTGCTGAAACTATTCCTTTAATCAATTTTCCTAAAGTAAAAGAAAGAATCAAGCAAAGACCTACAAGAAACGCTTACAAAAATCATTTTGAAAGGAACTTTGTAAAACCAGTAGGTTGCAATGCTCTTAGATGTTCAAAATGCAATAGTGCAGATCATTTTGAGAAAGAATGTCCTATGGTTTGGAGACACATCAATAAAGTCACGGGCAAAAACCGTATATCAGACTAACTCAAAAGGACCCAAGAAAATATGGGTACCAAAGAAAGCTTGAGTTTCTTTTTGAATGCAGGTCACTATCAAGAAAAAAGTGAAATGGTATCTGGATAGTGGATGCTCCAGACACATGACAGGAGATTCAAATTACTTCATAAAGCTCGTTCAAGTGAATGGTGGAAAAGTCTCATTTGGAGGAAACAGCAAAGGAAAAATAGTGGGATTTGGAACTGTAAAGATTGGGAACCTCACAATAAGCAATGTTTCTTTAGTTGAAGGGCTCAATTATAATCTGCTCGGTATCGATCGACTTTGTGATGCCGGTTTTAGAATAAACTTTCAAGAGGGTATTTGTTCGGGAACCGGTAAAAAGATTCTACTCGATCATTCATGGGTCGAAGACATGGGAATATCTACCTCTTAAACGTGAAACCAGATGAATCGCAATGTCTAATCTCAATCCAAGACGAAGCAAACTTATGGCACAAAAAGCTTGGGCATATCAACATGAAGTAGATAGCCAAAATCTCAGCAAAGAAGCTTGTTCGTGGTCTACCCAATTTATCATATCAAAAAGTCCGATCTATGTGCACCATGTATATTGGGAAAACAGGTAAGAAATTCATTTAAACCAATAAATCAAGTTTCCACTAACCAGTGTACTGCAGCTCTTGCATATGGATCTCTTCGGACCAACCAGAACGCAGAGCATTGGAGGTAAGAAATATTGCCTAGTAATTGTGGATGACTACTCACGATTTACTTGGGTATATTTCTTAGCAAGTAAGTCTGAAACTTTCTCTTACTTTGAAAAATTTGCTAAGAATGTTCAAAATGAAAAAGGGTATGTAATTTCAAGTATAAAAACAGATCATGGAGGTGAATTTGAAAATCAAAACTTTGCAAAATTTTGTGATGAATCTGGTTTTCAACATTTGTTCTCCTCTCCATATACTCCAGAGCAAAACTGAGTCGTAGAAAGGAAGAATAGATCTCTTCAAGAAATGACTAGAACTCTTTTAATTGAAAGCAATATCTCTTTACGATTTTGGGCTGAAGCAGTTTCAACATCATGTTATATTATCAATAGAGTCTTTCTAAGGCCTATTCTAGAAAAAACCCCTATGAACTATTTAAAGAAAAGAAGCCAATTGTTTCATATTTTCATGTTTTCGGATGCAAATGTTTCATATTGAAAAATGCAAATGATCGAGTTGGTAAGTTTGAAGAAAAGTCAGATGAAGGCATCTTCCTTGGATATTCAACCACAAGTAAAGCGTACAGAGTCTACAACAAGAAGACTCAAACTGGGAAGAATCAATGAATGTCAAATTCCAAGATTCCATTCAAAATGAATCCATTCGAGACTCATCTAGAAGAAACGAATCGCTCCGGACTCAACAAAGTCTAAATCTCAAGAAGGCTCGAGATTTTGAAGGATCGGCAACAAGTAACTGTGAAGATTCAAGTGAAGGAAGTGATCATCAATTAATCAGCAACTAGAAACATAAGTCCAGTCATCCCAGAGATCTTATTATTGGCGACATCAATGAAGGAATTCGTACAAGATCCAAAAGGCGAGAAGAGTCTAGTGCCGTGACTCTTATTTTTGAAATAGAACCCAAGAGCATAGAAGAAGCTTTATCTGATGAAAGCTGGATTGAAGCTATGCAAGAAGAACTCAGACAATTCAAAATTAATGATGTCTGGGAATTAACTCCAAAACCGAAAGGTAAAGTCGTAAGAAACAAAGCAAGACTCGTGGCCAAAGGATACACACAAGAAGAAGGGATCGACTATGACAAGACTTATGCACCGATAGCAAGGTTAGAAGCAATTCGTTTATTACTTGCATTTGCTTGTCATAAAAATTTCAGGTTATTTCAAATGGACGTCAAAAGTGCTTTCCTAAATGGATTCATCCATGAGGAAGTCTATGTGGAATAACCACCAGGGTTTGAAGACCCAAAGAAACTAGACTTAGTATTCAGACTCAAAAAGGCCTTATATGGCTTAAAGCAAGCACCTCGAGCTTGGTACGACAGATTAAGTAAGTTTTTAATTCAAAATGGATTTGTTAAAGGTAAAGTGGACACTACTCTTTTTATTAAAAAAAGAAAGCAAAAGTTTTCTGCTTGTTCAAATATATGTCGATGATATTATTTTTGGATCATCTAATGAAAGTCTCAGGCAAGAAATTTTCAAAGACTATGCGGGATGAATTTGAAATGAGCATGATGGGTGAGTTAACCTTCTTTCTTGGACTTCAAATAAAACAATTGGAGGAATGAACTTTTATTCATCAAGAAAAGTATGCAAATGATCTAGTCAAAAGTTTGGTCTGAACAATTGCAAAAGGCTGACATACCAATGTCAAGTTCCTTGAAGATAGACAAAGATGAAGAAGGAAGAAAGTTGATCAAAAGCTATACAGAGTATCATCGGATCTCTTCTTTATCTTACTTGCTTCTAGACGACATTTTGTTTAGTGTTTGCATTTGTGCCGATTTCAATCGGACCCAAAGAATCTCATTTGAATGCTTTAAGCGTATTATTAAATATGTTTCATCAACTTCAAGCATCGGTCTATGGTATCCTAAGAAGGAGACTTTAATCTTATGGGATATTCGAGCGCAGATCGGCCGGTTGCGAGTTGATAGAAAGAGCACTTCGGGAACTTGCCAGTTGCTTGGAAGCAGGATAGTATCTTGGTTTTCAAGGAAACAAAGCATTGTGGCTCTTTCAACAACAGAAGCAAAGTATGTAGCTCTTGGAAGTTGCTGTTCGCAAATTCTATGGATAAAACAACAGCTAAGAGACTTTGAAATTGAAGACTCATGCACGGAGATTAATTGCGACAACACCAGCGCTATCAACCTCACTAAAAATCCAATTCTCCACTCAAGAGCAAAGCACATAGAGATTCGACATCACTTTATTAGAGACCATGTTCAAAATGGAGATGTTTCAATTCAATTTGTTGACTCAAATAACCAACTGGCGGACATATTCACAAAGCCTTTGGAGAAAAATCAATTTGAATCTATCCGTTCCAGACTTAATATTTTGAGGTATGAGGAAATCAAAGTCTAAAGACTTTCAGACTCAGATATACAAGACTTTATCTGTAGGATAGTCTTGGTACGACCGTCAAACTGTAAGTCTTTCTCTCTCTAATCTTATCTTGAAGAGGTATGATCATCAGACTGTGTTTAAATTGTTGCTATATTTAATCGTCGCATCATTTCATTTTCCAAAAAGAAGTTATTTTTAAAATGACTATTTTCACGGAAAAATACAGTTATTTTAAAAAGGCATCTTTTTACCTTTCTTAATTTTCAAAAAGTTGTCATCTTTCTTGGGAAAGTCAAGCAAGGAATCTTCCAAAAGCGAGAAAGATGTCATCTTCAAGAAAGTCTTCGAGAATCGCAGCGGGGACCACGGCGAATGAGTGAGGGGCCTACGCACTTCGATCTTCTTGAAGAAGAAGTGTCTCGAACAGCAACCGAGCCCACAACATTCTCGGCAACGTCATTCTCCTCCATCTAGTCCTCAAGGCGTTGATCATCAACAATAGGAAGAAATCATCGAGGATGCAAACCCAGTAAGAGTTCAAAAGCCCGCTTTTATTTACAAGCTATATCGTGCCTTAAAAGGAATTCATACTCCTTTGAACTATGTTGATGATTTTCTTAAAGACAAATGATATAAGAACGAATATATCTTTCTGCGAAAAATGGAAAGTTTGGGAATTGCTCGTAAAGGGGTGGCTGAGGAAACCCTTGCGAATATCCCAAGTGATCCTCGTGGGGGGGGGCCGAATCACGTAGATGGGAATGATGATGACAATTTGTTCGAGTCTATTTCAACCGAAAATGGGTATTGCGGCTGAAATTCAAAGAAAAAGGGGAGATTTGTTCAGATCGAAGGAACAAAAGGATGCATCGTACTCGAAATTGCTGAAGCGTGGGGTAATAAACCCTAGGAGTGTGGATTTTGATTTTCGGATCTTTGTGAATGTGAACTTGAGGAAAAGTTCATTATCTTCAACTTGAAAAGTTCGCTCGACTCTGAGAGGCCTATCTTTGGATTAACTGCATATTTCTATTCAAATCTTAGCTTTTGGATATGAATAGATTCTCTTTCAGCGTTAAAGACCAAGACTATGTTGTGGATATGAATATCTTTGGCGAGATGTGTTAGAAGTTGAGAGAGGCGGATATCAACCAATCAAAGTTTCCATTGCTCGAGCCACACCGGAACCGGTGAAGGACAGGAGAACGGATGAGAAGATCACCTACTTAAGGATGAGTGCATTCAACATCTTGCTTCACAAGATTGTGATTAATTGCCTTCGACCAAAATCAACTTCCAAAACTGATGTTTCAAGTTCAGAGGCAAAGTTGATGTATGCCATCCTCTGTGGAAAAAAGTTTTCTCTCCCTCATACTGTTATGTTTCACATGTATAGAGCAGTGATGAAGGACAGAGGTCAACTTCCTTACCCAAGCCTTGTTACTGAAGTTATTCGGACACTGAATATTCGGCCTCCACAAATCTTTTGTGTTCGACCATGTGATCATATGGTGGTAGGACTGAAAATGGTGACCAAAATGCGTCTGAAGGAACTGAGCAAGGAGTTGGAGAAATTCAAGGAGAAGACTCGTGCCAAATCTCATCAAACCTCTTCTGTAGCTAAAAGAAAAGGGAAGGAGCCCATGGTTGCTCCATCCAAAAGAAGAAGAGCTCTCCTCGTTGAGGATGAAGATGATGAAGATGATATCACCATCTCTGCAATGGCTTTGAAGAATTTAAGTCGTCCTGTTCCACAGAAAGACTCGGAACAAATGACAAAAGAAGCAGAGGAGAAGGATGCAGAGGAGAAGGAAGAAGAAGAAAGAGAAGCTGAAAAAGAAGCAGAGGAGGAAAGACCTGAAGAATAAAGAAGAGAAGAAGGAGAACCTGAGGAACTCTCTTCTCCACCTGAAGGCATGAAAACAGGGGGAGATCAAGAGAAAGGAGGGAAGTCCTCATATCCTGATGCAAGTGAAGGAGTCAGTCGCTCACCTGCAGACCCAGAGGATGTTTATACCTCTCAATTTCCAGAAGAAGGTCATGAAGTTTCATCGCCAAACCTACGAGATTATGCTTTGATCTACCATCGTCGCATTTACTCCATCGGATCGGGCCGAAGCAAGTACTCGGGATAATGCAGCAGATTTTCGCATAATCATGGATGTTCTCTTGGAGATGTGAGGTCAAATTTATGCCTTGGGATGCGAGGTTCAAAATTTGCAGAATGCGGGTCAAGTTTCTTCATGTTCATTGAATGATAAGATCCAAGCCCTCTCTGTTCAGATCCAGGCCAATGCCAAGGGTGAGGAGATTGCACAACTGAAGGAAGACTTGAAAAGACTGGAAGGCATCGTTCAGTCTATGGAAGATTTCCAGCTTGTCTGCATTCCCAAGAGATCTTGACTTCATCTCAACCTTTTTAATGCTGACAAAAAGGGGGAGAGATGCAAGATTTGATCAAACTTTCAATCGTTAAACTTTTTTTAATCATGTGGTTTGTTGAACTGTTTTGTTATTGAACTCTATTTGACTTTGTTTTGTGTCTGGATAAGAACTGGACAAGACTTGGACTTGACTGCTTCTATTAACTACTATTGTTATCTTATGGATGGCTTTATCTCATACTAGACTAACCTATTTTCTGTGGTTGCATATTCTAGTGTTATTGATTTAGCCATTTATCTCTATAAGATATGCATATGTGTTTGAGAAATGTTTTGCAGATCAAAGTTATCCAAATCTGCGGGAAAGTTTTGTCACCATCAAAAGGGGAGATTGTTGGAGAAATCTTCTTGAAGTATTTTGAAGCCGACAAAACGTTTCCATCGATCTAGTCTCGAAGGCTTGCGGACTACGGTATTTAAAGTCCGAAGACCTCCGGACAGCCCAGACTCAAGACTCAAAGTCTATCCTCATTGACAGATCTCTAATCCGTTGAAGAAAGGCTATCCCGGAATGGATGTTTCGTCAAGGATTTAACCTTATCAACCGGAGAAGATCTCGTGGCTGGAAAAGACGTAATGGAATCCTTTGATTGATTGAGATTGACTCGATGATTGAAGATCCGTGATTGCCTAAATATTATTGGAAGGTTCTACTTATGGAAACCGAGATCCTGATTGTATGGACGAACAGGATTGATGGGCTATCAACACGTTCCTTTAATAGTTTGAACGATCTTCCTAATTGATTCCGTCCAACGGGTAGATTGGAGGAATTCCTTTGGTAAGTGCCAACGGGTATGATGGCATAAAGGAGTATATAAGGAAGACGGTCTTAGTTGTTGAGGTGTGCGCGATAGAAGAATTCCAAAGTCTGAAGCTCTTTTTTGTTTAGACAATTCCTTTGAGCGAATACTTGTATACAAAAGAGAGTCTATATTTGTGAGAAACCTTGAGGAGGTGTGATAGAACATCTACACTTTGTGAAATCAAGGCAAAGGCTGTGCTGTAACTTCTCTTTTGATCATAGTGAAATCCAGCCGGTGGGGGTCGGTGCGGAAGAGTGGACGTAGGCTTGGAATAAGCCGAACCACTATAAACCCCGTGTTCAATTTTCTCTTCCTTACTCTCTTTACCTTGATCGTACTTCATTTTCGCTAATCATAGTAAACTTTCTTTCTATCATTTGCAAAGAATCGCTTCCGTATCTCGATAAATTGTTTGTGCACCTATTCACCCCCCCTCTAGGTGATTATACTAGCTATCACAATGAAGTGGAGCAAATCAAAGAAGATGAAGATCCCAAAGGTAAAAAATCGATTGCATTAAAATCTAATGATGATTTTGATGTTACAGATTCTAAAGACGATATGGACGATGAAAAGCTTGCTCTCATGATAAGAATGTTCAGAAAACTAAACAAAAATGGAAGAATATTCAATTTGAAGAAACAAAGTTCTCAAAAGTTTCAAAATAAATCAGTTGAGAATGATGATTCCAATAAAGATGTGATTTGTTTTGAATGCAAGAAAAATGGACACATTAGACCCAACTGTCTCTTACTGAAGAAAAAGAAAGGAAAAGCTGAGAAATACAGAAAAGCTCTCAAAATAGAAACTTGGAGTGATACCGAATGTGGAGAGAGTGATGATGATTATGCTAATATTTGTCTAATGGCACAATCAGACTTAGATTCAAACTCTGAGACAGACTCAGATTCAGACAGTGAAATCGAGGTAAGTAACTTGAAAATTTCTACTAAAGTCTCTAAATATATTGATGAATTGTGTCTTAGTCTCAAAACCTCTCTCAAGAGGATTTCCGAACTAAAAAAAGAAAATTCTATACTGAAGCACATGAGATTGTTTGGGAAGAAAAAGTTGAAAATTTGGATAAAAGTGTTATTATTTTGAAAGAAAATGCAGACTCACTTTCAAAAGAAAATGCTCTTTTGAAAAATGATATCTCAAGTATTTCAAAAAGGTTTTCAATAAGTTCTGAGAAATTAGAAAAGATTCTTTCAGCATAAAGACCTTACTTTAACAAATTAGGCTTGGGAATGACTGCTAAAACCATTCCTTTAATTGATTTTCCAAAAGTAAACGAAAGAATTAAACAAAGACCTACAAAAGATTCTTATAGAAATCATTTCCAAAAAGTCTTTGTATAATCTGTAGGCCGCAGTGCTCTTAAATATTCTAAGTGCAATAGCTCAGAACATTTTGAGAAAGAATGTTCTATGGTTTGGAAATCTGTTAAGAATGTTTGGGCAAAGACCGTATATTGCACTAACTCCATTAGACCCAAGAAAGTATAGGTACCAAAGAAAGCTTGAGTTCTTTTTTAAATGCAGGTCACTATCAAGAAAAATGTTAAATGGTACTTTGATAGTGGATGCTCAAGACATATGACAAGAGACTTAAGTTGTTTCATAAAGCTTATACAAGTTAATGGTGGAAGAGTTTCTTTTGGAGGAAATAGCAAAGGCAGAATTGTGGGATACGGAACCGTAAAGATTTGAAGTCTCACAATTAGTAACATTTCCTTAGTGGAATGACTCAACTACAACTTATTGAGTATTAGCCAATTGTACGACACAGGTTACAAAATCAACTTTCAAGAAGGAATATGTTCAGGAACCAGTAAAAACTCCTCTTAGACATTCACGGGGCGAAGACATGGGAATATATATCTCTTGGATATCAAACCAGAAAAATCCCAATGTCTAATTTTAATTCCAGAGGTAGCTAATCTCTGGCATAAAAAACTTGGGCACATCAATATGAAGCAAAAAATAGCCAAGATCTCTGCAAAGAAGCTTGTTCGTGGACTACTCAATCTGACATATAAAAAATCCGAATTATGCACACCGTGTGTATTAGGAAAACAGGTTAGAAACTCTTTCAAACCAATAAATCAAGTTTCCACTAATCGTGTGCTGCAACTCTTGCATATAGATCTCTTCGGACCAACCAGAATCCAGAGCATTGGAGGTAAGAAATATTGCCTAGTAATAGTAGATGAATGTTCACGATTCACTTGGGTATATTTCCTAACAAGTAAGTCTAAAACATTTTCTTATTTTATTAAATTTGCTAATAAAGTTTAAAATGAGAAAGGGTATGTTATTTCAAGTATACGGACAGATCATGGAGGTGAGTTTGAAAATCAAGACTTTACTAAATTCTGTGATGAATCTGGTTTTCAGCATATGTTCTTCTCACCATACACTCCAGAATAGAATGGAGTTGTGGAAAGGAAGAATAGATCGTTGCAAGAAATGGCTAGAACATTAGTAATTGAAAGTAACATTTCTTCTCGTTTTTGGGGTGACGCAATTTCTACAGCGTGTTATTATATTATCAATAGAGTCTTCTTAAGGCCTATTTTGGAGAAAACTCCCTATGATTTGTTCAAAGGAAAGAAGCCAATTATTTCCTATTTTCATGTGTTTTGATACAAATGTTTTATATTGAAAAATGCAAATGATCAAATTGGTAAGTTTGAAGAAAAATAAAAAACGAAGGCATTTTCCTTGGATATTCAACCACTAGCAAAACTTACAGAGTTTACAACAAAATAACTCAATTGGTAGAAGAATCAATGAATGTCAAATTTCAAGACTTCATACAAAATTCAACGATTCAGACTTAACCTGAAGAATCTAAACCTGCTTTAGACTCTACAAAGTCTAAATCTTCAGAAGCATCTCAGACTTCAGAAGACCAGCAACGAATGATCGTTGAAGAATCAAATGAAGAAAAAGATCAATAGTCTAACAAACCAACAAGCAACTAGAAGCACAAGTCCAATCATCCCAAAGAACTCATTATTAGTGATATTAATGAAGGAATTCGTATAAGATCCAAAAGTCATGAAGAGTCTAGTGTTGTGGTTCTTATTTCTAAAATAGAACCCAAGAGTATAGAAGAAGTTTTGGCTGATGAAAGCTGGATTGAAGCAATGCAAGAAGAACTCGGGCAATTCAATATTAATGATGTCTGGGAATTGACTCCTAAACCAAAAGTTAAATCTATCATTGGAGCTAAATGGGTTTTTAGGAACAAGATGAACGAAAAAGGAAAAGTCATAAGAAACAAAACAAGACTCGTGGCTAAAGGATATATGCAAGAAGAAGGGATAGACTATGATGAGACTTACGCACCAGTAGCAAGGTTAGAAACAATTAGATTATTACTTGCTTTTGCTTGTTATAAGAATTTCAGGTTATTCCAAATGGACGTCAAAAATGCTTTCCTAAATGGATTTATCCAAGAGGAAATCTATGTGAAACAACCTCCCGGTTTTGAAGACCCAAGGAAATCAGACTCTGTATTCAGATTGAAAAAGGCGCTATATGATTTAAAGCAAGCACCTCGAGCTTGGTACAACAGATTAAGAAAGTTTTTAATCCAAAATGGCTTTGTTAAAGGTAGAGTAGATACTACACTGTTTATCAAAGAGAAAGCAAAAACTTTTTACTTGTTCAAATTTATGTTGATGATATTATTTTTGGATCACCTAACGAAAATATGTGCAAGAAATTCTCTAAGACTATGCAGGAAGAGTTTGAAATGAGTATGATGGGTGAACTATCCTTCTTTCTCGGACTTCAAGTAAAACAATTGGAGGAATGAACTTTCATCCACCAAGAAAAATATGCTAAAGAACTTTCCTACAAATCCAAAACCATTGATGTCACGTAGTGATTTCTGCTGCAATGGGACTATGCCCTCCATAGTTGACCTTTCTCGAATGCCCTCAAGGAAGCTACAATACTGTCCAAAGTGGCAACACAGTTGATTGAAGATGACGTTGGCTATAGTTGTTTTACCGATGCCACCCATTCCGTAAATTCCAATGAGTCGCACATCATCATGGTTGGTATTTAAGAACTCTATCAATTCTTTTACCGGATCATCAAGTCCCATAAAATGTTCAGTCACTAATTTTCGTTTTATCTTCAATGTCTCCAAAACCTCTGTAACAACCAACCTAACAATCCCTGCTTGGCTGCAAGGTACAAAAGTGCTTTCATTAGTTGACTAGATTAATTCAAACCCGCACATCAGCTGTGGGGTTGTCAAAATCTTAACTTAAAAAGGTTTGAAGTTTATTAAAGTGATATTTAAGTACGAAGAATAATTACTACAGGCTAATTCGGTGGAACTCACTTAATATGCTTTTTCATCTGTGATTATATAAATTAATGAAGACTATAGTATTGACTTGAAAGATTGGCCACTTTTAACAAGTGGTAACTATATCGTGCACAAGCAAAAGTTTACTTGGATTAGATTATACGTGCGATTACTATTTCAAGGCTTTTTAGTTTGCGGATGAAAAGGGAAATAATAGTAAATCCGTAAAACCAGTTTCCATACACGTCAAGTTGCATCTCAGTATTTCACAATATGCAAACTGGATCCCCAATTTATACATTTTCTTTTTAAATTATATCTGTTGCCCTAACTTTCTTACCAAAATGGCCCTCACCACTCTCCTCGACCAGTGACCATCGACCTCCAGCCGGCCGTCCCGGGCCTTTGTCTATTGGTTTGCTGCTTGTACTGTTGCGAACTTTTAGTAACCCCTGCTACACCATGTGTCCCTTCTCTCTGTCTCTCGGTCTCTCTATCTCTCTGCGCGCACGCGGGGCCACACCACTCAAAAGCCGCCGTTGCCAACCTCAGGTCAGAGGTCGGCCACGGTTGTCACCTCCGGCCCTGTCCAGATAAAGGTTGCTTGGCCTTGATTGGGACCTCCCGCGAGCTTTGCATAGCTCGAGGGCCTAGATGACAGCCCCATCATTCTTTACATGTTTACAGGATGCTCTCGCTTCTATTGAATATTTAGACATGAACTTTTTTCACCGAATCATACTTCCCTATCGTAATTGGTATTTCTTGAGAAGCACTCAAAAACCTGAAACAAAATTTGGCATCAGATGTCATCTCTAATTTCGTTTGTCGTTTCCCCGTTAATGAAAAATGAAAACCGATATTCTTATCACGAGGAAAATCTATTTTCTGGGTCGAAGTTACTGAGAATGCAGATCACTATGGGTGCAAAATTTGAAGTTGATTTTGGTAATCGTCCCGAATAGCAAATGCCAATGGGTGCTCTCGAATATTTCGTACCCTTACGAGACGGGAAGACGAAACGATGGTTGACAGGAATGAAGTTACCTTTCTAACAGGATGAAAGGTATTGAAGTTTACTGACACCGTAGGGGAAAATTTTGGGGAAGATGTTAATAGCAGAGGATGAAAAGTTGAATGAGAGCAGCAATTGGAGTTTGTTTTCAGTATCTTCCGTTAAGAAAAGTGCAAAAGAAATCATTTGACAATGCATTGTCGTATCCCCAAAAGATGAAGGATGTAGGGATCTTTAAAGAGTATTACCTTTAGTCCTTTGTCACCACCCATCCCTTGTGTTCAGTTACCTTTATAAGAGCTCCTTTCCATCCCTCGACTTCATCACAAAAGTCCTCCTCGTGTTTCTTGAGATCAGCTTCATATAGTGATTTCTTAAGTTTGACATCGTCGGATTCCAAGTGGAAAAAAATGGGAAGGATACTTTTTTTATCCTCTGATTCAGAGACATTGTCTATCATGAGCTTCAACTCATGAAGGCACCATTTACTGGAAGCATAAGTCTTAGAGAAGATCGGTATGTAGATTATGGTGTTCTTGACAGCTTGTTTAAGTTTCTCACTAATCACTTCACCAATCGGGAGTTTTTCTTTATCCCTAAACACGTGGACTCCTGCAACATTCAAGTCGTAGTAGAGGAAATCTGTAAATCCATGACGAGTATCTTCTCCTCTGAAATTCAGGAACACATCGTACTCGCCTCGTGATGCTGGTGCAGCATCACTACTCGATCCGGTCGCTGAGATTGCCATAGCTAGGAAGCTCACTACTTCCAGAAATCTCTCTCTCACCTTAAGAAAAACAAAGGTTGGTGTGGTGTGGCCTATCCAAGAAATGAGGTGAGGAGAGGTTCTGGATATTAACGAGGCCAATACCTAAAATACTTGGCCGGCTCACTTTAAAGTCAAACGTAATTGTCTATGCCCCACCTAACGTTCTGCATTAGCAAGTGGAGGTGTCCAAGACTTTTTAAGAATTTTGGAAATTTCTAAAGACTCCTCTCGGAAGACCATAAAAATCAATCAGAATCTCTTTTATTTCGTTTGGGATAAAAGCATCGGTCCTTCAACTACTGCAAAATGTTCAATCAAGCCCCTCAATTTGTTTTTGGTGGTGCAATTGGGTTTATAAAGGCATACCTTTTGTTCCATTTGATTCTTCAATTAAAATTATAAACAGAGGTGCACCTTATGGGGAAATTATAATATAAAAAATTATTTTAAATTATTTTTAAAAAAATTAATATCCTAAAAAACCCCAAACTTATACAAGTGTGATAAATTTACTCCAAAATAATTTTTACCATGAGAAACCTCAAACCGATCTACGTGTGACAAATTTGTCTCAAACGACCAACAAAAATCCCAAACCACTACACTTGTAATAAATTTACCCCAAACTAATTTGACTGCCAAAACCCGAAATTGGTACATTTGTGACAAATAATATCACAAAAAAAAAATCATAAAAATTGCTTAAATGTTATAAATAGAGAATAAAATCTCAAATTGGTATATCGGTCAACCTTACGTGTCATCGACTTAATAATTTGATAGTTAAATTTAATAGAAACTAACATAGTAAATTTAGCACAAATATATCAGTTTGGGTAAATTTATCAAAAGTGTACCAATTTTGGGTTTTTTTTTTTTGTCAGAAAATTAATTTGGGTAAATGTGTTATAGGTGTACTAATTTGAGGTTTTTTAGAATATTAACCCAAAATAAAAATATGGAAAGAACAAAAATCCTCAAAAAAAGGTAGGGATTGGAGAGTGGAGAGGGTGGCTTTGCTGGATTGTGGGGCGGTGGACTTCGCAAGGCTATGGGACGGGGAGAGGCGTCTGTTCGTGAACAGCCTGACGAAGAAGATCGGAGATGACAATCTCCTACATCCCTAAATGCTTCCTGACCGAGGGGAGAGGACCGAAGTGAGCGAAGAATGCAATCGGATAATTATAGGCAAAATTAAGGGGACCCAAATGCTTTTCTCATGATTTTCGTGCGTAAGATGTCCTTCAACATATAACAACATTGTCAGCATCTTTATTTGCATTTTCAACATAAGGCTCGAACAAGCCAAGCATATAGTTTAAAGACCTTATTGCACAAAAAAATTGGGGGACTTTACTGAGCATTTTGCAACAATTTAGAGACGCCTAATACCTCGATCCTTTTTTTTATCTGCATATAATAAGGCTTGTCAATAAACTAACACAAGGCCGATAACCCGTGCAACTTATGGCATTATCGAGAACTATTTTTGGAATGATAATTTCTAAAGCTTTAAAGCTTTAATGAACGACTCGAGATCCAGCTCTGCCCTACAACCCCACGGGGGAAATTTTCCATTCCCATCCCTACCTTGCATAACTAAGCGGGTTTAGGGGAAGATCCAAAAGGACAAATTGATATAGTGTCTTCAGGTGGAGAACAAAGATTGAACCAACTAACCCTAAATAATTCCAACAAACCACCATGCGTTCTAGCTAATCACCAAATTTTCTCGGGAAAATCCAATTTTCCCCATGAAAGCGAGAGAAAGAGGGAGAAGGCAAAAAGCAAAAAAGAAACTGTACGGAGCAGCCCCATTGGCTGGCCCTAATTACTGCTCCTCCCGAAAAAATTGCAACATGCACGGCGTCCATGGAGATAAGCTAGTCTCCGCGGGCTTTCGCCTCACTACTTGAATTTATCCTCTTTCTCCTCCTTTAAGTCTCACTCCCACCCTATTAAGGCTATGTTTGACCATCAGAATAAAATTCAGAATATGATAAAATTTATCATATTCTATATTTAGTATATCCTCAAGACAGAATAAAGTCGGATATAAAGATATATATATCGAGATAAAATTATCCTAAAAGATAGATGGAATAAAGTTATATAAAAATTTTAACTTTCAAATTAGGAAATTTATTTTTTCTCGAGATAACAAATTTCTTAAATTAACAAAATTAACAAAATTTACTAAATTAAAATTAATAGACCAAAAAAATTAACAAAATTAAAATTATATTTCAATATATAAATAATATTTGAATTCTAATATAAGAAATTCAAAAAAATAAAATTTTAGTGATTTTAATTTAATCTTATTTTTACTTATATATTAGAATTTAAGTCTATATTAGAATATAAATTCAATATATAAATATAAATTTTTATTTATATTTTTACACATTTTAGGTATTTTAGTATTTTAGGTATATTAGTATAGTTTGCTATTTAATAAAATTTTATTAGAGAATGATAGAAAGGAAAGAAAGAAATAACAAAGAAATTAATTTAAAAAAAAAAAAAGAGGAAAATAAAATGGAAAGAGCAACTAAAAATAAAGTAAGCAAAAGTGTCACGAGAGATTTTTATTATTTCCGTTTGCAAATTTTTTGGTTTGCTTATATTAATCTGCCATTTATACTAACAATGTACCTGATATAATGTAAATATTTCAAATTGCAATCATCAAACAATGGACAAGATATAGTGAAATTCCTGAATTTTATATTTAATCTTATTTAATCCGATCCTGATTAGAAATCCGAATGACCAAACATAACCTAAGGTCATCCCCCAACAACACCAAACTATCTTGTTATCGTCATCAGCGGCGGCTCCTAGTTTGTTCTTTCGATGATTGCTATAATGATAGTAGTTGAAGGGCCTAATTAAACATTTTGTAGGAAGGACTCCGAATGTCTTTGTCCTTAAATCTGGGTCCATATGATGAAGCTCTTAGATCAATTTACACAAGACCAATAGTTTGTGCATGGCACGACATAATCGAGAACTATTTCAGAAATGATATTTTCTGAAGCTTGAAGGTTTAGTGACTACTTTAAACACTATAGACATGTTTTAGGAAAGACATGTTACATTAAAATATTGCATACTTACTAAATGATTGGTCGAATTCTTTTCATATTTCTAGAAGTACTTTAGACGAATATTCTTTGTAATAAAATAAATGTAGACACCTTTTCTTGAAACAGTATGTTTGAATAGAAACTTTGTATTTCAATATCAATTTGGATGGTTTTTGTTTCTAAGTAGTATGTTTATACGTGATTTCGGTTCCATAAGAGCGAATCACGTTTCGTCACATGTGAAAAGGCCCCCCAACCCCACCCTCGTCTCTTCAATACCAATATAAAATATTTTGGTTATCCTTTTCTTTTTGGCTTGATAAGATACACGCAACCCAACAGGTCCAAGATTACATTTCCTAGAAATGAACCGTGGTCCGAATTATAGGTAGAGGTCTTTATAGATAAATAATCTTACATGTAGCAAATATTGACTTCAGCATTTGGCATATGTTGGCAAGGGGTGCTAAAGTGATAGTCGGAAGGAAAATAAGAAATTGACATCTATTAGATCGCATTATCCTAGTCAACTGAAATACTGAGTCAAACAAGTTCAACTCTTTTTTCTTTTTTTTTTGTGATGGATTTAATTTTTAAGATAACATAATGCCATTTGAGGGTATTATCCTTGAAAATTTATATTAATTCAGTGCGACAGTCAAGTCAATGCGAGAATCTTTCTCAAAAGATAAGAGATTTTTGCTGGACTGGTCCGAGGGAAGAAACAAAGTTGGTCGGCTCACTTTAAATTCAAATCTAATCGTCTTCCTCCCTCCTAACATTCTGCAGCCGCAAGTGGACACCAGTGAAGGCGTCCAAGACTTTCTAACAAGTTCTGGAAATTTTTACAGACTCCTTGGGAGACCATAAAGGCCAATCAGAAGCTCTTCTATTTTTTTTCCCTTCTTGGAATAAGACATCTAATCCCTAAATTGTTAAAAAAAAATGTGCAATCATGTCCCGCATTTTTTTTTCCTGTGCGACCGGGTTCCTAATCGGCATACCTTTTTGGCTTTTGGTCGTATCTTCAGCGAGGGGCGGCCCTCGCTCAAAGCTGAGGCGAAGGTTGGTGACCCTCATTGCTTCCACCTGTATGTTGAAGAAGAACGGAGAGGGCGTCTGTACTGGACTGTGAGGTGGTGGACATCGCAAAGCTCAGGGACTTGGAGAGGCACGTGCTTGTGGATAACCTATTGAAGAAGATCGAAGAGGACAATCTCCCGCTTCTCCAGGAGCTTCATGTGCGATTGGACAGGACCAAAGCGAGCCAAGACTGCAATCGTCTACAAAACCAAGAGGATACAAATGCATTTCTCATGAATTTGGTGAATTGACTTCATTTATTGCAGAATGAATTCATCTTTAAGCAAGAGAGCACTACAAAACTTCTTTTAGATGGAGATGCATCCGCTTCTCAAAAATGAATTTCTGTTTGATTTTTCTTATTTTATTGGGTTAATACCACAAAAAACTCCAAATTGATACATTTGTAACAAATTTATCTTAAATTAATTTTTTTACCATAAAAAATCCTAAATTAGTATATTTACGAAAAATTTTATGACACATAAAGTGCCATGTTAGCATTTAACGACCACATCAGCATCTCCATTTGTAATTTTAACAGAAGAATCAATTCTAACAAAACGAGTATATAGTTTTAGGTATCCATTTTATACAATATATATGTACATGTGTGTGTGTCTATTTGCACAATTTGCTATACATTGAGGAATCTATTTGGACATTTTGCTAGTTTAAGGACTCCCTATACATCTACCCATTTTTGTTTTGTTTTGTTTTGTGCGTGCATATGATAAGGCTTGTGATTAGCTTACAATAGGCCAATAGCCGGTGCAACACGTGACATTATTGTGAAATATTTTAGGAATGATTTTTTCTAAAGCTTTAGAACATTAATTAGTACTCGTAAACACCATTGATTAGAAATCATGTCTATCGCTCCTTTGAGACTTCGTTTTTTAGGACCCAAAATCGAGCTCCTATTCTTCGGTGTTATTTTTATTTCTTACCTTTTGGAAATTATTTAGGCATTCAAAACTAACATGCCTCGTGCGATTTCTTAGCATTTCCAAACCTTTCCCTAGGGAGATGATTCGAACAATGATTGGAGGTCATATTTATCTTATGTCCTATTTTCTGCATGCGATTCTAATTGATGCTTGAATTTTATTCTTCGATGCATGATAAGAATTGCTCAATTATGTCTTACAGCCATGTGAGTGCATATAGATGAAGGGGGGTGAGACATGCTCCACCCTTTCCAGGTCCTTTCCCGCAGCTACTGTCGATTGCTTTTTGGTTGGAATCATTCACGGGTGCCACATTCTACCTTAATAAACATATTTAGATTCAATTTCAGCGAAGAGTGTCATTATCATGCACCTAATAAATTGGGATAAATAATGGATACTTGCACCTTGCCCCACTTGATCGCACTAAAGCATGGGGTCTTTACTAGAAACACGGACATCACAATAAAGAACCAAGAAAAGAAAAAGGAAAAGCCAAAAAAAAAAAAAAAAAGTCATGAATTACAGCTTGCCTTTGCATATTTTCCTTTAACCACCAGTAGCACCAACTTTTCTAGTGTGAACTAGAAATTACGAAGGAATATTGGATAAGGTTAAGACCGGGGCCGTCTCCTGTCTAATTCTGCGCCCACGGATTGCTGCCCTACCCCAGCTACCGGACTGCGATTTAGACAATATGTTGTCAAACTGGCCCAGTATCCACGCTCACGCCTGGGTTCTTTGAACCGAAAAAGCTTAACCTCCAATTCACACAGTTTAGCTGTTTCTCACTAAATCTTAAAGGTCTTATAGTACATATAAAACTCTGAAGCTGTCCAATTATCAATTAGGGACACTAGTTCTAAGGAACACAGCAGAGCCTTAACTCCTGGTTGAGGAAGTGACTAAGGAAATTTTTCCCAAAAGTTGGAAGAGCGGAAGAGCACATGACGTTTTTTAAGATCCATATTTTTTAGTTTCTGCACATGACCAGAGGTGTTCAGGTCAAAGACGCTGCCAATAAAACGGTATGCTTGAGCCACATCGGGTAAAGCGACGTACAAAGATAAATATGGTGCTTGTTATTATAAAATGCAGATTAATGAAACTACCGACATAAGAGCATTCAACTACACAATTAGGATGGAGAGACCACTGTTTCAGGGAGAGACTGTAATTACGAAGAGACAGAGAGTGAGTGGGTCAGTATGTGTTGACACCTCAATTTTAAGTAGGTTAATTTTATTAAGTTTTTATTTCGGATAAATAAGATAATTAAAAAAAAAAAACAGCAAGAAAAACAGAAGCCAGCAACCCATTTTTCTCCCTCTCTTCCCCCTCCGCACGGGCCTCTACGGCCCACTTTCCTTCTCCTCCGGCCCAGCCCTTTTCGGTCTTCTTCCTCCTCCATCCGCTCTGCAACACACGCGCAGAGGGCGCGACGCCGGATGAGCGGACGGACGGCGACGCGCGTGAGAAAGGGGGGGCAGCTGGAGGACAGGTGGCGGATGGGACGCCGGTTCGGCCACGGAGGTCCGGTCGGCAAGCCAAAGACCGGCGGCCGAGCCTCTCCGTCGACCGGACCTCCTCGCCTATAAATAGCGGAGCATTTCCGTCGTTGATGGACACACCGAGAAGATCGCGAGCTTGGAAACTTCCTCCCGAGAGACTTCGGAGGAGGTTGAAGAGCGAGCGAGAGAGAGAGGCTGCGAGCTCCGAGAGATACCCTGAGAGACTTCGGGAACTCAAAGAGCGAGCAAGGGCGAAGCGGTCGGGTCGCGAGCTCAACGACCTCCCTCCGAGACTTCGGGGGAGGCCGGCGGTGAGCGAACCCAGATCTGCGAGAACTCGAGAGAAGCGGATTGAGGTCGCAGACCGGACGACCCACCGAGAGACTTCGGGGTCCGAGGGCTCGTGGCCGGAAATCCGAGGCGTGGCCGGAGGAGTGGATCGGGAGAGAGGGGGGAGATCGAGCTCGGGGAAGGCGAAAGGGCGTCGGCGCGTGCGACGCCGTTGCCGTCTCTCGCCGTGAACGGTGGCCGGTCTTGACCAGGTAGCCCTCTCCATTGTCCCGTTCTCGTCGCCGCCGCCGCTACCATAGTCATCGTCGCCGCCGAAATGCCCTGGTTTCCGTCTCCGGCGACGTGGATTCGCAAACCCTAGGGTTTGCGATTTTCCGGGTCGCGAAGCGATCGGGTAGGGTTCGCAATCCGCGGGCGGGGAGTCGGGTCGGGTAGGGTTTCGCCGGGGAGCGGGTTGTGGAGTCGGGTCGTCGGGCCGGGCCGGGCGTCTCTAAACGCCCGGCCACGGCGTCGTTTTTAAAATAAAAAGTCGCGGGCCCGTCTGCGTTTTAGGGTTGACCGGTCGGTTTTATTTTATTATCTTAATATAAAATAATATTATAATAAATAATAAATAAATATTTTATCAAAAGTGTTTTATTTTCAAAAAATATTAAAAAATGTTTTAATTTTCAGAAAATCGAAAAATATTTAAAAATGTCGAAAAAATGTTTTATTAAAAAAAAAAACCGAGAAAAATAAAAAATAATTTATTTTCCAAAAATATCAAAAATATATAAAAAAATATTTATTTTTCAAAAAATCAAAAATATCAAAAATATTTCATATTTTCCAAAAAAGCCAAAAATTCAGAAAAAGCTAAAAAGGCTTGTATTTTTCCAAAAAAACCCAAAAATTCCTTTTGTGTCCAAAAAATTAGAAAATGACTCAAAAATATTTTTCCTCCCAAAAATGCATGGAAAATCTCTCAAACATCCAAAAGCCTTAGGGTTTAAACAAGATTAGGTACCGAAAGGGCATTAGTGATTAACTAGTGTAATCAAGTCCCCGATCCTAATTTCTCTAGTTGTGCGGAGCAAGTATTTCTCCCGATACTTCGCTTGGGTTTCTAATCGACCCACTCCAAATCGATTAGTGGCGACTCCATTTTAAAAATTGATTTATAGGTTAAAAACTCAAACTATTAAAGTCGCGAATTTGTGGACTTGGGAGAGTCCGGGCTTAATAAATTCAGCCGAGCCATTAGCCTCCTTAGGCGCTCAAATGCCCGATCGCGGGTGCCGAAAAAAGAGGTCGCAACAGTATGCAGTAATTGTAAACAAAGGAAGAAGACGGGAAGATACGAAGACTGGGAAAGGTTGGTGAGGATCTCGTGGGAGAAGCTGCTGAGGAGGCTAAAGGAAAGCCGGTTTCGCTGTGGCCACTCTTCCCTGGCTACTATTCAAAGAGATCTGGTGGTGAATTCAATGCCGGTCAAGAAGTATCTAAAGAGATCCGACGGTTTTGGTGAACGAGATCGTGCATATGGCATTGGAGGCCATGGTTTTTTCTTTCTTTCTTTCTTTCTTTTTTTGGTCTGTAGCTATGGGCTGTCGACAAGACGGGAAGAAAAGGAGAAAAAAAATTGAGTTTTTTCTTAATCATAGGGATGGCAATTTTTTGTTCATATTTTTTGGACAAAAGAACCCATGTTCCGGTTGCAGGAAAAATCACTTGTTGGTTGGGCCTGTGTACATTTTACTGGCCGGTCAGTTTAAGCCGTTATTGGAGACTGAATTAGCCACGTCGAACCTCATACCCTCGTCAAAGCTTCAAGAGAGAAAGCATGCCGTGGCCGGAAAATGCGGGCTCTGCATGTGGGCTTTAATGAATTTTGTAGGCCTTATGTTTTAACCTTTCTCTAGTGGCCCGATATCTAAAAAGAAGGAAACCAAGTCAACAAGCGGAAGTGGAAGGGTTTGGGCCGGCGTCTTCTTCTCCAAGCCGCCAATACTTCTGTTTTCTTGTGGGTTTCACTTTGGATCGGTTGTTACTCCATGAGCTAACATTGGATGCAAAAGGTTGATTCTTGTGTTGCAGACCTATTGCGATGGAAATTTATGCCTTTCTTTGTCCCTTTCATCATAACATGATTTTTGATGCTTTGCTGGACTAGATAATAGGGCTTGTGTGATCCCCCTCCTGTATAGTTTTGGTTAAAAGTCAATATACCTCTTACCTTACCCGAAAAATAAGATAATAGGGCTTGTGTGGTCGTATGCCTACTGCTTCATGATGCATGGTATGTTAACTTGGTTTTGATATGTGAAATTGCTATGCGTAACTTAATTTTTATTCATTAAATATCCGTCAATACTTCTATTTTCTCGCAAGTTTCCAATATTGTATTTCTGTTTAAATTTCTATTCATTTGTTCAAGTATGTTGGAACATAATTTCTTGATTTGTCTCTCATTTTATATGTTTTCGAAATGTGATTCAACTGGGCTAATGTTGACCCTTCCAGATTTCTAGGTCATATCAACAGTAGACATGATAATGTTCGAGTGTGAGTAAGATACCTATGATTTTCACTATAAATTTGCTGAAGTAAGAACAGGTCCGATGAGATTTATTCGTACAATGGTTGTCTTTTACTGAGTTTTTCAGGCACATAATGACTCTCTAGTGTGCTTAGTAATTTGGTACTCATATAATCGAATGTCAATCTTTTCGTTAGTTTTCTTATTGGACTTGGTGCTGCGGTTACTGAAACTCAATTTTTAGTGCATGTTGGATCATTAATCGAAAATATTATGCTTTTAAGTTTTAACGTCATATGCTGAAATAAGAAATTCAATTTGATTAGAGGTGATCAAGAAATGAAATTCAAGAGCAAATGATGGTTTCCCATATTTCAAAGTCACCGTTACATGCGTTTTCCACTGAAAAAACTAAATGAATAGAAGAGGCCACCACTTGTATATCAGAATGAAGAGGCGCCCATAGAAAACTCTGAAGACGCGTGCGAGCGGTCTTCTTTCTTGGACACAACAAATTGGCCTATGGAAGGAGACGGTTGATCTGCATTCCAAAATCACTTGCTGGTTTTGAGTCTCCTTTAGAAAAATGTACGAAAATATTCAAGGAAAATAGAATTTTACCTTGACATATGCGCCTGAAGTCTTCTTTGAGAAGTAGAGTTTATGACCTTGTATTGCCTGTGGCATGGGAACACATGAGGAATGAATGTGCATATCTACTCAATCATTTAACAAGAAAATTAGATATCGAATCTGCCTAAAATGAATGAATTTGACCCATGGTCTGTGATTCTTGTTCTTTACTGCTGCTTTTTTTTTTTTTTTTCCATCACTTGGATACTAGAGACATTTTTCTTTGAGAATAACATGTCCCTGCGAAACGTCCACTCAGGCAAGATTGCTGCGAACCTCTTGTGGACCGGGCAAAAACATGAGCTATGCCCGTCTTAAACTGGCCGAAATACTAAAAAGAAATGGAGAAGTGGGTAGAGCAGTCAGGCCTAAGCGGAATTGACGGCCGAACGGGAGAGAGAAGGCTCCGATCGAGGCAAAATCTGAAAAAAAAAAAAAAACGAAATGGTAAAGCAATGGTCGGGCATTGTTTGTGGGGGACACATTGATCAACCTTCTCAATGACATGCACAATTTGGCCGTCAGCAATTTCGGAAATCCTTAATTCATCAAGGCCCTCAACATGAATCAGTTCATCACCCTCTTAGATATGAAAATACTTCAGGATCTTCAAGTTTGATAACTCACCTAATCTTCCTAGAAATCTGCAGTCGTAAATGTAAAATTCTTTTAGCGATTCCAAAGCACCCACAACTTAGAATTTCAAGTACGTTTGGGTAACTTAAAACAGCGAAACATCTTCGCTTCCGAAGGGATATTAGTCCCACGTAATTTTCCAACTCGCTTGAAGATTGTGATCCATCATGTAACTCGATATCTTTTGCATTATTATAGCCTAGATGTTCCAGGAGATATCCAAATCTCTCTAGAGATTGACGGGTGTCAATATGTAGGCTCTCCAATGATTCCAATGCTCCTGATAATCGGATCTTCACGAGCTCTTACTACTAGATAAGTATGCCTGTAAGTGCCACATTCTATGATAAACTAGCAATTTAACAGCATTCGTATGGATGACTAAGGTGACCACGTACGCACAAAATTAGCACTCAGACCTAACTTTTAAGTTGTGATACACCCGGCATTACAATCACTTAAGAAAAATGTACATAGAAATATATAAAAACGGCTCCTTATAACAAAAATTCAGTCATTGAATTTTCTGGATTTTTTGTTTTATCAAAGCAACATTTGCATACATTGTGTCATATGCCATAGATCAGGTGTGGCTTCTTCTCCCACGATATGAATTTAATCCTTGCACGCCTTGCCTTGTGTGTGGCAAAGAGTTACGACACTTCCTCCTCCTTGTTAGCACGAGACACCCTTTTAACTATCTTCCAAGTCCCATCCTTGAGCCGACTTTCCGTACTGTCATCATATAAATTTCCAGTAGAAATCAAGATCATCCGAATGTTCGGAATATGCCTCACATGCTCGAGCATCAGTTTGTTGCCCAAGCTAGTTTCTAGACAACATCAACAATTTTCGCGGCATCAGAATTGCCCATCTTCAAAAAACTATATTCTCCCACCCTGTAAGACACAGAGAAATTAACACATGGGGGTGCATGACATGAGGCACCACAAACAATCATCTTCACAAGGAGACAAAACAAACAAGTCTTCTAGGGAACTTACATCAAACAACTAAGTCCGTAATATCTATGTTTAATGAACATTTATGTTTTCGGTCAGATCAAATATTATTTTTGCTTTAAGAAACACTCCGAAAATAAAAATCTACAATTTAAAAATCGACTTTCTAAACGAATCAAAAGGGGCACCCAAACTAAATGTATCCCGAGTGTATAACATGCTTCAACAAACCACTAGGGCCTGCCGGGTTTTATACTATGCAAGCCCAAGCTTGAAATCCAATTTCACATAAGGAGCTCCTGAGAACTCAACTTCCATTTTGCCCCCCCCCGAAAAAAAAAAAAACAAATAAATAAGAAGAAAGGAAAATTACAACACTCACTCAAAAGGGCCTTGGGGAGGATTAACTGATAAGTTTGGAGACTTGACTGAAGAACTATTGTCAACATTACATATTCCCTCTCTGAGACAAGGTCTATCTGGGTTTTAGGCCAATCTATGGGAACTTGCATGGGAGCAAGTTATATGGCCTTCACATATCTTTATGCATCTGGTTTTGACCACACAGCAACTTGAGACAGCGATGCAACTTTTCCAGGCCAATGGTCTTCCAAATTGCTGTAGTCATCCATATGATACGCTGGTTGAAGTACAAAGATACGACAGCAATAGCCAAAAGGGAGCTGTGAAGTTGAGTGTTAGAGTGCAAGGAGATTTAAGCTGCGACTTATGAAGAAAACCCAAAGGCTTTGTTTCATCATATCAGCAGTATGTGTTTTTGGTAATTTATCTAAACAGAGACTATGCATAGCTTCCGCAGATAATTTAGTCCAAGTATTGGTTGACTTCCTCAGATGGCAAATTCCGCCTCTATTATGAATGTACCGAGCGAATTATTTCATATTCTAGCCTCATGCTTCTATGAAGGGCTGGTGCAGAATTTAAAAGAAGATTACTTAACTCATGCAGCTCCAAGAATCACGGACTAACTACCAGCAACTCATTAATCAATGACTTGCAGTGTTTCACAAACTTAATCGATTTCCAATGTCAACTGAATAAGAAATTTTATGAAGGGTGCTAATAATTAATTTCGGAATCAGAAGATGACTTTCATGGCCATCTTCTAGCAGGATATATAAGTCCCATGCTGAGGCCTAGGTCTGTCTCCAGATCGAAAATGGAGAGGAGACTTCACAAATAGGAAAAGGACACGCAGCTTCCTTGCTGTCCTTGCTAAGAGATGATCCACTGGTTCTCGATCGATTCCTGGTGGGGCTCTTAATCTTATTATAGCGAGACTCATCTATAGATAGCAGTAATGCCCGGACACATGAAATTCTCGACGTGGTTCTTGATCGGAAACCCAAACTCGCTAAAGAACAGTTAAAGCGTTCTCGCGAACTGCGAAGAAACTGCTGACTCTTTGAGGCAGACATATGGTGCATTAGTGAGGGTCTGGTAGAAATCATCTTGATCTGTTGCTCTGAAAGGCCGATTTGACGCTTTGAAGAGCTAGTTTGCGAGAGGACGAACGTGATAGGGTCAAAAATGGCAACAACATTGTTAATCTTTTTTCTTTCTTCTTTTAATCTCTATGTTGCAGAGACATAAGAAGGAAGGACTCCATGACAGCCACTGCAAAGGCTAATGGAACAGCGACAAGTGGCTGTGATGGATGTGCTGTGATCATTAGAGTCGGTTGTAATTTCCTCTTCTTTCTGTCGGTTGAACCATATACCAACTTGGTAGTTAATGTCCAGTTGGTTTTTCTCTTTTTAATTGCTTAAGTTGACTGTAATTTCCCCTTTTTTTTTGTTTTCTGAACCATATACCAACTTGTCCAGTTGTTTTTTACTATAGCAATCATCTATGTTCTAAATCAAGAGAGGTTTTTAGATCTCATTTGAAGCGTATAATTGGTGATGGTTGTTCTGTTTGTAGATGCAGGGTTGTTCTGTTTCCTTTTTTCTTCATCTCCAAGCAAATCCCTCCCCTTCCAATCACGAACACCTTATTTATTAAAAGTTTAAGAACTTAAGTCCTTTATCTTCTCAGCCTGTGCGACATCATAACACGATAGTATTACTACAGGAATCTGAAATAAGTGTGCAGTATACAAACAAGACATCTTCATTGCAGACAATTAAACACAATAGAACATGGATTCACTAAGTAAATTCAACACGGTTGAACTTGGATTTGCTAATACAGTTGAATACATATTCACTTTTTTGGCATCATAACATTATTCTTGCCTAGCATATACACTCCACTTACGCTACCCAAAAGCAAAAGAGATAGACAAACAACACGACCATCCCCAATCCAACATTGTTGCCAATCTAAGGCAACGTAAGTTGTGTTTTTTTTGTCTAACTTCAACGTCAGCATTGTGCACATCAATTCTTCTAATACAGTTATGCCTTTAAAATAGATCTTTTCCTTTGCTCCTAGTTGAGATACTTCCACTTGTATCTTGTTCTGTTACTTACTCCTTTCTAGCTGCGTTTCGAGAATGTGGAGTTTCTCTACTTTCAACTGACCTCCATAATTTCCAATGGTCTCTTTTCATTGATCAATCCAAAAATCATTTCCCTGTCATACTTAGGATCAATGTATTTGAAAAACCGCAATCATCAACCTGTCCAATACGAGCCAGCAACTCAAATTCCACTAGTGCATCCTTGACGGAAAATTCAATTCGACAATGCACAGCATAACACATAAGAAAGCAGGTTGATTTATTGGAAACACTAGAAATTTTGTGAAATAGAGGCCTTCAAACACAGCACGACATATTCAAATTCACAATGCACGGGACCCACAATGAACGACACATAATAGTGAGCTGGTCCTACATTCAACTGGCGAATAAAAGCAACCATTTTTAACGACAATGGACTATCTTATCAATCCCAAATCTATAGCAGATTATTGACAAACCATCACCTCCAACGATAGACCTCCTTCCACTAGCCAACATAAGATCATCGGAAACAAAATTATGGAACAAAAATTTGGAAGTGAAATCTTTTTGAGTATACTCGTGACTAGCTCAAATAACTAAAGAGAAAACCAAGGTTTGTCGATTGTGCAGATTATCGAAACACATCTGCTCCTCTATAGCTCGGGTCTTAGTCTATTGTTATCTTCTTGCCCTGGCATTCAAAAGCATATGCAGCGCAACAACAAGAGCAGTGGCCTTTTAGAGCTCTAACAACGATGAGAGCACCAAGTTCATCCCAGCAGTATCACAGTCCAAGTTCGGATCGCCACCTTCAACTACTACACTTGCAGTGAATTATCAAATACCATTGGTGTATAATCCTAACAAATTACAGAATACTAGCAAGATTTAGATGCACCCAAGATATATGAAAATTAAAGATCTAACGAAATTGAATGATGCAAAATATGATCCATCTCTTCCAATAAGCATGTAAGACAGAGAACTGCAAGTTGCAGGAGTAAGAAACGCAGTTTTGAAGAGGGAAAAATGCACAAGATGTGGTAATGGCATAACCAAAGAGTAATAAAAACACCATAAAAGAGGGCAAAACCCAGAATCAGAAAAACACCGACAGTAGAAACAACCATGGATTTGGAACAGTGTAAACTCTTATTTGGATAAATCTTGGTTAAACATCCACGGATCTGGCAAGGAACCAAGAGAGAGCAAACACCAACCAACACCCCTAGAATTTAGTCCCAAATCGACATGAGCAATCGAGAGAGAGCAAAACGGCGCCACTGTAGCACACGTCAGCCGCCACAACATCGTTCATTTTCATTTAACCTACCACGAGCCACATCAGCTCTGGTTGCATTCCGTTGTGTCGAAGTAAGCCCCAGTATTTTCATGGGCAGTCTTGGACAGAACCGTCAGGGTTTGGGATCTGTGGGGCGCCAACAAAGTTTTGAAAGTGTTGATGTTACTGTGGACATATTCTAAGGTTTTTTATGGTATTTTTCTAGTAAATATAAGGATGAAAAATTAGAAATTAAGTTTACAAAAGTAGATCGATGAAAGTGAACGTTGAAGAATTAAATGAAGAAATAAGTCCAAAAAGAATTTCATATAAAGTAACTTCTAAATCATCACGGTCCCTTATCCTAGTAAAAAGAGCTTGGGAAAAAAATTGCAATGGAATTAGAAAAACAAAAGAATAACTAATACGCCCTACTTATAGGATTGGTCCTGCATTGCTAGAAAAAGCGTCTATATTCATACTAACACTTCGACTAGGGTACCTCCAGGCCAACGTCTCTCATGTTTTCAGATTTCCAAATAAACTTATTAACACTTTCTTTAAATTAATAGACCACAAAACCTTAAAAGAAGATTTTCTGTCAGAAGAAAATCAAAACTAAAGAAAATAGTTTGCAGAAATACACACTCCAAGAGAAAGAAAGGTTTGCCGGGAAGAATGATACGTAGAAATAACAAAAAGAAAGTAAATCTGAAATTATACCTAGAGTAAAACTAGGAAGTATAAATGACATAGAGAATTATTTGAACAATTTAGATTATGGCCCATTGAAAACCCCAAAGATCAATCATCCTCCTGTGGTTGGATTATAGGAGAGAACACCGCAACATCACCGTATAATGTTGAGTGGCAAGAAAGAAGAATGGATTAAACCTGCTACTTAACGGAATGGAAATAAAAATAGGGAAGAAGTCAGAAAAGAAAAACCGGAAACACCTATAACAGAACGGAGACAGCAGATCGGCTCATGGATGGAAACGATGATCTGTGTCCTGTAACCACTTGTTGGTTTTGGTCCTCCTTAAGAGAAATGTAGGAAAATTCAAATAAAAATAGATTTCTACTGTGACATATTGGTCTCAAGTCTCCTCTAAAAGGTAGAGTTTGTAATCTTGCGTTGCCTGGGGGTGAGCACACACGAAGAATGAAGAACGTGCGTGCCTACTAAATATGTTACATTACCTTAGATCTTCCGCTTGCTTCTTTGCTTCTTCATTCTTGCCTTATTGTTCTTCTCGTGACCTCGATGTTTGAGGCTCAGCCTTGGCCGAACTTGAACCTTTCTGTATCCCTGCTCTTAAACTTGATACTATTTTAGTCGTGCCCCTTCCTAAATTCAAAGTTGTGTTCCTTCCTGAACTCACAATTGTGCCCTTTCCTGAAGTTGAACCTCTGCCACTTCTTGTACTCAAAGTCGCGTTGCTTCGTGAACTAGAAGTTATGCCCGTCGTAGATGTGTCCATTCTTGAACTTGAACCCCTACCCAATCCTAAACTCAAAGTCACGCCCCTTCCTGAACTCAAAGTTGCGCCCCTTGAACCTTTGGCCCTTCCTGAACTCGAGGTGACGCTACTTCGTGAACTTGAATCTATGTCCTTTCCTAAGTTTGATGTCGTGCCCTTCCCTAAAGTAGAAGCTGTGCCTCTAACTAATCTCAAACCTTTGTCGTTTCTTGAACTTGAAGCTATATCCTTTCCCCTGCCTCTTTCTGCAGGATCCCTTCTTGGGTTTGAAGCACATCCTGTCAAACTTCCTTTGCCTGTTTTCGCAGGTACTAGGTCAGTCTCCACAGTCCTGTCCCTTTTCACCTGGACCACGTTGAAATTCAACATAAGTTTTAAGGAATGCACAATTAAGATAATGCAAATCTTCAGTACTTACAGAAGAAAAGTCTCCTTGATCCTCAACTTCAGTTTTAGCTTTGCAGGATCTCTCGTAGTGTTCAACTCCTTCGCATGTTTGGCAACTTGACCCAACAACGTCACCTGGGTTGGCAGGTTCTCCAATCTCATCCTTGTATTTCTCCCTGTTTTCCATACTCGCGACTTTCCCGCCATCGACACTGTCATAGCACCCAATCCTTCCGTCTGTCATTTGCCACCTATTTCCCGTGGCCTCAAAACGTTCAGCATTGCTCGGCTCTGACTGAAAATCATCAATGGAGGAGGTGCCATCAGTCTCGGTTTCACCAACAGACGCAGAGTCTGACGCTTTATCAGAAAACCTGAAATGTCGAACTCAGAATGGGGCTGAGTTCGACATTATTTATATATAGCACCTTATGCATTATCCACATAACCTTAATGGTTTAATTATTAGATTAATTTATTAAATTAATTTCTTTAGAATTTATCATCACTCTACACTAATTATTCCAGACCATGCCAAGTAAAGGAAAAAAAGAAGAAGTAAAATCTTGCTATTCTAATTCCATATCAAGTTCCGTTTCTGTTTCTCACTTTAAGGCAGACTAATCATAAGTAGGAGTCATCCTATGGGTAAGCCCGCGCTAAGGTTTATTTATTTACCTGGATAAATGTCATTATTTTGGTGAACGTAATCCTTCAGGTTACATTCCCTTTAATTACAATAATATACTCTTTTTGGATAATTTTATGTACTTCATGTAGTACTATCTTTAATGTTAGCTATTTATTTCAATTATAATACTACTATTGTTTTACATTTGGAACTGAAAAGGAGTTCTATTTTCTACTTTTAGAATGAAAAATCCATAAATGCGGGACACATTTTTGTAATCAGTCTATGATAATCTGTATGTTGTTGTATTATTTATTAATCTAAAGTAATATGCTTCAAGATCAAATAGTAACTCTTTCTGTCCATAAGTTGCACTTTTTAGTGAAACAGTATGTTTGCTCATATTAAAGTTACTTCCTGACATAATATAAAAGTATTTGTTCAAGCAATATGTGTTTTAATTTAATTTGAAAGAATCATGTATAATAAAAACACGTCAATCCCGCGTGCTGACGATTTGCAGTGGTACTAAAAATGCATTGTCAACTTCTGAAGCCCACTAACCAAAAAAAAAAAACTTTTGAAGCCCACTGGTGGCTCAGAATACAAAGCTAGTCAAGCCCACTGGATACCCATGCCACCGGCAAAGCAGCAAATAAATGGGATACGCGGGGTGCGTTTGGTTGTGTTTTACGTTTAAAAATTGTTGAGGAATAGAAATAAAAAAAAGTGTTTTACTGTTCCTCGGAACAATTTCGAACAAAAAAAGCGTGTTTGGTAAACTTGTTCCGGGAACAAAAAATAAATAGAAACACGTTTGGTAAATTTGTATATTTTTTTATTTCTTTTATTTTTCTTATTTTTTTATTTTTTTATTTTTTCTTTTTCCTTTTTTTTTTTCTTCTTTTGGCCGGTCGCCGGCCTCGGCCATGGCCGGCGACCGGCCGGCGAGGGCCGGCAGCCTTGCCTAGCCACGGCGAGGCTCGCCGACCCCCGGCGAGGATCGGCCTCGCCTTGATCCGGCGAGGCCGAGCTCACCCAGCGGCGGGCGGCGCGGCCTCGCCGGGCCACCGCCGGGCGACGCCGACTCGCCCCGGATCCGGCGAGGCCGACGCTCGCCGGCCGCCGGGCGAGGTCGGCCTCGCCGGATCCGGGCGAGATCGAGCTCGCCAGCCGGCGCGAGGTCGGCCTCGCCGGATCCGGGGCGAGCTCGACCTCGCCCGGCCGGCGGCGAGCCTCGGCCTCGCCGGATTTGGGCGAGCTCGAGCTCGCCCGGCCAAGGCGAGCCGACCCTCGCCCGGCTACGGCGAGCCTCGCCGTGGCCGGGCGAGGCCGCCGCCCTCGTCGGCCGGTCGCCGGCCATGGCCGAGGCCGGCGACCGGCCAAAAGAAGAAAGAAGAAGAAAATAAGAGAAAAAGAAAAAAAAAAAAAGAAAAGAAAGTATTTCTCAAATGTGTTTCAGAAATAAGAAACACAAATTTTGTGTTTCTTATTTCTGTTCCTTTTTGTTCCCAGGAACAAAAAAAGAAAAAGTGTTTAGAAACAAAAAAAAAAGAATACAAACAAACGGGCCCACAGTTACTACTTAATCTTCAAGTGGATAGATTAGCTCTGAATTAAATTGCATAAACATTCTAACAAAATTATTAAAGAAAGAGACAAAACAAACATTCCGAGTATCTTCACTCAAGAGGTCAAGAACAAATTCATAGGAGATTGATCATCATAATATCAAACATACATACTACGAACTAACTATCCCATGTTCATCATTCATTTCCCATGTGGCAACACGTGGCAGAATCTAATTAGTTTTTTTTTTTTTTTTGCACAGTTATGATTGAATAATCTGACATTAATTTCACCACAACTTATTAATGAAATAATTGACTCGAATCGTTGATAAGTACTACTGTCATATAAAACATTAAGTGTATGCATTAATTATGGTTATTGCAAAATAATAAGAAAATTAGAAGACAAAAAACATCATATAATGCTTTTGAAATCTATAATTGGTGATCTTTTATCTAATTTCTTGTCTATGAAAGCAATTTTTGATGATTAATACTTTAGGAATGATTAAATGAGTTTACTGGCAATATCAAAGAGCCAAAACTATCCAACACCAAAAAGGCAAGTAGAGATAAGCGACTAAGATTATAAAAACAAAAAAACAAAACAAAGAAATGCAACGTAAATGATTAAAGTACAACACAAAATGGGAAACTAAAACGAGGGAGGAAATATTTTTTAGTAACCCTAAATATCCAACACTAGAGAACGATGGAAATAAATCAGCCACCTAAGAAATTACGGAGCAACTGAAAAATGGCAACTTTAAAATGGCGGATATTGTGTTACTAAAGAAAGGAAGATATTTGGCCTAAAGAGAAATTAAACAAAAGTTCCACACATTGATGAAGAAGATATCACACCTTGTTTGATGTAATAAGAAGAATTTCTTCTCTATAATGCTTCAAAAGCATTATCCATTTAGAATTTTTGATAGAGTCTCCGCAACACATTATATTGACTAAGCAATCATCTGGTATTTTTGTGCAAGATGCGCCAATCAACTGTCTCAATGACATGCACCTTTCGACCTTTAAGGATTTCAGAGACTCTAGCTCATTTAGACCCTCAATATCAATAAGTGCCCTGCAATCTTCAATTTTCAATTTCTCCAGGTTCTTCAAGAATGATAACCCACTTATTCTTATTAAAGAGTTGCACTCATCAACGCTTAAGTACTCCATTGATTTTGAAAGACCCATGACTCGTATCTCAACTAGCTCTGGACATTTTGACACACGCACTTTCCGTAGCTTCCTCAGTTCCAAAGGAAAAGATAATCTTTGAAGCCATACACAATCCTCAAGAGTGAATTTCTCCAGTCGTGGAAGTCCCTTGAGCGGAATGTCATCCACTTCAGACCGATAGAACTCTAAAGTCGACAAATTTCTCCAGCTCCAGGTGGAGGACGGAAGCTGCTCGAGGGCTTCTTGGTCCCAGTCAAACGAAGTAAGCTCTTCTAGATGAGGAAGAGAAGCTAACTCTAGAGGTGCGAGAATTTTAGATGGAGATCTAGAATCTTTGGTAGAGTCTCCACACCACATTATATTGCTAACGCAATCATCTGGTATATTTGAGCAAGATGCATCAATCAACCATCTCAACGACATGCAACTTATGACCTTCAAGAACTTTAGAGAATCTAGCTCATCAAGGCCCTCGACATTAGTAAGTACATTGCACTTTTCGATTCCCAAAGTCTCTAGGTTCTTCAAGTATGATAACCCACTTATTCTTGTTAGAGATTTGCAATCATCAATGCCCAAGTGTTCCAACGATTTCGAAAGACCCACAATTTGTATCTCACCTAGCTCTGGACAATATGACACGCACACTTTCCGGAGCTTTCCTAGTTCCAAAGGGATGGATAATCTCTGAAGTTGTATACAACTGTCAACAACTAATTTCTCCAATTGTGGAAGTCCCTCGAGTGGAATGGCTTCCACTTCACAACAATTGATCTTTAAAGTTTCCAAATTTCTCAAGCTCCAATTGGACGACGGAAGTTGCATGAGGGGTTTTGGGTCTAGGTGTCTCAAAACAAGCCCTTCCAAATGAGAGAGAAAGGCTAATTCTGGAGGTGCAGGGACATCAAGTAGATTTAACTTCAACTTTTTCAATCTAGATAACATCCCAATCCCCCTTAAGTTGCATCCTATGAGTGGTTTTGAATTCTCTCTAAGACATTGGTAATTACTTAGTCGTAGTTCAACCAAATTAGTAAGGTTTGACAGATTAGGGATTGAGAGCAATGATTTAGATTCAAGAAGTAGACAAGTCAAACTCGTGGGAAGCTCCGGCAAAACTTGAATCTCATGACAGCCTATTAAGTTTAGTGTTTGGAGGTGATGGAGCATGTTGATTGTCCTTGGAATTCCACAAATACCAGTCCGCTTTAAATTTAAGATTCTTAAAGATGACAATTCACCAATTCCAATGGGAATTTCACCTATCACATTGTGCCCTGAGAGATACAACTCTTCAAGATTGTTCAACATATTGATATCACTAGGTAACGCCAAACATCTGGAGAAGATAATCTACCCTTTAAACGCAATATGCGTAATGATTTTAGCTTTCCAATGGAGTTGGGAAGTTTGCTTATTATCGTGTCTGTCAAAAGAAAATTTATCAAGTTTCAGACTACAAACATTTGTATTTTAATTTTCCAATGGAGTTTAGAAGTTTGGCAAGGCGCATACCGATAAGTTTAATTCTGCCAATGAGGTCAAATTCCCAATTGAGCATGGAAGTTCTCTCAACTTGTTACATCTCGACAATGAGAAATGCTGAAGCTTTACTAGGTTCCCAATTTCTTCAGGCAAATCCATAAAATGCTCACACTGTTCGATCTTTAACTCAATCAACGATTGTAAATTTCCAATGAAGCTTTCAATTCTCTTTAGACCAAAGCATCCTTCAAGAGTCAATCTCTCTAAATTCAAGCATCTAGAGATGTCTGGGACTGTCGTTATTCCCAAACACCAAGTAATTGATAGAAGTTTTAAAGCCCGTGCCCTCTGTAAAAATGGATGGCATGTCAAGTGTAAGAACCATTGCATAGTACATAGGGGAACTAGCAGACTAGAATTAAAACATGTAATTTACCTTGATCAAGTCCCATGCTTTTGAATCATCCTCAAAATCAATACAATGAAAATTACAAACAACAAGCCGATCCAAATACAAATTGTCTGCCCTAAAATCCTTCTCAGGAGGAAAACTCCACAAAAACCATCTTAAATTTGAATGACACCTTTTAAAGTCCCTAGCAAAAGTTCCATGCTGTAACTCGAGGAGTCTTAGGTTTGGAAACCTTTCAAAGTCTTCATTTGTTATCTCTATGGAGTGGTCCCGTCCATTTTTTTGAAGTGCTTGAACCTTGTCCTTCCTCTGCAGTTGAAATTTCGCAATGATGTGAAGAAGTTTGTCAACTTCCAACCACTATGTTTTACAACTTGAATAGGCAAGGAAAAAAAAATTATATACGACTTCTATTTGAAAATTAGACATTTCTCACTTACCTCTTCGATTTTTATTATTTCAAGGACCTCATTTGCGGTCCATAGCCTACTCCGCTTGCCAAGATTACTTGGATTTTCTTGACGGACGATTTGCCTTCCCATGTCTATGAGTTGATCGTGCATCCAAAATTTATCATTGTCGAATATCTTTATCAAGCATTTGTTGGTGAGGACCTCAATTCCTCTTTCAGGATAAAATTGACAATCGGTCCACATGTAAATTGCATCAATCTTACTTTTATTGAAAAAGAAGCATGCTATATCAAGAAATATTTGTTGTTGATATACGTCTAAGTCATCATAGCTAATCCTCAACTTTTTTAAAATCCCTTCCTCAGGTACATTCCTTAACCGGACAAACGTCTCTTTCCAAAATGCTTCATCTCTCCTTCTAAGTAATGAACCTGTCACTTCAATAGCCAATGGAAGCCCTCCAGTACTTGAGACAATTTCACTTGAAATTTCTTGATAATCATCTGGAGGAATGTCTCTACCAAAGGCATGTCGACAAAAAAGTTGAAGTGCAAGACCATCATCCATCTTTAGCATCTCGAACGGTAGAATTTTACCTTTAAATCCCTCAACTTGCAAAATGGCTATATTTCTTGTTGTAATAATTATCCTAGATCCTAAATGTAACAAAGAATGTCCTATTAGTTTCTTTATGTGCTCTCTATTATCAACATCATCCAAAACCACAAGGACTTTCTTAGTGCTGAGTGTGTCTCCAATCCTTTGCATTCCATGTTCACTATCCTTGAATTGTTCTACGATCCGGAACCAACAACGTCGATAATAATTTCTTCGTAATTCGACTATGCCCTCTTTGGTCGACGAGCTTTCTCGAACGTCCTCAAGGAAGCTACGACACTTTCCAAAGTGGAAAGACAAATGATTGAAGATGACCTTGGCAATAGTTGTTTTACCAATGCCACCCATTCCATAAATTGCAATGAGCCGCACATCACGATAATTGACATCTAATAATTCTGTCAAGTGTTTTACCCGGTCATCAAGTCCAACTAAATGTTCAGGCACTAATTTTTGTCTTGTCTCCAGCTTCTCCAATACCTTTTCAACAACTGATTCCAATCTTTGCTTGGCTGTCATGTACACAAGCGCTTTCGTTAATTGTCTAGATTAATTTCATACCCACACATTACACGTGGGTTTGCCAAAATTTGAACTTGAAAAGATTGAAATACATCACGAAGGATATTTAAATACTTTGAATAATCAATATAGACTAATTTAGTGAATTCACTTTATATTTTGTACATTTAAGAATATAAAAATTTCGGAAGACCATAATATTGGCTGACATGATTGCCGGAGTTACCAAGTGGTTAATATATCGTACATAAGCAAAGTTTTGGCATATATAGCAAGGCCTAGAAAAAACCCTAACACTCGTAATAGGAGAACTATGAAACGAGATAATGTAGACGCGTGCAATGTTATCCATTAAACACTACAGTTTGGTGAAAATATATATTAGCCCCCAAAAAAAAATATTCCAAATCATTCGTAATGTCTTAACTTATACATGTCATTCTTCTATCAATCCGATTATGTCACGTATAATTGCATTTTAAGAACCGTGTCATATTAAGATTTGTTCAAAATTGAAAATTAATAAACCGGCTTCCATGGGGTTAACTTGGTGACTAAAGAATGAAGATATGTGCGTGGATTGCGTGTGCAAGAGCAATTTGATTCTCCTCATTATCAAGTGGAAACATGCCTAAATTTCACTCACTTATCAACTTTGGCTTGCACTTTAGCTCGTCCATAGAATTAGGGTGCGTTTGGTTGTGTTTCTGTTTAAAAATTGTTCCAAGGAACAGAAATAAAAAAAAGTGTTTCTATTCCTGGGAACAATTTCTGAACAAAAAAACGCGTTTGGTAAACTTGTTCCGGGAACAAAAATAAAATAGAAACACGTTTGGTAAATTTGTATAATTTTTTATTTCTTTTATTTTTTAAATTTTTTATTTTATTTTTCTATTTTCTGTCTTATTTTTCTTATTTATTTTTCCTTATTTTTTCTTTTTTTCTTCTTTGGCGGTCGCCGGCCTCGGCCATGGCCGACCGACCGGTGGCCTCGCCTAGCCACGGCGAGGCCGAGCTGGCCGTGGGCCGGGCGAGGCTCGGCCTCGCCGAGCCACCGCCAGGCTACGCCAACTTTGGCGGTGGCCGGGCAAGGCCGAGCCTCGCCGGCCGGCGGGCGAGCTCGGCCTCGCCGGCCCCGTGAGGCCGAGCTGGCCGTGGGCGGGCTCGGCCTCGCCTCGGGCCCAGGCGAGGCTCGCCTCGCCTCGGCTGGGCGAGCTCGAGCTCGCCCGGATCCCAGCAAGGCCGAGCTCGCCCGGCGGCCGGCGAGGCTCGGCCTCGCCGGCGACGCCGACCGGGCGGTGGCCGGGCAAGGCCGAGACTTGCCGGCGGCTGGGCAAGCTCGGCCTCGCCGGATCTGGGCAAGCTCGAGCTCGCCCGGCCAAGGCAAGGCCGAGCCTCGCCCGGCCACGGCCAGCTCGGCCTCGCCGGGGCCGGCGAGCCTCGCCGTGGCCGGGCGAGGCCGCCGGCCCTCGTCGGCCGGTCGCCGGTGACCGGCCAAAGAAAAAAGAAAGAAAAAAGAAGAAGAAAAGAAAAATATAGAAGTATTTCTAGATTTTGTTTTCGAAACAAGAAACAACTTTTTGTATTTCTTGTTTCTGTTTCTTTTTTGTTCCCTTGAACAAAAGAACAAAAAAGGAACATAAACGCACACAAACACGTTTACTGTTCCTTTTTGTTCCCAGGGAACAAAAAAACAGAAATTTATGTTCTGAAAGAAATAGTAAGTGCAGCCAAACACACCCTTAGTAGGATAAATCGTGTTTTTGAAATTTATCCATTTAAGACGGACTTCCTTATTAATATGAAAACAAAATGAAGAGGTCTTGTTAGTTTGTTTTCCAATAGCTCCATCTTTTTGTTAGAAGTACAAGATTCTCAAGTGGCATGTCGGGCACATGTACTTCATAACCAAAAGCATAAGAGATTGGCAACTCCAAAAAAACAATGCAAAAACAGCTAATTTCATTGGAGATGCTAACGGGAGCCTACATGCTACAGTTATGCATGGTAGGTGTTAATGAACCATGTGCTATATTTAAATTTATCAATTGAAGCCACATTACGTGTTGTCATTGAGGAAAGATGTTAAGCATATTAAGTTGTTAATATAAATGTCATGCGACGACCCCCAAAACAATAACAAATGTCTTATTACGCCGCCTCACTGCCATGTCACAACCAACTCGTCCACAGCTCATGTTTGAGCCAAGTGGCCCACTATTCATTTCCACCTTTGTAGCTATGGATTAGATTAGATGGATGATTCCTATATCAAGGCTGTTTACTTTACTAAGACAACCCTGAACAAAGGTGAAAAGAAAAATAATAAGGAGAAATTGCAACAACTATTTTCCAAACAAATTGAATCCCCAACTTTTACGTTATTTTTCAAATTGAATCCCTAACTTATTTATCCTTTCCATTTTATTATCAAAATTACCATCACCACTCTCTTCCACCTATCGCCATCGACCTTTGCTCACCGTCCATCCTCGGTCGCTTTCTAATGGTCCGCTGCTCGTACGAGCGCAAAGTTCCTGCATCCCCTAGACCGTGAGACCCTTCTCTCTCTCTCTCTCTCTCTCTCTCTTCTTCTTCTTTGTGCTCGTGACCACACCAATTTTTGCCATCGTTGACCTCGGATCAAAGGTCGGGAACGATTTTCCTTACATCTTGTCCAAATCGAGGTTGCCCGGCCTCGATTTAGACCTATAGCAAGCTCTGCAGGGCTCGAGGCCCGAGATGACGGCCCCGAGGCCCCGGGCTGATGGCCTCGTCTTTCTTTACATGTTTTAAAGATGCTCTTGCTCCTATTGAATATTTAGACATGATCTTTCTTCACCGAATCTTTCTTTCCTTGTATAACTGGTGTTTCTTAAGGAGCATTCATAGCTCTTGCTTCCATTGAATATTTAGACATGATCTTTCTTCACCGAATCTTTGTTTCCTTGTATAATTGGTGTTTCTTGAGGAGCATTCATGAATGAGTAAAATAAAGTCGGCACCAAATGCAATCTCTACTTTTGTTCATCTTCTCTCCATAATTGGAAAATGAAAACTGATATTCTTACTTGAGGGTAAATAGATTTTTTTTTTTTGGGTGGAAATTAATGAGAATGCAGATTAATGTGGGTGCAAAATCTGAAATAGGTAGGGATCTTAAAAGAATGTTACCTTTGGTCTTTCTTCACATTCCATCCCTTGATTTCATCAACCTTTTCAAGAGCCTTTCTCCAGTCATTGACTTCGACGGGAAACTTCTTCTCATGTTCTAGTAAAGCATCACTATATAGTGGAGTCTTAAGTTTAACATCTTTAGGTTCCACGTCGAAAAAAATGGGATAGATACTTTTTTGACCCTGTGACTTAGACACAATGTCTGTCATGAGCGCAAGCTCATGAATGCACCACTTACTAGAAGCATAATTATGAGAGAAGATGGATATGTAAAGTATGGAGTGGTTGATGGCGTGAAGAAGGTTGTCACCAATCCCTTCACCTTCATGGAGTTCATCTTCGTCTCTAAATACACGGACTCCGGCATATATCAAGTCGCGGTAAAGGAAGTCAGTGAATCCATGACGAGTGTCGGACCCTCTGAAATTCAAGAACACTTGGTACTCACCTCCTGTTTCTTGGGCAGCATCACCATGCGATCCGGCCCCTGAGTTTGCCATAGCTATGAAGCTTATTAATTCCAGATATCTCCCTCCGCTAAAGAGAAAAAAAAAAAAAGGTTGGTGTGGCGTGGCCTAGCTAAGAAATGAACTGAGTTTTTGGATATGAACTGGGCAAGGGATTGCCGATACCTTTAAAGACTTGGCCGGCTCGCTTTAAACTCTAATATAATTGTCTATGTTCTGCATTAGCAAGTAGACACTGATGAAGGTGTCCAACACTTTTTAACACGCATGGAAATTTTTAAAGACTCCTTGAGAGACCACACAAAGGTCGATCAGAAGTTTCTTTTTCTTTTTCCCTTTGGGATAAAGTCATCGGGTTTCTTAATCATTAATCAAGTCCCTCAAAAATTATTTTTTTTGTCCAACTAACTTACTAAACCGTGCTCTTCGAGTTGGCCGTTCCATTAAAATTGTAAACGGAGATGTTGACATGGCCACTTGATGCCGACGTTGCACCTTATGGGCAATTATAGCATAAAAAATTATTTTCCAATTTTAAAAAAATAAAAATTTGGAAAAATCTAAGACTTTTTCTGGTTTGATCCACGGAAGTTTGAAAGCTTTATCGAACTTTGATAATACTATGTTAGTTTAGTGGAAATGGTTTCCCCAAAGAGAGGAAAATATTTCGATATTTTGCAATGGATTTGTCACGCACAAGCACGTGTGGTGAGACAAAAGGAGAACGGGAGGAGGGAGATGAGGGGTTAGTTCAACCTAGTGAAAGGGAAAATTATTTTAAAAATTTTAAATTTATTACACTTTTATCAATTACATCATAAATATTTTAATTTTATCAATTGAATTATGAATCTTTTTACTTTGTCATTTGGATTAATCTAATCAATTTTGGCCGAAAAATTACTAATTTTGACACTGGCCATTTAATGCGGTAGGACCGGCACTAATATGAATAATTTTTTTATAAAATTTTCATATTTTTTGAATTATTTATTTTTCTTTATTGCTTATTTTAACTTAGGGTCCGTTCGTTTCGTGGAAAATGAGCCATTTCTAGAAAATAATTTCCCAGAAGTCATTTTTCAGGGAAAATAACAATATTTTCGGTGTTTGGCTAAAACTGAAAATGTTTCGAAAAATATTTTCCGGTGTTCGGCAAGGAAAATATTTTTCCGCTCACTAGATTGGCGGCGAAAATATCAAGTTCAAGGCTCGCTAGATCGACAAGCGCGAGCTTGAGATTGACGAGCTTAAAGTTCACTTGGTGACAACCGACGACTAGCCAAGAAAAAAAGAAGATGGGAAACAAAGAAAAAAAAAAAAAGGAAAGGAAATTAAAAATAATTCGAATTAAAAAAGAAAAATACAATTTAAAAATAATTCGAATAAAAAAGAAAAGAAGAAAAATAAAGGAGATGAGGAAGTGGGGATTTGTAGAGGTATGAGATAAGAGAGATCAAGTGAGGAAAATGTTTTCCACTTTTCAAAAGTGGAAAACATTTTCCTTAATTTAGAAGACTTTTTTTCTTTTGATGGAAAACATTTTCTTGGAAAATATTTTCCGTAAAATGAATGGAGCCTAAAAATAATTTGAATTAAAAAATAAAAAGAAAATTAAAAAATAATTCAAATAAAAAAGAAAAGAAGAATAAGAAAGGGAAGGAAGAAATGAGGATTGTAAAGGTGTGAGATAGGAGAGATCAAGTGAGGAAAATGTTTTTCACTTTTCAAAAGTGGAAAACATTTTCCCTACTTTAGGATATTTTTTTCTTTTGATGGAAAACATTTTCCCTAAGGAATTCATTTTCCATTAAACGAACACCGGAAAATCTGAAAACATTTTCCTGGAAATTATTTTCTGCGAAACGAACGGAGCCCAAAAGGCCTTTGCATTTCCTTAAGGACATTCCCCCATAGTCGAACCAAACGGGCCTAAGTGGGTGGAGAAGGGAGGAGAAACATTAGAATTTCAACTTTTTTAGTCCAACTTAGCGAATACATGTCCATCAAGGCGCCACATCAACAATTGACATGATGCTCGCAAAACCTCCAAAGGCTCATTTGGCAATCTAAATTTTTTTCTGTTTGTGAATGATTTTCTCAACTTAACAAAAAAAGAAGAAAAGGTTGCCTGTGTTGTCCAGGTTCATCCAGTCACAACAAAACTCATCCCATCCGATTAACACAAAACTCGTCCTAAATTTTTTGAATCCAAACAAAAGAGATAAAGGACGGAAAAAATCACCACTATCCACACGCATCATATAGCGTCTTAAAATGATCCACCGAAAATCCCAACAAGATCAACACCCATTCTAAATAATACCCTGAGAAAAAATTGAGAAAAATGCGGCTTTCCCGGAAAAACCCGCGAAAGCAAGAGACTCAGGAAAAACGCACAAAGGAGAAGCAACAAATGTACGGAGGAGTCTCGTTGGCTGGCCCAAATTATTGCTTCTTGCGATCGAATGTCAGTCCCGACCTCGACGTACAAATCAATGAACCCTTTTTGAGATGCTGCTTGCACCATTCCGTTCACTTGCTCATCGCCCTTGATCTCTATGAGCAACGTGTGGCCCATACCAGGAGCCACATACCACATTCTCTCCATACGAAAGCCGTAACCTTCGACGTCAGCAATCAATTCTCTATATGTCACTGAACCTGGAGTCACATCTTCTTTTATCCTCTTTATTCCACCAGCAAACCCAAACCCCTCGCTCTTCTTCTCTGCTCCAAGGACGAATATGATCGTGAAGGGAAGTTCCACCTGTGATGTAACAAAGTTCGACGTCAGAGCCAAACAACATATGTATGGGACATATATATCAAACCTGTTTGCATTTTTACCCAAAATCCAATCGGCACAGACATCATTTAATAGTTAGAGACAAATCTTGTGGTCAGCTGTCAAACGAAATAGCAATAATACTTATTTGGATTTTTCTTTCATTAACTAAATTTGAACTTTTAACAAGTATGTGATGTAAATCTTAATTAAACATCAACTAAGTTAGATTATTATCTAACTAGGGGTACTATCTCATCAATGTTTGTTAGTGCAAATAAAACTTCCCTATCAAATCAGGACATATTAGGTCCCTTGAGAAACATTGTCTTTATACTGTTAGAGTTACAGGAAAATCGGATTAATAGAAACCTTTTTACAAAAATTTATTTGAATATCATAGTGCTATCTTTTATCTCGATTAATTCTTATTGATACACAAACTATTGCATCTCCGCTCTTCAAATAAAGCTTTATCCACATCTTGATGGGTGTCGCATCTGAGATTACTTTGTATATTGCAATGTTTACCTTGCTAACAGTTAAAAATTGTAGTCAAGGTGGAAGAGCAAGGAAATTTTCCTAAAGTGCCCAGCACATGAATCTTTTGCAATTTATGTATACAAGTTTTTCATAACTTAATAGATTGTACAATTGATGTCAAAAGATTATCTTTTGTACATGAATACTAGACTTAGTGAAGTAATGTACTTACTTTTGGTTCGCTAGTACTAGTCTAGAGCTATTTCCTTTCCTTTATTATTCCTATTTGTACTTTACCTTACATGTAAATTTTCCTTCCTAATGTAGTCATCTTCTAACCACTCATAGAAACACAAAAAAGAGCCTATTTTTTTCTGAGATTTACTAGTATAATAATTTTTGAATTATTGTGAGAATAACTGTTTGTTGTGAGCCACAAATTATTAAAGAAGTTGGTCTCACAACAATTTATGATTATTTGTTATTTGATTTTTTGTGGTCCTGAATAGACTGCTATTCTCACAGTAGATTAAAAACTATCACCCAATTATTTCTTTTCTTTTTAATTCTTTTTATATTTCAAAAATTATCCTTCATCATATATGCTTACTTTTACTAGCACCAATGAGCAAAAAGTTACTAACAATTTATTTCTAGCTTGTTTCTTTTCATTATACCCAACGACTTGAAAGGATTACACTGCTTCTTTCTCACTTGTACCTCCTTATCAATTACTCTGCTCAATTTCAATCCCTTTTCTATCCACATGTTGATACTTTTCTCAAGTGAAAATTTTGTAATATATGGTTATATAGTTCTGAACATTTATATATGATTGCAAATTACTGATGTTTTGACGCAAAAGAGAACCATTAATCTTGTTTTTAGAAAGAAAAAAATGGCTGCTCGCATATGCTTGTATTAAAATGCAAAATTTTATTAATAATGGTTAATTTGAGACAATATTATCAACTTAACTTTTGATAATAATGCCTTTTGTGATGTTAAAATAATTGCATGCATTTTGTTGAAAACGTGTAGTTCTACGTATATTGTATATGGTGGTGAATCTTTCTAATTTTATGATTGACAATTAATCTCCTAGTAAAATTTTTATGATGGTAGGTAATCATACACTAATTCTTACACTCATTAAAGATTTTTCTATAAGATTTAATCGATTAATTCTATCATTTCATAAGTCTCGTGATATTTTTTCCCAATACATGTTATCTTTGCTGATATAAACATAAAATCTATATATAACCTATGTTAGGTTTAGTTGGGTTGGCAAATAAAAATTTAGTTTCTCATGATTCATAAAATTTAGTAATGTAATTCTTAAAAAGCTAGTCATGTTATCGAATATATTATAAGCGTATTTTTAAAATGTTTTGTAACATTTTAATTGGCCTCAATATTTAAAAATTTCGTTTATTGGTATAGTGCTCCAATAGGGCATTTTATTTCTAATCCTAGTAAATATGCACGCATCACGTGTATGTAAAAAACTAACATTTAAAAGATTTCATAGAATTGCCTAATTGTGAAAGATTTGAATAATTAAGGAATTGAAGAAAAAAATATTATCAACATAGTATAAAGAGATTGGAACGTATCTGTGGAAAGTGAAAAGCATTTTCAGATTTGAAATTATTTTGAAAAGGTTGTTTATAAGATAGAAACATTCAAGTTTTAAAATTGAAGTATGTGAGAGATAAAATACAATATCAATTTACGAATTTGTCCATTGATTGAATATTTATAAATAAATAAATAAATAAAACTAATTAAGTATATTTTGGGATGGTAAAAAATATTTGTGGCACTTTAAAAGTATTAGGTTTTCTTTACTTTATGTAATAATATAGATAATTATTGATAGATATCTCCTATAAAATTTGTCGATTTAAAGATACTTTTTGGTTTATGGCGCTCTGTCTCTTATCGTAGGAGGTCTTCCTTATGGCATATTTTTTCAAGTATTCAGTTTCACTAATAAGATAAGAAGGTTTGAGAAACTATCTATAGAACAAACAAATGATAATTCATGATTTGATAACTGAATCGTTTACATGTCAGCTCTAAATCTAGATCATGGTAAAAAATTGTTTGAAAGGTAGACACTTGAAGGACATAATTGGGAGTGGATTTTTATGCCTGTCCAATCAAAGTGTGACTCGAAGGACAAAGTTACTAGTGGACTCTTATGCCTGTCCATTCTATTAGACAAATATTTGGAACACGTTCACCGCACACGGGTCAACATATTGCATTTTTTTTGTGGATGAATGGGTATTGGTTAGTTTTTGAATTATTATTTTGTTTGTCTATAGTCCATGCTCAATAGACAATCCTTTGAAAACATAAAATGAATGCGTTAATAGAGTAGAAATTTTTTATCTGAATTGGTTGAAAAAGATAATCTAGATATAAAAGGTTGAATCTACAAATCCCAAAATGTAAAGACATGAACCACAATGTTAGTCAATACAAAAAGGCTAGTCAAGGTCTATAAGCATGAGATCTTGTCGAAGTTAGCATTGACCAAATATCGGAAGAGACAACAGCCGTGATGTGGGTTCATCTTCTTTATAAACTCCTTGCAGCAACTATTCTCGGTGTCTTGCGATTACTATTATTGATTTTGTCATATCTTATTATAAAGACAAATAATGCTCTTCTACGTTACTAGAGATGCCTATCTCCTAAAGAATCTAAAATGCAAGAATATAAAAAATAATCAATAAATTTGAAGGAAATTCCAATTTTTTTGAAAAATGTTTCATAACCTTTGAGAAAAAAATTTAGATGTCAACATATGTGGAAACTTATCCAATGCTTAGCTTCACAGATTGCACAAATGGGAAGCATTGGAGCATTCCTTCCAATTGGGAGTTTTCAAAGAAACAATTGCTCACTTAGATCCTAGCGAGAGTTAGCATGAAACTTGAAGGGTGGCAGGAAAAGTTACAATTAAGAGCTAGGAAGGGAGTACTTATTAAAGTAACCTATGCTATTTTAATATTTAAAATCTTGGACTTTATTTGCAGGGGAATTGAGCGAAAAATGGCATCTTTTTTTTTTTTGGAAAAATTATAAAATGGAACTAGAGTACGTTGAAGAAAAAAGGAAGGGGAAATGGGGTTGAATATCTATTGAGCTTTAACAGAGCTATGCTTGCCAAGCAATCTTGGAGAATAGCTTCCTGTCCCAATACTTTAGGTAGCAAAAAGGGCATCGGGCATCTTTAGAATGGCAAGTCTTCTATGGACAGAGATTACATTTCTCTCTTTGTTAGGTGGATGATTGGGGATGGAAAGCTGATTCGAATCAAAGCGGACAGTTGGCTTCAAGGGATCTAGGGTATGGACCAGTTAAGAAGGATGATCTTTAGTTTGTTTCTGAGTTCGTTAATCAGGTGCTAAACAATTTTGAGGATGGTATTGCAGCAAAAATACTAGCTATTCCTCTTAGTCAATATCAGTGGATGATACTTTAATCGAGATTTGTCCTTTATTTAACTTGACCTAATTTGCTGCCAATTAACCTGATCTGTTGAATACCGACCAAAAAAAAAAAAGAAAAACTTGATCTGTTGAATGGCCAAGAGATCTATCGTTAAGATGCACGAGATGGACGTATACTTGTCAAAAATTAACCAATGAAAGCTAAGTACACGGATTATTATTATTATTATTATTATTATTATTATTATTATTATTATTATTATTATTTCAGACTGACTCAGCAATCAATTCCTATTAGATAGCAAAACCAACGGTTGTGGCATTTATGAAAGATTTGGCCGGTCCGACATCTAAATTACTTTATTCAGGTCAAATCTCAAGGAATTTTTTTTTAATTACGGGAATTTCCTCTTTATTTTATTGAAATTAATCATTTACAAAACTTAAGGCAATGATATTTTCGGGTCATTATAGGGTTGAAGTCATTTGATTGATTAGCGGAGAAAATGGTACTTTATTGTTTCATGGAGAGGGTTTATTCCGAAAAATTTTAAAAAGTGGGAAACACCTTGCAAACACTCATGGAAGGGTAGATAGATAGGAATGAATAAATTGAATTGAAACAATGTGTCCCATGGTTGTGGATTTTTCATTCGAATAGTAGAAAATAAAACTCTTTTTTGGTTCCAAAATGCAAAACAATTGATTTTATTTTAGTATGATGATAGAAATAAATAATGAAACTGAAGTACGATAAAATTATCCAGAAAGAACAGATTAATTTAATTAAAATGAAAATAAGATGAAGAGCTAAAGTTCACTAATATGTTAGCATAAAAAAAGAGAAAGAGAAACGGAATTGGATACGGAATTAAAGAAGCGATGCTCTCACTTATTATTTTCCTTTACTTTGTTGGCATGGTACAATTAGTGGAAATGATGATAAATCTTAGAAATACATTAGTAAGTCAATCTAATAACTAAACCAACAGGGTTGTACTGGAACAAACCATGTTGAGCTATTGTTGTATTCTTTCTTGATCTAGTTGAGAAATAATATGATCACTTGTATAGAAGTTGTATCGTGACATAATATGACTATTTATTCAAGCCATATGTGCTTTAATTTACTTTGAAAAGGCGAGGTATTATTAAAAGACGTGAATCCCTTGGTGGCAATCTGCTATAGTACTAGAAACCCGTGGTCAACTAATGAAGTCCAAACTAGTCAAGCCCCCAACATATGCATACACCGACAAAGCAGCAAATAAGAGGGTAACACAACAATATGTGCTTTGCGTATTTAGATACTAACAAAATACAAGAATGCATCTTCGACATACATTTTTACTGTTCATTAAAGAAGTTTCTCTGTTAAAAAGTATGTACATAACTGTTTCTAGCTCTTTGAAGACTTTGGACTGCTTAACATAAAATATTAGGTTATCTATTACGGAGAGTAATGCGTAAAAAGATTTAATGGAAGTTTGAATTAAACAAACTCCTCATTTATTTAATAAATTTCTGAACTATTATCTACTATGGACGTTCTTATATTAGCCATTATGAGTAACTTAAAACCCCCTTGAACTTTAGCCCCTTCCACAATAGCTCCACACTTTGAAAAATATCATATATCTTTCCTGAACTTTAGCACATCTTCCCAGTAGCATGCAAACTTTGAAAATGTATAGATTACCGAACTAACTTTTATTTTTGTTTCAGCAATCACTTCTTCCGTTTGTATGGCCGTCTAATTTGACTAGAATAACATATGCTACATGGTTTATGAAGTTAAGAAAATAGAGAATGAAGCATGATTAACAAAATTATCGGAGAAAATGGGTAAAGAAAAAATAGTTAGTCTATTTTAGGTAAACCTTAATGGCAATGCAGACTGAAAAGCTAATGGATGCAACATAAATTAAAAGTTTTCTTGAGGGGAAAGAAAAGGTTGTTGGCTATTGCGCAATAATGCCAAAATTCAAGAGGCAAATTATTGCTAAACATGTATGACATGAAAATAAACACATATCATATGACTTAATATCCAAAACTCAATTGTGTTAAAAATTTTAAAGCTTTTAGTTGTATATTTGTTTAATTGATACAAAAGAACATATAGAAGGAACAATAATGCATTTGAAATTATTTAAGTATCATCTCTAAATATTCGTCATTTGGTTAGCAAATATATTTTCGTCTGTTTAAATTTCAGAATAATATTTAACTTTTTGCAATTTGCGTTGTTTTACCGAATTATATCATCAAACTGAAATAATAACCAATCAGTTTTCATATTCGTGCATTCATAAACGACAACCGTATATTGATTAAGAAGATGTCGCACCTTGTAGGGAGTGGCCAAAAAAATCTCTCCTATGGAATGCTTTGACGTCCTTCCGCTCCAAACATAATCTTCAATAGAGTCTCCAAACAAGTCTATTTGGACGAAGGTATCATCTGGTATATTTGTGCGATATGCATCAATCAAGCTTCTCAATAACGGGCATTTGCTGACCGACAAGGATTGCAGAGACCGTAGCTCATTTAGGCCCTGGACATCAGTAAGTACGTCGCACTCTTTGATTTGCAAGTTCTTCAGGTTCTTCAAGTATGATAATCCACCTATTTTTTTCAAAGATTTGCAGACACAGACCTTCAAGGATTTCAATGAATGCAAAAGACCCACAACTTGTATCTCAACTACCTCCGGACAATATTGTAGATGCACCTGCTGTAGCTTTTCCGAAGGAATAGATAATCTTTCAAGCACTGTACAATGACGGAGTATTAAATTCTCCAGTCGCGGAAGTCCAAGTGGAATGTCTTGCATTTCACACCGAGATAAATTTAAAGTCAACAAATTTCTCCAATTCCAGCTAGAGGATGGAAGCCTCCCTATGGGTCTTAGGTCTAGGCCATACAAATCAAGCTCTTCCAGATGAGAAAGAGAAGCAAATTTTGGAGGTGCAGAGGTATATAGCAGATCTAAATACACCATTTTCAGTTTAGATAACCTCCCAATCCCCCTGAAATTCCGTACTGTGATTAGGTTTGATTTGCCTATATCACGAGAGCCGTCACTTAGTTTTAGTTCAACCAAATTAGTAAGGTTCGACAGATTAGGTATTGAGAGCAATGATTTAGATTTAAGAGCAAGATGGGTCAAACTTGAAGGAAGCTTCGGCAACCCTTTAATCTCATTACAATTCCATAAATTGAGACTCTGGAGGTGATGAAGCTTATTGATTGTCCTTGGAATTCTACAAATATAGGTTTCCTCTAGATTTAGATTTCTTAAAAATGACAATTCTCCAATTTCAACAGGAATTTGACCACTAATTCTACCATACTCATGGTAATCCTGCTCTTCAAGATTTCTCAACATGCTAATGCCACTAGGTAACAGCCCAGCATTACCCTCCAGAGAATATGATCCCTCATCTGACCATCGCAAATATGGTAAAGACATCAATTCCCACAATGTTACCAACATTCTAATGAAGGAGGGGAGTTCACTTATCTCAAGAAGGTCTCTTGTCCCAAGAAGCTCTCCAAGAATTTTCAAACTGCTAATTTCATTAGATAATTGCAAAATATATGATCTGTCTTTTGACAAACACAACACACGTAATGACTTCAAATTTCCAATGAAGTTGGGAAATTCCCTAATCCTCGTGTTTGTCAAAAGAAAAGACTCGAGATTCACCAATCCTTCAATTGAGTTTGGAAGTTTGACAATGCTTGTACCTGATAAGTCTAACTCTGTCAATGAGATTAAATTGCCAATTGAATCTGGAAGGTCTCTTAATCCTTTACATCCCGACAAGGAGAAGTGCTTCAGCTTCACCAATGCCCCTACTTCTTCAGGCAAATCTGTAAAATTACTGCACTTTTCGATCTTTAACTCAATCAACGAGTGTAGATTTCCAATGAAGCTTTCAATTTTCTTTAGATTCCAACAGTTTGCAAGAGTCAACATCTCTAAAGCCAAGCATCTAGAGATGTCTGGGATTGTCGTTATGCCATAACATGAAGTCATAGATAGAACTTTCAAATTTTGTGACCTCTGTAAAAGTAAACCGCATGTCAAGTGTAAGAACTATCGCATCGCATAAACAGGAACTATCAAACTATAATAAAAACATGTAACTTACCTTGATCAAGTCCCATGCTTTTGAATCATCCTTGAAGTTAAGATCATCAAGTTTACAAACAACAAGGTGAACCAAATACAAATTTTTTGCCCTAAAATCCATCGCTTTAGGAGAATGCCAAGAAAACCATCTCAAATTCGACTGACACCTTGCAAAGTCCCCAACATAAGTTCCCTCGTTTAACTTGAGGCATCTTAGGTTTTGTAACCTTTCAAACTCTTCATTTGTGATCTCTATGTTGTAAGATGGTCTAACTATTTGTAGGGCTTGAACCTTGTCCTTCCTCTGCAAGTGATATTTTTACAATGATGCGAAGATATTTGTCAACATCCAACCACCATTTTTACAACTCAAATGGGAAAAAAAGAAATTGATGAAGATCCTAAACAAAAAAGGAATTCTAAATCTCAGGATAAACTACTTATATATGAAAATGAGATGATTCCTACTTACATCTTTGGTTTTTATGATTTCGAGGGCCTCTTCTACGATCCACAACCTACTTTGCTTTCCAAGGCCATCTTGACTTTCATCACGGACAATTTGCCTTCCCAATGCTATTAGTTGATCATGCATCCATAGCTTCCCACCCTGCAATATCTTTATTAAGCACCTCTCGGTAAGGACTTTAATTCCTCTTACGGGATAACAATAACAATCAGCCCATATGTAAGTTGCATCAGTCTTCTTCTCATTGACAAAGAAGCATGCTATATCAAGAAAAATTTGTTGCTGAGTTTTGTGTAGGTTGGCATAGCTAATCTTCAACTTCTCTAGAATCGCTTCCTCAGGTGCTTTCCTTAATTTGAATAACGCCTCTTTCCAAAGTTCTTCGTCTTTCGTCTCCTTAAGTAACGAACTTACCACTTCAATGGCCAAAGGAAGCCCTCCCATAAGTGAGACAATTTCACTTGAAAGCTTATGAAAATCATTCGAAGGGACATCTCTACCAAAGGCATGCTGACAAAAAAGCTGAAGGGCAAGACTATCATCCATCTTTTGCATCTCATACCGTAGAATTTCACCTATAAATCCCTCAATGTCTAGAGTGGTTGTGTCTCTCGTTGTAATGATTATCCTTGATCCTGAATATAATTTGGAAATTCTTATTAGTTTCTTAATGTGCTCTTTATCATGAACATCATCCAGAACCACAAGGACCTTTTTGTTACCGAGTGTTTCTCCAATCCTCTTCATTCCTTTTGCAACATCCTCAACCTTTTCCACAGATCTAGAGCCAACGTCCAATAATAATTTTTTCTGCAACTTGACTGTGCCCTCCTCAGTTGATGACCTTTCTCGAACGTTCTCAAGGAAGCTACAACACTTTCCAAAGTGGGAAGATAGTTGATTATAAACAACCTTGGCAATAGTTGTTTTACCGATGCCACCCATTCCAAAAATTCCAATGAGGCGCACATCAGGATTGTTGACATCTAATGACTCTATCAAGTGTTTTACCCGATTATCAAGTCCAAGTAAATGTTTAGTCACTGTTTCTTTTTTTGTCTCAAGCTTCTCCAAAACCATTTCAACAACCAATTTGACAATTTTTGCTGGGCTGCCATGTACAAAAGCGCTTTCATAAGTTCATTAGTTGACTAGATTAATTACATACCTACACATCATTGGTGGGATTGTCAAAACCTTACTTGAAAAGATTGAAGTACATCACAAAAGATATCTAAATGCACTGAATAATTAATATAGGCTAATTAAGTAGACTTCACATGATATGTTTTCCATATGTGATTACAAGAATTTCTAAAGAATAAAGTATTTACATGACAGCCAAAATCACCAAGTGGCAGCTATATCATGCAAAATTTCGGCATTTATAGCTAAGCGTAGAAAAAGTTTCCACACTCTTAATAGGAGAATCATGAACCGAGATAAGGTAGACAAATACAACGCCATCCATTGAACACTGCAGCTTTGGTGAAGGAAAAAAGATCCCAAAACTTATAACTATTTCCCAGTGCCTGCATATTGCTACTGTAACATTTTTATTGCTTAATTTTTGCATGTAAGTCTTCTATGGATCTGATTATATCAAGTATAATGGCATTTACAGACCCGTGTCTCATTAAGATTTGTTCAAAATTGAAAATAGAGAGATCCTACGCCCATTAGGAATGAAGATATATGTGTCAATTAGACTCACAACACACATTCGATTATTCACACCATCAAGTGTGGACTACCTTATCAATATAAAAGCAAAATGGAGAGGCCCTGTCAGTTTGCTTTACAAAAACTCCATCTTTTGGTCAGACAAAATTTCTCAAGCGGCCTACATAATCCATAAGCATGAGAGATTGCCCACCATGAAAAATAGTGCGAAAACACCTCATTTACATTGGAAAAGCTAATGGGCGGCCACATGCTATGATAATGCTTCCTAACCTTATGTTAGATTTAAGTTGGCCCCAGATGCGATCTCTCTTTTTTTCTTTTTTCTTTTTTCATTTTTTCCCTGTAGATGGAAAATGGAAACTATATTCTTACCACGGGGTAAAATGGATTTTTGTGGGTCAAAATTAGTGAGAATGCAGATCAATATGGGTGCAAAATCTGAAGATGAGTTTAATAATCATCCCAAAGAATAAATGCAAATGGGTGCTCGTGAAATTTCGTAGCCTTACGAGGTAGTGAAGATGAAGAAAATGCTTAAAGGAATATTTAGGTCCATGTCATTAAAGATATTGAAAGAGAGCGCAACTGGAGGTAGTTTTCAATATTTCCGCTATGAAATAATTAGTAGGGATCTTAAGGGAGTTTTACCTTGATTTCACATTCAATCCCTTGATTTTACCCGCCTTTTCCAGAGCCACTCTCCAAGCCTTGACTTCATCAGGAAACTTCTTCGCATGTTTTCGTAAATCATTTTCATATTGTGGAGTCTTAAGTTTCACGTCCTCAGGTTCCACGTCAAGAAAAATAGGAAGGATTGTTTTTTTACCTTTTGACTTGGACACGTTGTCTACTATGTGCACAAGCTCCCAGAGGCACCATCTACTAGAAGCATAAGTTTGAGAGAAGATGGGTATGTAGATTTTGGAGTTGTTGATAGCATGCAAAAGGCTCCCATCAATTACATCGCCAACACGAAGCTCCTCATTGTCCCTGAATACATGGACTCCAGCATCTACCAACTCGTGGTAGAGGAAGTCAGTAAATCCAACACGAGTGTCAGGTCCTCTGAAACTCAGGAACACTTGGTACTCGCCTCCTAATACTTGTGCAGCATCACTGCTCGTTTCAGCCTCTGAGTTTGCCATAGCTAGGAAGCTTATTACTTCTAGAAATCTCTCTCGTCCCTAAGAAGAAAAGGTTGGTGTGGCGCGGGCTAGCTAAAAATAGACTGAGGTTTTGGATATGAACTAGTACTGAGGTTTTAAAACTTGTTTGAGTTGGCCATTCCCTTAAAATTATAAACGGAGAAAAATCTAGAGAAGGGGAAGAATGGTGCAGAGAGAGAGAGAGAGAGAGAGCACTCGGGGACAGTGCAGATGCATGAATGGTGCGGCATGTTCAGCACATTCACTGCAAGCCGCGTGAACATGCCATGTCGTTTGGTCCCCCTAAAGTGAAAGGATCATTGCCTTTCTTTTTTAATTTAGTTTTTTATGGATATAAAAGGCAATGTGCATCAACGGCAAATAAGAAAAAGATGGTCAGGTACTATTTTCGGGTGGTTCTTAATTTGACCGCTGACGATGTGAGGCACCGAATGAAATGTGAAGTTGCCAAAATACATAGGAATTAGTTTAATCAGATGATAATGTTACCAATACAGAAGGAATCAAAGATTCTTTTCATCCAATAATCAAGTTGAGCTTCCAATAGGTCCTATCATGGGTCTTTTTTTCCTTTTTGCAATGTATTACAAAGTAGACGCTAAAGAGGGTCACTTGGCACTCCAAAGTTTTAAAATGTGAATGATTTCCTCGACTTAGAAAAAAAAAAAAAAAAATCATCATCGATGTGACCATGTCCATGTTCATTCAATCACAAATATTAAGAATAATAACACATGACTAATGAGTCATGTGTTATTATCCTTAACAACAACAAATCCGATCTCAATTATTTAATTTAAATATAATAAATATATTGAAAAAACAAAAAAACAAATCACCATACAGTTCACACAAATCATTTAGGGCGCGCATGACAACCATTCTGTTCAAAATAATTTATGGAACAGAAATAGATTTTTCTATTTCTATTTCTAGAAGAGTTTCTAAGCAAAAATAAGCGTTTGATAATAACACAAAATTTCTCTATAAAAATATAAATTCGTTTGATAACGACACAAAATTTCTTCCTTTCGGACAACGTCGCGGCGGCGGTGAGGGCCAACAGGCAGCGGGTGACTGATGGATGGTAGTCAATAGAAACGGATAAATGACCAGGTTGACAAACAATGAGAAAAAAAATTATTTCTCATTTTACGTTCCATAAATAGAGAAGTATAAAATTTTATCTTGTAATTTCTATTCCAAACCTATTTTTGGAATAGGCTATTTCCGGAATAAAATCTATTCCAAAATAGAAAAATAGAATAAGTTTATCAAACTGAGTTTATTTTAGAAACAAGTTTGGAATAAAAAAATTGTTTCTGAAATAGAAATTATGATTACGCCCTTAGTGTCGTCAGGTGGAGAGCACATACTGAGCCCACCACCCCCAAAAATCAGACGAACTCAGCGTGCATTCCAGCTAATCGCCAAATCATTTGGGGAAACCCAATTTTTCCCGCGAAAGCAACAGAAACGAGACAAGGGACAAAAAGAAAAAGGAAAAAAAATGCACAGAGCAGCCCCATTGGCTGGCCCTGATTATTGCGTCTCCGAAACAAATACACCATTGATGATGTTCACTGTTCATTAAGATGACGTGCTCGTCCACGAGCTCGTCTCTCTCCCTGAATTCGTTCTCTTCCTCCTCCTCCACGCCTCACTCCCTCCCGTCAAGGTCACCCCACTGCAGCACGAGATTGTGTCGTCATTGTTGTCAGCGACGGCTCGTGGTCGGTTCGATTGATAATTGTTATACCGACGATAATTGAAGGGCCTAATTAAGCATTTTATAACAATTCAGGGACTTCCAATACTATCGTTTCTTTTGATGCATATGAGAAGGCTCTACAGTTAACTTATACAAGGCCAACAGTCCGTGCAATGCATGGCATTATTTTTAACTCTCCCAATTTTCTTTTCATTTCTTTTCTCTTTTCCCTCTTTTAATTCTAGACCTTCTATGTTTGTGGGTATGTAGAAATATCGAGGTCACTTGGAAGCATGACCGTCGACCCTCCACGTCTAGGGGCAGTCGCATCGAGAGCTCAATTGAAGTGGAGGAGGAGACGCCAAAGCTTGTTAGAAAGGAAGCCAATCACGACCACAGTCAACCCTCAGAGAGAGGAGGAAGAGTGGAGGGGTGGGGGGCGGGAGGGAGAGAGAGGCAACATGGAGAAGGCATCGGCTTGTGGGTCCGGGAGAGGCAACAGTGTGGAGGAGGCACCGGCTTGTGGGTCTGGGGCAATGGCTTGGGTGGGGGCGGGGTGTTAATGTTTGGGATTTGGTCACAATTTCACTGGGTATTGGAGTGAAGCAAAATCATATTGTAATCTTGTAAACGAGACTATTAAAAAATTCAATTTAAAAAGTTAAATTGATAGGTGGAGGGAGAGACCATATGTATATAAAAAATATATAAGTATTGAAGTATCAAATCAAAAAGTAAACGATCACAATGGTTATAGTGCATAATCTTTTATAAATTAGCATGAAGATAACACATTAAGTAGAGTATCCATGAATTGATCATTTGTAGAAGATAACACATCAAGCAAGCAAAGTATCTATGAGATAATTATTTGGAGATCTATTCTACACTACAACTATTGTGATCTTTTATCTTTTGATTTGATATGTCAATAATAAGACTTGTTTTCAAGCGATATGAGATAATATTTTAATAGAAATGACATATAAAAACACTACATGAAATCCCCCCCAACCCAAAAAAAAAAAAAAAAAAAAAAGAAAAAGAGATGATGCAATCAGAAGGAGAAACGGTTCCACTTGCAGTGAAAAATTAATAGGCTGCTTTAATCGAACTGTCAATTGCTTGACTTCAGCTTCGTCGTACCATGATCCGGCTCACCTAACACGCGTTTCAGGATTCAAAAAATGAAGAAGATGACTAAACAGTGGGTGGCTCGAGGCATTTCCATACAAATATTGTATGTTAGTTTGGGGGAAATGGGAACAACCAGTCAAGGAACGACTATTGTCATTATTTAATTGTACCACTTCTCTCTAAGTCATCGTGTCGACCGCCATCGATATCTGCTATCTCCTTTAGAATCTTTTCTTATCGTAATGGTCTGACATGCCAACTAATCCGGCAACAATTCTTTTAAGTTCATGCATCGCACCAAAGTGGAATATACCGCTTAACTAAGACCGATGATTACTTTAAATTTAGTACCCCATACATTTCAACAAATTCAAAAAAAATTAGGCTTCTTGAAAGACCATAAAGGGAAATTCACTACTATTCAGATAAATCTTCGATTTTTTCTCCTTTGGCTTGATAAAATATGTGCAACCCCAGAGACCTAGGGTTGCATTTCCTGGAAATGACCCGAGGTCCCACCTTCTTAGAATTATAGACAGCATTCTACATATGTCTCTATAGATAAACAACCTCATAAGTACCCATCGTTGACTCTAGTTTTTGCAGAGGACATCAAGGTAATAGAGGGAGGGAAAATATGAAATTAGACAACTAAAAAATGTATTATCCTAGTCAACTACAACACATAATTAAGTCATACAAACTCGACATTTTTTTTATGGTAAAATTATTTTTAAGATAACAGGATATCAGTTGAAGGTATTATATTATCAAATTAATATAAATTGGTAATGCACATGATTAGCTGAGCCAATTAAGCTGCTTGTTGCAATCTCGTTTCAGATCCAAGAATGAGCTGAAAATCGCTGTTACTGGCGGGCACCCTACAATGGTCATTTCAGTGCGAGAATCTTTCTTAGAAAAATGATATTTTTTCTAGCTTGATCTACGGAAAGAAAAATCCCAGTATTATAAAAGATTTAAATAGATTTGTCAGTCACAAGCACGTGCGAGCAAGGGAGCGAGGGAGGGGGCCCCGGGGGTGGGCGGTGGGACGGAAGGGGATGAGCGGTCCGTCTAACGTAGGGATAAACGGTGGTAATGATCATCATGGCTTTGGCGGTCGGTTGGCATCACTAGAGCGTAGGGACAATCGGCTGTGGAAGAGAGATTTGCGAACGGTGATTAGTGGGTGCCCGACAACAATGACCCTATGGTGAGTGAGACCAAAAAGAAAAGTCTCTCTCTATAGAAAAAGGTAGGTCTGGGCTGTGGGGCTGGAACTGAGTGGAGGTTTCCAATATAAATTAATAATGTGCGAACTCGCCAGCAAAAAAAAATGTGAGTTTTCAAGTTCGTGTTTCCTTAGAAAATAGAGCACCAGCATCTCCCAGATCCAGGTGCCCTCCGGCAATAAGCAGAGGTGGCGACAATTCCCACTGGTGAGGCCTTGCCTTGTCATTTCCCTTTTCTTTTCTTTTTTTTCTTTTCTTTTTTTAAAGTAAATTTTTAGTTTTTAAATTTCTTAATCTAATCAAATTAAGATTTGAATAAATATGCCACATAGGAGAGAAAAAGTAATTTTAAAATGTTATATCAAATTTTTCCATTAAATAAATTGGCAGTCATAACCGAATGATTTAATTGCACAAATTTGATAAATTTTAAGATTGATCGCATTTTTTAAAAGTTTTAAAACTCAACAATACATTCAAGATCTAGGTGCTCTCCCCATGGGTCTCGTGAGGGTCACTAGCTCTTGCCTAGAGGCAATAGGCAGCTATGGCGGCAATGCCCACCACAAGGCCCGAACCTGTCATTTTACTTTACTTTTTTTCTTTTTTTTAGATAAATTTTTTGCTTTAAAAATTTCTTAAACTAATCAAATTAAGATTTGAAGAATAAAATAATAAAACATACCACATAGTAGAGAAAAAGTGATTTTAAAAATGTTATATTAGCATTTTCCATTAACAAATTGATTGTGTCAATAGAAGGATTTAATTGTAAAAATTTGATAAGTTTTAAGATTTAAATTATTTTTTGAAAGTTTTAGAATTTAGCGACATGTTCAAAGATTTTTAGTGCAATTATTTTTGTTTAATATAATTATTTTTTAATATGTTTCCCAGCTTGTTCGTTAGGTTTTTCTCTTTTCAATGCTTCAGGGCTGGACGACCAATTAAGAAATGGCGGTATTTCCCCGTCTTTTCAAAGTCTGGTGACCGCAGTGCTTTTCTTTTTTCTTTTTTTCCCCAATAACCAGTTGCATTGTTGAAGTTTGTAATTGACTCTCTCATTTTGTAGAAAGTGAAAGTAGTTCTTAATTTATGTATCTTTTAGCAGTCTTGGGCAAAAAAATATAATAATAATGATATGGTAAAAGGCTTCTGCTTCGCTTCTTTCGGAAGCAACCTAAAGAAAAGGTGATGTCACCCCTCACAGGCAGAAAAGTAAAGACTGCAATGACTAACTTGGTCTTTAATGGTCCGCTCACCTTAAGATCAAAAAGTAGCTTTATCAATTGCGTTCATTCCTGCCATCAAAATAATAAACAATTTTATAGACAGAAATATGATGTGAAATGTGGTAAATTAAATAATTAATAAAAGGAGAGAACTGAAAATGATAATTTTTATCTAATATTATTCTTGCCGTTGCTCTTAATTTTTCGATGCTACCTTTTTTAAGAGATTTTCAGAACATTATTTTGGAACTCCCTTCAATGTTGAAAATTTGTAGCCTAGATATGGAGGAGAGATTCAATCATCAGTATGCGTTAGGGGAGTAGAGCAAAGTATAAGGAGTCAAGTTGTACTAAGCCCAACTTCAATGCAAATCCTTTTAAGTTCAACTTCACCCGAAGGTTGTGTGACCTAACTTTGGTCTAAGGTGTATTGGTTACCATTTTGATCAGACTAAGGAAAGGGGTAACTCGAACCATTTGTGTCGACAACTAGAATGGTTACAGTAGATTAAATCATGAATGCAATGGTAGTTTATTGTGGGAGACACGATTGCCTTGGGATTACTAAAATTGTGGAAATAGAGCAACTCATGGAAATATAGAGCTGCTAGAGAGGGGGATCACACATGAATTCCAACAATTATTGAAGGAAATCCCAAGAGTATAAATAAAAAGAAAACGGAGAAAGAGCCAACGCTCGAGCTATGCCAAAACACTACCAAATTTTCCTCTGAAACATTTTCCGTTTCGAGCCAACCTCTTTCAATTTCAATTTTAGTTTTTAAGTTTGCTATTCTTCATGTGCATTGTGATTAATAGTGTAGCTTTCATTTCAATGTTTCCAGTTAAGCATCAATATGTCCGTAACTTTGAGGATCTTTCAATTTCAATCAAGTTTTTAGTGATATATTTTCTTTTGTTTACACTTAAATTTTAATTTCAGTGGTCATTGCTCTAATTTTCCTTTGATTTCCTTTGATTCCAACACTTTTCTTACTATTTCCTTCAATTTCCACCATCGCACTTTGCTTTTCAAGTATTTTAGTATCCTTGTCATTTCGGTTGAAGTGACATTTTTCATGTCATATTTTGCTCTTAAAAGCCGGCAGACCTTTTAAACATACATTCACTCTCCCTCCATCTTGAAAAATTAGCTGTGTGGAAGTTTGATCACTTTGCAGCCAAGCTAAAACTAGAGAATAACTTTTGGTTTGTTTTCGCAATTGCTAGTTTGTTAGATTTGCTATAGATTGATTTAAATCCAATAGATTCGAATTAGGCTTATACCAACATCTTGAATATTATGAAATTGCATGTGTTGATAAAAAAAATGCCACTTAGTCAATTGTCAACATCCATCAATAAAACTAGATAGTCGAGTAAATTATTTTTAATTACCCTGTAACATATTTGTGACTTATTGGCTTAACTTAAATTAAAATATGAAAAAGAATCTAGTAGAATATCAAAATGAAAATGAAGAAGGAAACTTATATTTTTAAGACATTTTATAGGTATCCAAAAGATAATCGAAATTACTATAAATTTGTGCAACATTCCTATTGCAAATGACAAAAAAAAATGAAACATAAAAATCTAGTTCATAATGGCCGTGGGTGACAGCGTGAACAAGTCAAGGTCAAGCAATGCAACGTAAATGACACACATGACTCGGGAGCAACCCCTCCCCCCTTCCCCTCATCGCTCCCTTTTGTTCATTTACTTCCTCCTCAACCAGTGATGTGCAGCTATACTGACAAAAACATGTGATTCGTACGTGTCTATGCACGAATCAGGAGTAAATTGTCGAAACAGTTCTTAATATTATTGTCATTGAACAATCGAGCTTTCAATGTACTGATTTAATTGGTCGAATCATTTAGTGTTTTGATATTAGTCAAGTTACATCCTCAAGCATTCCGATTTCATGAGTTATCTGCCGACCATTTTCGATGGCCCCATGGAAAAGCAGAGGACTGAGAGGAGGTACAGAAATAATGGAGGAAGGGGTCACATGTGCTCATTAGGTTTTGGACATGTTGGTACGAAATGAAAAAAAAAATGAACTGTAAATTCTACAAATGAGTACAAACATCACATGATAGATAAATGATTAAATTCCATGGACGATAAATAAAAGCAGCATCCACCAGCGACGGGCAAGTATTTTGAGTAGCTAATATGTTCGCTAAAGATCAATTAGGCTATCAAATATGGAGCAAGATTCATGTGAAATTCATCAGTATTTCTATAACAAAATTTAGTTTAGTATAAATAATACTCTCATGTATGACAATTTCTCATCAAGAACAGTAACCCATGAGCCAGAGCATGCCAGAAAAAATCAGCATATACATAGCTTTTAAATATATTTAAAAGTGACAGACCAATTCAAATATATTTAAAAGTGGAGGAGGTATAGCAATACTAGAGGAGGTATACCAATAATAGAGGAATGGGCCACATATATTCGTTAGGTTTAGAAAAGTTGGAGTGGACCGACAAGTCCATTGTGTAGAAGCAATGAAGATGAATCACAAATTCCACAAATGAGAACAAACTTCACATGATAAATAAATAATTGAATTTTCATGACGATAAATAAAAGCAGCATTGATCACCAATGAGTAGGTATTTCGAGTAGCCGATCCATTCACTGCATTCAACTGGGCTATCAAATCCGGTGGAGCAAGATTCACGTGGAACTCATCATTATTTTTGTACCAAAATTCAGTTTAGTATATATACTACTCTCATGTCTAATAATTTATCATCAATCCATGAGCCATAGGACGCTAGAAAAAATCAGCATGTGCATAGCTTTTAAATATATTTATTTTTCGAGGGGAAATAAATATTTTTACCGGTAACAGCACGCTTGTAATCTAAAATGCATGAACTTTTATCTACACAGGACATACCCACTCAAAATTACATTTATTTGCGATATATGAACAAATCGTGTCATATTACTATTGTTATTACTTTTTTGGGCTTATGACTTGGTCAACAATTTAGAAAAATTTCCCTTGTCAAGCGGACGATACTTCTTGTTAAGGATGTGAATGTTTGATTCAGAAGAAGGAATTGGCTTTCGCAGCCATCTTAAATCTGAACGCAACCAGCAAAACGCAACAACGAAGCCTGAGAAGCAAAAATGAAGAGGAGGCCGTACAAAGCAGAAATCGAAGGAGATACAACCTCAATTCCTGCAACTGGTGGGCGAACGCCGAGGAAATTCTTTGGTTGACCTTGCTAGTAGACGAAATAACGCCAATTTATCTCCTCTGAAACCTTTTTAAAATTAGTTCTCATGCTTGTAAGTACACGCAACCGATGTTGGATCCAGAAATCAAGCCGCACCCACTGACATAACTTTTAAATACACTTGATATCATTACTAATCATAGATAATGACGATAGGCTAAAAGACATCATATTGAATGTAGAAGCTTATATGTCTATATTAAGCCATACGTAGTGTACAAATCTAATACATATGTAATATATATATATATATATATATATATATTTCACCTGTAATAGTGGACTAAAATGCATAAGCTTTTACTGACACATGGACTAAAATGTATAAACTTTGAACTTTCAGCATTTTGAAAATGCAAGTCTACTATCACTATTCATCTTCTTCCTCATTCATCCACGACTATTTGTCTTCCCCAATTTGCAACCTAAGATTGGGCTTCTCTGGCAATTGCCACAATTGCTTGAGGGTCGCGCATCCCCACCAACCACCACCTGGGGTGGCATGACCCACGACTTAGGGCAACACTCCCTATGTTTGCACGACTTGGGCAGCGTCGCTTGAGGTCGCAATCTTAGGCTGCTAGATTTGGCCGTGTGGCAACTAGATCTGGCCATTCGGCGGTTGTCTGATGGCACACCTCCACTGGATTTAATTTTCAAAATTAAACATAAAAAAGAGAGGCAAAAAGCTCTTTATAAATGTTGGTTTTACCAAATGGCATCTACACAAAGTTATTTTACAATACTAATTAAAGTTACAATTTACTAAATGATATAATATCTCAGAAAATCTCTTTGCCTTAAAGGTATATGCATTTTTTCAAAGTCATTTGTTCAAAGTCGAATTAAAGGGGTAATATTTCACAAAATACAATTTCCTCAAAATAGCATTTAACGACAGTAAAGCATGTGGCTTAGGAAGCAAACACGAGCGGAACACCCTCAAATAAAAATAAAAAAAGCTTTATAATTAATTTTTGTAATTGGCACGGTCCAGAAGGAGCTTCCAAATCAACATCCATAAAAAAGGCAATTTACCTTTCTAACTTTGACCGGCTGCTTTTCAAGCTCAGCACGTGCTCGTCTTCGTCTCAACTTCCCGTGATGCTGCCTAGCATTTTCATACGCAGGCCCTTCTGCCACAGCCAGGTGTGGGGGCAGAGGCATCCTAGCATGAGGGATGCCGACAATTTATGAAGCCTGCCCAGTCCAAGATCTCTCAGAAGGCTTAAAACAGAATTCAGATAAGTTATCCCTTGCGTGACAGAGCACCTTAAACAACATAAACGAGGGGGGAGCAAGAGAGGCCTTCGGCACAAATAACAGCAAGAGAGGTCTTTACTAACTGCAAAAGAAACACAATTAAAGATAAACATGAATAAACTATCCGAAGTGTAACAAAGATTCTTTCTCATATGTTCTCTTTTCATCTCACCCTCTAGTAGCACCAAACCACGAAATATAACTTGACAAACATAAGAACCAAGCACTGTAGAGATCCTGAAAGACCTGAAGTCAAGATACATGATTGGAAGCATCAACGCCTTATGCCTGAGAAGCAAAGCTGAACGTCAATCTTTGATTTCTTTTATAAATTGACATCTTATCTGCGCAATTACGCATGTACCCGAGTCCTAGGAAGTATCTACTGTTGACATATGTATATTACGTTGCTGAGATTCGCCGAAAGACATCACTACTTCAGCAGTAGATATTATACCTACCGACAAGCTACATTATCTCAACAGCACCCCCATCACCAATGGCGCAGCCAGCTAGTTAGTTCCATGTCATCTAGTCTTAGCATCTACGTACTTGAATGTCACGTTTATAATATTATACGATTGATGAAGCAATCTGCAATTTACGATCCCTTCAATGGAAAAGGAGGAAGTGGTCAAAAGCTAAAAGAAAAACTATATTAAAAGAGAAAGCATAAAGGCCGGATTTACTACCCTCACATATTTCTCCTTGCAATCTACTAGAAGGAAGGGTCCTTTCGGATTCTTTTACCCAGGTATGTACATAGATAGGAATGAAGGTGCTCTTCTCTCATCATACTTTGTTCCAACACGGCTTAGATAGTTTAATCATTAGATTGATTTACTAATATCTTTTCTTTAAAATTTATATTTGCTCTAGCTATTCCATAACATACCAAGTAAAGCCAAAAAAGAAAGAGAGTCTTACTAGTCTTGTTCCACACAAAGTTCCGTTTCTCATTCTTCTTTTTATATGTTTTTATTTTAGTGAACTTTCACTCTCCATCTTGTCTCTAATTTGATTTCATCAGTCTATTCTTTTTGGGTAATTTTATCAAACTTCATGGACTACTATCTTTTAATGTTAGTTTTTTTTTTCTTATTATAATGCTAATATAAATTCAATTATTTTGCATTTTGGAAATAAAAAAGAATTCTATTTTCTACTTTTCAAATAAAAAAATCCATAACCATCGGACACATTGTTTCAAATCCATTTATGAAAGTCTATATGTGGTTGTATTTTTTTAATCTAAAGTAATATGCTTCAAAATTGATTAGCGTTTCTTTTTGTCATAAATTGCACTTTTTAGTGAAATAATAAGTTTACTCATATAAAAGTTACATCCTATATGTTATATGACCATTCGTCTAGTAAAATGTGCTTTGATTTACTTTTAAAAAATCATGTACCATGAAAAGACGTGAATCCCACGTCGATATAGTATTAGCATCACATGATGGATAAGTACTATATGACTATTTGTCCTTCACGCGTTTTGGGGCCAACTCTCTTCTCAACTAGTGATATCCAGCTATACCAACATAGACATGTGATTCATACTTGTCTCTGCGCAAAAGTGGAGGAGGTTACACAAATAATGAAGGAATGGGCCACATATATTCATTGAGTTTTGAAAATGTTGGAGTGAATTGACAAGTCAACTATGTACGAAATGATAAAGATGAGCTATAAATTCCATCCAGCACAAACATCACGCGATGGATAAAACTGACATAGACATGTGATTCGTACTTGTCTCTGCGCAAAAGTGGAGGAGATACACAAATAATGAAGGAAGGGGCCACATATAATCATTGGGTTTTGAAAAAGTTGGAGTGAATTGACAAATCCACTATGTACGAAATGATAAGGATGAACTATAAATTCCATCCGATACAAACATCATGTGATGGATAAATAATTGAATTCCAAGGACGTTAAATAAATACAACATGACCATCAACGAGCAGGTATTTCGAGTGGCTAATACGTTCACTAAGTTCAATTGAGCTATTAGGTCCGGTGGAGCAAAATTCAAGTGGAACTCATCACATTAATTATGTACCAAAATTCAGTTTAGTGTGTATACTACACTCATGTATCATAATTTCTCATTAAGAACTGTAATCCATGAGCCAAAGGATGCTAGAAAAAATCAGCACAAATATCGCTTTTAAGTATATTAATTATTTTTAGGGGAAAAATTATTTTTAGTGGTAGCCATGTGCTTGTAGACTAAAATGCATAGAATTTTATCCACGCAAGATATACCCCACTCAAAACTACATTCATTTGCGCCAATATACAAACTAATCGCATCTTATTATTATTGTTATTATTTTTTTGGGCTTATGACTCTGGTCAACAATTTAGAAAATTTTCCAATGTCAACAGGACGACGCTTCTTGTCAAGGATGTTAATGTTCGATTTAGAAGGAATTGGCTTTTGCAGCCATCTTAAAGCCGAATGCGACCTGCAAAACGAAACTACGAAGCCTGATTCCTTCGAAGCTTAAGAAGCAAAAATGAAGAGGAGGCCGTACAAAGCAGAAATCGAAGGAGATGCGACTTCAATTACTACAACTTGTAGTCGAACACGGAGGGAATTCTTTGGTTGACCATGTCGAGGGGGCTACATTCTCTGCGACACCAGCATGAACTCCAACTCTTTTAACTGTATTGTTCTCTTCTCACGGGTTCAAAATTCACATGCAGGCCCGATACTCGGAGAGCATGGACATGTCTGTTGGGCCTGTCAAGCCGCCAAAGCCAATTCTTTGACCCAATAATGATCCATAATTAGTAACTTTGTTTTGGCCCACGGCGAAGCATGCAAGTAGACGAAATAAGGTCAATTTATCTCCTTGGAAACCTTATAAAATTAGTTCACATGTTGGTATCGTTACCAATGAAGGAGCGTGACGATAAGCCAAAAGATGTATTTTATTGAATGTAGAAGCTTAACCATCCATACCAAGCCGCAAGTGGAGTACGAATCTAACATATACGTAACTTTTAAATATATATATACTTTCATCTAACAAGCATCTTTATCAAACTACAGCGCATAAACATTTATCTATTCATGATATACGCCAATCAAAACTACATTAATTTGTGCTGATATATTGGCAAATAATGTCATATTGTTTTTGTGGGCTAACGAAGTGGTCAATAAATTTAAAGAATTTCCATTGCCAACAAAACGATGGTTCTGAGTGAAATGGAGAGGTGGCTTTACAAAGCAGCGGCTGAAAAAGATGCAACTTCTTTGCTCAATTTGGCGTCATCTTGACTACATCATTTTAGGAATGAAACTCAAAAGAATTGATTGGTCCACCAGCAAAAGCAACTTAGCAAATCAGATAATCTAAATGATAGTTTTGTTCTACTTGAAGGCCATTGGATGATGCGATCCATGAAAGATCATTGGTTTTGTTCACTTTAGGTAGGCAGCGAGTGCCACGTTGGACGACAAGCTAACACTTCAACAGCATTCATCAACTAACCAAGATATACAATCATCAATTATATATATATATATATATATATATATATATATATATATATAGCCACAATCATGTAATTGCTAATTTGGTGATAAGGTCCACGGTTCATTTAGAGAACGTAAATTTATTACATTGCACCAGTGCCAAAACAAGAACCGAGGCAACTAATAAAAAGAGTAAATGTTTCATGAGCAAAATGGTGGCAAAACCTAGCTAGCTCAATTAATTGTTCCCCAATTGAGAAACAGATGAACAGGGAACATTTCTAGGAATCAAATTAGTCCATGATATGTTGATAAGGATTAATGAGGAATACATGTCAACATCCCATAACTAGTAATATTCACATATTGGGAATCAAATTAGTCCATGATTTATTGATTAGCTTAATGAGGAATACACGTCAACATCACATAACTAGTAATATTCATATATATAGACACGCATGTACTTACTCAAAGGTCACTTCTCAAGAATTAGTAGAGACAAATTGCCAGACATACTTCTTATAAATAGCTTTTGGGTTTCTTCAAATCAGGAAAAAATAGCAAGCAGCTCTAATACATACGCAAGCAAGCTATATTTATGAATCCGTATCCCGTTGTCTTCACCTATTAAGGTCAAATAAACAAATAAATAAACAAGTGGATTAATTTAATCGATTACCAACAATGAAATATTTACGGTCGCTGAAGGTTGCTGCAAGTTTGTTTCTTTAGGGCAATTTCGATATATACGTCGTAATTTGTTAGGGAGTATTATGATTCTTTCCACATAACCTACTCATGGATTTCGCAATTTTTTTTCTCCTATTTATAGTAAATTACCTCATTGATCCTAATTTCCTTTTGTACATCTTAACGTTTTTCCAATTATGGTAATTTTTTAAATATAGTTCTAGACTCATCGTAATTATCCCCAAGTAATTATCCCCAAGTGATGGTAATTTTCCTCATTTTCTCGTAAAATTTGTGTTCCTATAATTCTTAACTTTCCCTAAACATAGTCAACTTCCTCCACGGTAAGTTTTCCTCCCCTGTTCGGTAGCAAATTACTTCGTTCATCGTAACTTTCCTTTAACTTTCGTTGTTGTCCTCATTATTAGTAATTTACTATTTAAATATCCTTTCGTAACTTTTCCCTAAAGGACATAATCTCCAGTTCGTCTTCGTGATATAGGTCCTATAGCTTGTAATATTCCATAGAAAATAGTAATCTACCTCCGTTAACAGTAAATTTTCTATTTGTTTGTGATCTACCCAATCAATTATAACTTTCATCTGGCATTCATAATTATCCTTTTACATTTGAGATGAGTTCCTTCTTTGCAAGAATTTGGAGGCCTTTCTCCCTCATATGATCGAGCTCCTGTGCCATAGATCAGGCGTTACTGCTCCCCCCACGTCATAAATATGGTCCTTGCAGACCTTGGCTCTTGTGCGGTAAAGAGCACAACTCTTCCTCCTCATTGCTATATTGGGCAAGCACTCGACAAGCTTTTTTAGTCCCATTCAAAAACCGACTATCCAATTCGTCATTGTCTAATTTTCTGGTACAATTCGAGTTCAACCGAAGGTCCACTGTATGGCTCCCATGCTGGAGCATTAGTTCCTAGCCCAAGCTAATTTGAACACAAACATCACCAATCCGCACAATTTTCGCAACATCATATTGATCCATCTTCGCAGAGAAATCAACACAAATATTATCTCAGGTAGACAAACCAAACAAGTCTTCTTGGGAACTTACCTCGGCTGTGTCATTCTCCTCATGCTTGGCATTTACTTTTCCTTTCTTCTTTTTGAGGATCGATACTCTTTCTTCATGTGGCCAGGCTTACCATAGTTTCCACAATTATGCCTTTTCTTGACTTGGTTCTATCACGGATGTAGAAGTCTCGAGATCTAATCCTTTCTCTAAGTTTTGAGACAAGTTGTGGTTGAATGGAGTCCCACGCCTTTCTTCCGAGTCTCATATTCGAGCAAGCCAGATTTCGGAGCATCCAACTTTTCTTTTCATCCAAATGCTGATGGGATGAGAGTTGTCACCACCATCCCATAACTATCTGGAAGCAAACCAAGGAAGAACAATGCTTGTCGATCTGTGTAATCAGGCTTAGCCTCGTCATTTGCTATGGGACCATGCATTTCCTTGCGATAAAAGCAAATCAAGCATCTTGCCTTTCCATGTTATTTAGGATGACCATTAAACTAGTATTCACGTTAATACTTCCCCAAAGACTTTTCAAAAACACCAAGTGTTCACCGAACCTCGTCACTCTCTCCATAATGCAAAGGGGCGTGCATGGTCCGGGCAAGCGATTCTCGACCTAGAACCGGGAACCGCCCGCTAAGAACCGGTTCCAAAAAATTAAAACTGGGATCCACCCGTTTGTTGCATGGATCCACCCGGGAACCGGACCACCGGTCTAGTCTGATTCCCGAGTGGATCCATGGAACCAGTTCGTAAAGTGCAGTATCCCATCTCCTCAAATCACTGACTCACCACCTTTAGCTTCAACATTACCCTCTCTCCCCCTCTCTCCTTCTCCCTTACAGATATTGGCAGAGCTTTCAGATTCATCCCCTGAAGCTAGGCAAAAGCTTCTGGTTTTTCAACTCGGTATTGTAGTTTTGACATCCATCCCTGGTCTCTTTCTTCTCTTTTCCTTGTTGCTCCACCTCAAGGAAAGGAAGAAAGAAACCCATCATTCCCCCTCTCTCTCTCTCTCTCTCTCTCTCTCTCTCTCTCTCTCTCTCTCTCTCTCTCTCTCTGTTATCTTCTCGTTTCGCACGAATTCAGAGGACCCTGCCCACGAGGCTCTTTGGCTTTCGCTCTCCGAGCTTTCCATTTTGCTGCAAGTTTGTTCGTGAGTTCGTTGACGTCTGATAGGGCCGCTCTGCATAATTTTTTCTTGGTTTCGTTTTTGTTTCAAGGTCTCTGCTTCTTGCTTCTTCTTCTTTTGATACATTGCATTCTTGTTTCTAGTTGGGTTGGGTGGTTTGTTGGGTTTAGATCTCAAGGGTCGTCGCAATTCATGTTGGTGTTTTTGGATCATACTGTGATTTATTGCTTATGTTTTGAGAGGCTTGTCTTTGTTATATTGGGATAAAAAGTTGGTTCTTTATGGGATTCCTAAGGCTATGGTTGCACAAAGGAAGGAGGGGGGTAGAAGCCAATCCCCTGCAGAGATCGCTGCAGCTCATGGAAAAATTAATCGGTCCGGTCTGGATGGGCAGATGGACGGATCCACCCATGGAATCGGGAACCGGACCGGTACCCACCGGTTCTCATAAATTGGAACCGGGAACCGGACCGGTTCCCTCAAGAATCATCGGTTTCGGGTTGTCCGGGCGGATCCCGGTTCTTTTGCACACTCCTATGCAAAACTACGGAGCACTATGATTTATCCAATTCTGCACCATTGGTGATATTTCGTTTTGTGCCATAACCTAAAAGTAATCTCCTGTTGTTTTAACGATATATCCCTTGTACTAATTTCATTGCGAATTTGCAACTGTAAATCCGTTGTACAATTGTCTGGCAAATGCTAACACAGCTAATGTCGCTTTGCAAGGGTAGCCATCCGTCGAAACAAATAAAATTTTCTTGAGCTCTTGGATCTCTCGACACATGAGATAGACAATTCTCCATTCTTTCTAAGTAAATAGACCTTTAGAAAATGGCCAATTCAGCAAAGGATCGCGACATGACAAAAAAAAAGAGAGTAAAGAATCGCGTTACTAGCAGTGGCGGTGCTTACTGCTTAGGGATTCGACAGTTTTTTTTTTTTTTTTTGTCCTCCCTCAAGAAATGGAGTAAGTGAGGTTATTAGTATTGTTTATGCATATTTGATCAAATTAAGCAAATATAAATTGAGATGTCATCAGGTTCACGTCCAGCGATAAGAAAAGTGAGGTCATCGCAATATTAAATCTAATTTTCGTCATATATCCTCATTTACAAATGAACTTAGTTAATAATCTTTCTCCTAATTATTGATAGGAGGGGACATGTGTCGATTAGATGGAAAACTTGGGCTGGGATTCGCCTAGTTTTAGATAATAAAAGGAAAAATCCATTTCAAAAGCTAATGTGATGTGAAATGGCCGAAGTGGGAAATAAATGCAAACAATTGAGCGAGAAATAAAAGCAGAAACTAACCTTGACATAAATGTTTAATGTAGTTCGGCCGACCATGTCTACTCCATGAAGAGAAATCAACGAGTTGTTTTTTCAAAGTCAACTAAAGGAGACTACAATCGCTCAGAGCAAACAATTGTCAAGTGTAAAAAAGACTTTTATTACACTCAAAAGATCTCACAAACTCAAACTATCTCCTTTGAAACACAACCCAATGTTTATTGTCCCTAACTTACACTTTTTGTAAGTTTTAGGACTCAATTATACTTAAGTGATAAGTTTTAGGACTTTCAAGTGAACATATCCAAAGAAAACATTAACACTTGTTTAAACTGCTAAATATTTCTTCACTTTGGACATTATAAGATCTTACAAATGTCTATATAAAATAAAAATTGACAGCTAAATTAAAAAAACCTACTCTATAAGAAACTTCCATTGATGAGGTAATTTGGTAAATTTAAGGAAACGGCAGTTGGGCAAGTATGGGAAAGGGTAAATAATACATTTGTGGGAGATAAAAGGGCTCAATAGCCTATTTGCATAAAATATTGCAAAAATATAGTGGGTTCTCTTACTTAAAAATTACTTTTATTCTAGTTTTCAGACAATGAGAATTTATTTCTTTCATAGATTCATGAAATTCTCGGCACCTTAAATTCAGTTATACGGATACTTTACCCTCTACATTCAATGTAAATATGGAAATCTATTTATAAATTCCAACCCACCAATAACAAAAGGCTAATTCAGCACGACCTGTTTGAAAGAAAATGGCATACTAAAACCACATCCGCGTCCGAGAGAATCCTGAACGCTCGTCCAATCCACGGACATGGATCAGCTGACACGTGTCCGATAAAAGCTTCGAGAGAGGGAACTTGCTGTGGCGGTGAAAAGTATGCGAGCTCCGTATTTGGGCTTAAATGAATTTCGTACGCCTTATGTTTTAACCTTTCTCTAGTGGCCCCAGTATCTTAACAGAAGCGGAAGGGTTTCGGACGTCGTCTTCTTCTCTAACCCGCCAATACTTGCAGTCTCGCGAGTTTCCAATTTTATGTTTCCTTTTGATTTTCTATTCATTTGTACGAGTATGTAGGAGCATAAATTCTTGACTCGTTTTTTTGTGGTGCATTTTTGAAATGTGATTCAACTCAGCTTATTTTGACCATTGTTAAATTTCTAGGACATGATGTACGTATCAACAGTAGGCTTGGGGTTCTAGAGTGAGCAAGATGCCTGCTATTTTCACAATAAATAAGCTGAAACAAGTAGGGTGCGTTGGAATTTGTCCATATGGTGCTTAAACTTTTACAGAGAATGTTATGCACAGGACTCTCTAAATGTTTTAGTTAATGAACCTTAATTTTTAGCACAAATTGGATTGTTAACGGAAGAGATTATGCTTTAACGTAATATGCTAAAATAAGAAATTAAATTTGATTCAATGTGATCAAGAAATAAAATTCAAGAGTAGGTGATGGTCCACTATTTTTCAAGACACCAGTAAATGGAAGAGATTATGCATTCATGTCAAATGCCGAAATAAGAAATTAAATTTGATTGAACGTGATCAAGAAATGAAATTCAAGAGCACGCGCGGTCCACTATTGTTTTTCTTTTTTTCTTTTTTTGATCGAATGGTCCACTATTGTTGAAATCACCAGTGAATGTATTTTCGCTAAAAGAAATATAGGAACAGAAGGATTAAAGAAATCAGAATGAAAAGTTAGTAAAAGCATTAATGGACAAAATTTTCAGTCCAGGCTCACCGCAGAAAAGGTCACCATTTGTATTTCAAAATGAAAGAGCGCACATCCTAAACAAGACATTAAAAGACGGGATTCCATAGATATTAAACAAGTAAAGAGTATTACCGGGTGCGGAGTAAAAAAAATATTATACTAATTTGGAATGCAAAGCATATATACATCAATACGTTAAAATAATGAACACATCCTAGCAATCCTCTCCCAAGAAAAAGTCATCACCTGTATTTCGAAGTCAAGGGGCGCACATAGAAAATCTGGAGACATGTGAATGTCCCCTTCCCAGTAGACAGCAGATTGGCCCACGGAACGGAAGGAGTTTGTTTCTATATGCGCTTCAGCCACGTCGTGCCTTTGCACTAGTTGGAATTGCGATTTACCTGTTGGGCCAAAGAGAGTGTTTTTGCCCGGCCAACCCGAATTGAAATTGTCTATCAAATGGACCCGGCCCCGACAGTTCAAATTTCATGCGCAGGCTCGACCTCGGAGAGTATGGACATCTCTTTTGGGCCTGCCGATCCGCCACGCCAATTCTCTTGATCCAGTATTCCATAATAAGTGCCGATGGCTCTCTTTACCTTTTAGCCACAAACGAAGCATGCCAGTAGACGAAATAGCATCAATTCATCTACTCCAAGACCTTATGAAATTAATTGTCATGCTCATAAGCACATAATGGTTTTATTAATTATTGTGATGGGCCTAAGTTGGCCCGTCTGCCCATGTTGGGCCTAAAAGCCTGGCCCACAAGATTAGGGCCCATGGATGGAGGGATACGTTGAAGAGTTGTAACTTTTGGGGGATGTCTTTTACCGAAGGGACACGTCCTTTGGAGAGGACGTATTTAAGAGGGAAACGAGAGGGAGGAACACATCTTTTGGATTTACGTACGTTCCTCCTCCCTCTCTCCCTTAAAACACTCCAAAAAAAAAAAAGAACAATAAGAAAAAGGAGGCGACACTCTCTTCCTTTGAAGACAAATTCATGTCATCGGATCGAACGAGATCAGTTTCTCTTCCTCATATTAGAGTCGGTATTTAATCTGTGGCTAATAAGGTACGTTCGATTCTATGATGTGCCTTAGGATCGGTGATACATGTGATTTTCCAGGGCTCGTCTTCCGTACTTATTTTAGGGGTTCGATTTAGTGTCGAATTCGGTTTTTGGGAATCCGATATTCCCTACAGCACACACAATCGATGTCAGATCCAGAAACTAAGCCGCAAACCGCGTAGGAATTGGCATAGACATAACTTTCAAACACACTTGGTATTGTTAATGATAATGCAGCCCCGCATTAAACTAAAAGACGAGTTCCATGCATCATGGAAGCTTATACATCCCATACCAAGAGACAAGCAGTGTACAAATCAGTATATACATTACTTTTGAAAGTATGTGTTTTCTCCGGTGAAAGCACACCGGTACGCATGATGTACAACAATCAAAACCACATTCATTTGTGCCCGCGTATGAATAAATCAGGTCCTACTGTTTTTTTGGGCTGATGACTTGGTCAACAAATTTTTTTAAAATGATATTTGAAATGTCAACAAAAAGATGGTGTGTTGATGTTCGATTCACAAGGGGTTGACTTTCGCAGCGGTCAGCCAAATGCTAAAAGCAAAACGGAATTGTGAAAGCTCGGATTCGTTTCGGAGTGAAAATGGAGAGAGGGCTTTATGGAGTAGCAGCCGAAGGAAACACGACTTCTTTGCTCGATTTGCTCAAAGATGATTCACTAATTCTTGATAGCATTTATGGTGTGGTTTTATAGTAAGACTCCGTAACATACAACATCATTGTTTGGACACATGAATTTTTTTTTTTTTTTTTGGTTATACTCTACTTCTATTCTAACCTTCACTTTTAGACTTTTATCATGTCTCTTTATAGAGCGTGGGAGTCAAAACCCACACTTCAAACTAAATTGTCCTCACCACAACTCCCCATGAGAAGATGGGGATTTGAAACCCCCACCCTCCTTCAATGTTGGAAGAGTGACCACTGGGGCAAACCCGAGTGGTTTTGAACACGTGAAATTCGTGGATGAGATTCTGGAACGAGAATTTGAGGTTGTAGGAGAGTCAAATTCTTAGAAATTATCAACCCTACATCTCGCGACAGCCAAAATTTATCTCGGAGTAGTAAAGAGATTGTCAAGTGTTCATGTCGACATGTGTTACGCTCATGCTTTAATGAAATTTTTAGGCGCTATGTTTTAACTTTTCTCTAGTGGCCCAAAATCTTGCTAACCAAGGAAGTAAGTCAATGAACAAAAGTAGATTTCCATTCATTTGTATGAGTATGATGTATGAGCAGAAGTTCTTGATTCGTCTCTGGTAATGTGATTCAATTGAGCTGATTTGATCCTTTTAAATTTCTAGGTCACGTGAAATGCGATTGCTGTGGTTTTTAAGAGTGAGCAAGATGCCTATGACTTTTACAATAAGTATGTTAATGAAGTAGGGTTCGATGAGATTTACTCATATGATGCTTGCCCTTTTACTAAGTTTCCAGTGCACTTAATATTTTGGCAATAATATTATTTAATAAAACTTCTTTTTCGTTAGTTTTTATATTGGGTTTGGCGTTCCATTTAATAAACCTTAATTTTAGTGCATGTTGGATCGTAAATCGAAGTAATTATGCTCTTAACATTCATACGCTGAAAACGAGAAACTAAATTTGATTGGAGGTGACCAAGAAATGAAATTCGAGAGCAGGTGACGGTCCTCTATTTTCAAAGTCACCAATACATGCGTTTTCATTGAAAAGAAAATAAAGTAATGGAAGAAATGATGAAATTAGAACGAACAGTTAGTAAAGAATTCATGCACAAATTTGTCCATAACGTTAGGCTCACCACTTTTATTTCAGAATGAAAACGCGTCATGGAAAACAAGACACGTGTCAGCTTCGCCTTTCTTGAAGGCAGGTAGATTGGCCCATGAAAGGAGGCAACTGATCCGGTCCCTGATAACCATTTGTTATTTTCGAGTCTCCTTGAGAAAAAAAAATGTCGGAAATATCCAGGAAAATAGAATTTTACCTTGACAAATTGGTCTCGAGACTCCTCTGAAAAGCAGAGTACGTAATTTTGCATTGCCAGTGGCATGGGCACCCATAAACAATGAAGGTTAGTCGGACGCTGAAGAAGTAGCTTAGACCTTCTGCTTGCTTCAGTGCTTGTTCGAGTTTGCGTTATTGTTCCTATCATGACCTTGATGGTTGAGGCTCTGAACCTTGGCTGAGCTTGAACTTTTGTCCATCCTTGATGTTAAACTTGCGCCCATTTTAGTTGTTCCCCTTTCCTAAAGTTGATCCTCTGCCCGCCTTCCCAAATTCAAAGTTGTGCTGCTTCGTGAACTCGAAGTAATGCCCTTCCTGAATTTGATGGCTTGCCTTTCCTGAAGTTGAAGCTGCATCCCTAAACCGACCTTGAAGCTTTGCTGTTTCTTGAACTTGAAGTTGTACCCCCTGCTCTGCCTCTTCCTGCAGGATCCCTTCTAGGATTTCAAGCACATCTGGTCTCGCTTCCTCTGCTTGTTCTTGCAAGTAATCGTCAGAGTTCTATCCCGCTTCACCTGGACCACGTTGCAATTCCACATAAAGCTTTAAGGGCTTCACAATTAGGACGATGCAAATGTCCAGTACTTGCAGAAGAAAGGTCATTTTGATCCTCAACTTCACTTGTAGCTTTGCAGGATCTCTCATCATGTTCCACTCCTTAGCACCTTTGGCAACTCGACTAGACGACAACATTTTGGTTGGCAAATTCCCCAATCTCATCCCTGTCCTTCTTCCAATTTTCCATACTAGTCATTTTCCTTCCGTGGACACTGCCATAGCGCCCAATCCCCAATGGTTAAGATGGCAGGAGATGGACGTACACTAAACCAAAATTGACGGATGACAGCCAAGTACACGGATTGTTGTTCTTTCATATTAAATCGGTTGTCAATTTCTATTAAATAGTAAAATCAATGGTTGTGGAATTTAATATTGCACAAACTCTCTCTCTCTCTCTCTGTGCTGGGGCTATGCCATCACTCGAGAGCTTCGAATTTCTACTGGCCAAAAAAGCTCGAGAGAGGGGAAACGCACAGATGGAGGAAGAAGATGAACCAAAGAGGAAGAGCAGTTGATCAGAAATTATGCAGTGGAGACGGAAAGAGATAGGAGTCGCTAATGCTATAGAAAACCATCCATACATATCATGAGCAATTTGTCGTGTTTTCATCATTGTCAACCACATTATTAGTTACTCCAGGAAAATTTGCCAGAATCAAAGAATGCTGATAAATTAGGCACGATATCCTCCGGGATCAGACGCAGCGGAGAGCACCAACTTGGGCTATTACTAAGCTCAATTTACCTTCAATTCCACATAGAAAAGAAAAAGGGTTTCAAATGGATAAAATGTTGGGCAGAAATTTTCTGTACCTTTGCAAACTAGGCCAATCAGAATAGAGTAAAAATAAGCTTGCGTCTACTAAGGTAGGCTCAAAGAGTACGATTCAACCCAAGAAATTTCTCATTGAAAAGATATAGCATATACCATGATTGCTTGTATGCACTCTTCCTATCCGCTCGTAGAACCTGCTCCTCAACATGCTATAAACCATAAGTCCATGCACTGAGAACTAGTACCAGCTTCGAATTTTACCAATACTGTGACAGATTCATCAACATTACAGGAGTAAAGAAGAAGAAACGATAGGCCTTCAAAAGCAGATCATTTTCTCGACGCAACTATGCAAGGAAGGAGAAAGTGCCAACCAGTAACTTCCTTTCAAATAGGACATATCAGTCCCATTAAAATTCTTTCAGGTCTGCCACTACAGAAAAGCTAGATATAACTTAATTGCCTTCCTTAGAAAAGACTTAACAACTTTAATATCCTACACGGTCTCTGGTAGAATTCCATGAAGTATGTATGAAGCAATTGAAATGATTGATCACTCTGTTTATCTAAAAATAAAATGATAGCAATCGCCTAATACGGTTCCAACAGAGGCCACAGACCATGAATTTATCCAAAATCGGGAAAGGCGACTTTCCAATGAAGTAATTCACCGAGATATCACTACTGAAATAGTTGAAACTACTTCATAATGGTGGCGTAACTTCGGATCCATATTTTTTGTACCTGATTGAAAAGAATATCACAATTAAACACCAATCCCTTGCACGGGCACCCTAAAAAAGCAAATAAAAGATGACCACCTCTTTCAGAACTCCTGGTAAGAAAATAAAAGAAATCTTTTCGGGCCATTACAATTGTCTTGGTAAATGAACACAAGAACCTGAGGAGGAACCTAAGCAAACTCTATTGCTTCCCCTTGCCTTGAGAATGCAGTCCATATATTCTTCAAACGGTTGAAAGAAAATTAAACTGGTTATTCGCCCATCAAAATGCAAACACAGTACAGGTGTTAAAGTGGGATCTTGAAGATATGAGCGCTTCAATTAAAAAAGAAGAATAAGAAAGCAAAAGCAGGACATACAAACGTTCGACCTCACATGCAGGTTGTCCAGGAAAATTGTGACGTTTCCAATGGAAAAGCAAGGAAGATACAAAGCCAGATATCATAAATGAAAAGTCACTGAAGCAAAGTGCATGCGCAGGGGATACGATAAAACATACGAGGACCTTAGCTTTGATGAACACTGTGCAGCGAGGTCAACCCGTATCTCATTCAGCTATCACAGCAAACTAGATGGCCTTTTTGGAGGCACCCCATTTGGAGACCTGTAGAACACCTCGCCGTTGGCTGGAGTTGCGTTCTCTAATTGTTGTTGAACCAAGCTGAGAAGTTACAAATGGAAACTCAATCTGCGTTGGCCAGGACAAGCACTAAATATGGAGCTTGAGTCCTATAGCAATGGAAAGCTGGTTATAACTCAATAAACTGCCCTTCCTCAACAGCAGCCTAGGTTGATTCTTTGATGATCCTGGCGTGAGAGCCCTCAATGTAGAGTCTGCCATGTACGGAGCTTCCCTCCTGCCATTTCCTTCTAAATCTCTTCCTCTCTCTCTCCCGTGGCCTATTCTGATCAAACCCTTAAAAAGTGTCACAAAGGAAGCACGGAATAGCCAAAACAGAATAAACCGCAGCATTAATTGCATTCCCCATAATATCCGTCAGTCGAGCAATCGCCAGCATTCCCCATTAAAGCAATATACCACACTGAACGCAGTAACAGACATTTCAGTCCTAATCCACCATGTGCAGTTCGAAAGTTCACTCGAATTTTCCATTGATTGGGAACGTGATTAGCAAATCTAACCAGGACAACAAGAACAAAGGAAGCAAAGGTTCCGAGCATGTGAATGCACTGGGAGGAGAGACGCGCCTGAAGCACTTGAACAATCAGGGTTGATTTGGCTATACTAAAATATGCGACTTGCAGCACATGTTAGGGACTACAACACATTATGTGCATTCAGGCATTTATTGAATCGTGTTTGATCAGGCCAACCCAAGTCATGTTTCTATAGAAACTAAATCTATATCCAAAATTTTTCATGAAAATCAAACTGAGGGTTAAAATCCTTTAGAGAGAGTTCATATTCTTAGATAAGTGTGGGATATGATGGGACTATTGATAACTGTCTTAGAAACTTAAATTGATAGGCGAAAGTATGATTTAATATTTAAATATTCTATCAATAAAAAATGACAATACATTCGTTTCACCAAAAATGCGAATTTACTTAGGAAGTGAGATATCTTCCATTTAAAGTTTGATTTTGGTTTTTTTGTGAAATAGTTTTGCGTTCATTTGACAAGAAATTAAAAGGCTCGAAATTTGAAGTAAATGAAAGATAAAAACTAGAATTTAAGGTGCTGAAAAAGCAAATGCATGAAGAACAAACGAAATTACAGTGATCAAACGAATAACGTCATTCACTTGATATTAGGGGTTTAGGTAGAGACTTTATAAAACGTACAATTGTCCAGTTTGTGATTAAATAGCTGCAGGGCCTAATTAGACCGTATCTAGGTGTTTGGTTAGCCCGAGGCAAATGAATGAGCAAGTATAAACTTCCGCACACAAATTGACGAAAGTGAATTAAAATGGGAAAAAAAAAAAGAAAAAGAAATGTCAAGAACATTGAAAAATCGCATGATTGGAGCATTAGAGTGAAGGGGGTTCACTGTAAATAAAATTTACTCATGAATAATGCTAATTTTGAATGTAATTCGCCTCTCTTTTATGAGATTCTTCAGAGCATACTAACTTTATTGTCCATCCGTACAATGGCTCATAGCTTTGTCCCCTGTTCGCACCGGTCATCCAGTTTTCTCAAATAATAATTTCATGCTAAAAAAGATAAAATGAATGATAAAAACAATTAAATAATATATTTTTCATGAAAGATGAAACTATTCTTGGTTCATTCATTTTTATAAGTGATATAAAAATCATCTTTAAAAAATATTTTTAAAATTATTCATTTTCCTAAATAAATAAAATCTAAAATCTAAAATTAAAAGAAGACAAATTTCACTACCAACCCGATAATGAGACGTGTCAAGCACCTGCTCGAATGACCGGTGAGATTCCCTTTCGTCAGCTTCTTGGCATCGTGGGCAACCCCAAATCCAAAGCTCCATTGCTCGCATTCAAGAATTCGATGATCTCATCCAGTGACTCCAAGTTGTGGCTGAGCTCACCCGCCTGGGCTCTCAGCACAGAGTTCTCAGCCTAAATGCTCAAGTAATGCTGTGCCTGTGCGGTGATGTTGATGTTGGTCCCGATCCGGTGTTTCCTCCTTGTTCAGCTGGGCGACCTGATCCGGCAGATTGTCCAGGTGCTCCTGCCTCCTCATCCGGACTAGTGGTTCTAGATCATCCTCTTCTTCCTCTTCCTCTTCCTCTTCCTCTGGTCCATCACGACCTGTGAGTCCTTCCCGGAGGCCGAGTTTTGAACCAGGTATGACCCCTGAAGATGTCCCCCTAGAAGAAATTTTTTTGAGAGGAAATGTTGCTCCTTGAGAAAGAAGAATTGTCGGGCAGTCTTAATTGATGTGAAACCTATTCACTAACATCTAATGTAATTATACGAGTGCGGAATCATTAAAATAATAATCAACGGCCAATAAAGTATTAAATAAATTGCAAGGCAAAGTGAGAATTAAATGCTAAGAAATAAGGAAAATGTCATTCTTAACTAGGCTAAAATGGAAACGATAATCAATATATTGAGAGTGTGTAATCAATTAATAATTGAAAGAGAAACGCTTGAATAACGACCAAGCACTCATCTCTAAGAACATTCAAATCCTATTGTTAAGCTTTAAAAGCTTGTTCAACATTGAGCACAATTTTTTATTAAGGATTTTCATACATTTAAAATATAAATCTTAAGCTTTTTCATAACTTTAACAAAAAAAAAAAAAATATTTTTGGAATTTTTAAATATTTTTAAATAATTTTTAAAAAATAATTTTTTTATTCCGAAAATAGGGACCCAGGAAGATGCGCTACCGCAGGTCACACGAATCTGGGCTCATGGACACGAAATGGGCTTTACACGTGATGAGGCTTTAATTGATTTAAAACACGAATTGGGGTCAACTCATAGAATTAAGCCCAATTCCTCGAGCATTTACCTATGCCCAATCCCAATGGATCAAGTTCGGACCAAAAGCTAATTTAACAAGCCCATCAATCCTATCCAGAATCTAAAACACACTAAGCTCAAATAAGCCCAAATCCAACAAAATCCAGCTTCGGCCCCCATTTCAAAGCCGGGTCAAACCCAAAATCAAAATCCGGAATAAACCCAAGCTCGTAAAACCTATTTTGGCCCAAAAATCATTAGGCTTGACCCAACCCATATCCTCCCCTCACCCCTATATTCCTATTTCCTTCTAGTCCTACTCCTGTTGTCTTCCTCGCACGGCCCTAGGACCATCGACGTCCATTAAACCCAGAACAACAAAACGCCAACTATCCTATATTAAATCAAGAATCACCGCCTCCTCCAACGACCACCATCCATGCCGACTAGGGTATGTCAATTTGCGTCGAGGACGGCTGAGTGACGCCCAGCCGAGGCGAATTCTGGCCCCCCTCTCTCTCTCAATTTCTATCTTTTTCGAACGAATCCCCCTCCAAGAGCTCGCTCCTCTCTCCCTATTAAAGCCATCCAGTGCGCATGGCCTCCTGCCATGCTAGCTGCAGCTGTTGGCCTGCCCCCGACTGGACGTCTCACGCGACGCCCTCTACTCTGCCTTGTCTCCTTCATGCCGTCCTTTCGTTCGCATCGTCCTTCAGCTAGCATCCAAGACAGAGGAAGGGAGGAAGAGAGAAAAGGAGAGGGCCGGCCCAGGGAAAAAGGAGGATGGACCGGCCCAGTAGGGGGAAAGGAAAAGGAAAAGGAAAAGAAAAGAAGAAGAAGGGGCTGGGCAAGCCCAGCCTTGCTCCCTTTTTTAATTAATAATAATTTTTTTTCTAACTAATAAATTCTAATACTAGTAATGCATATGCTTCTAATGTCTATATGTCATGCAATTTGATGAAAATTATTTTTGTTAGGAGTTAAAAATTTCCCTAATTTTTTATGTAATTAATGAGTAATTATACGGGTTGCCAAAATTTAGGTGTCAATAATGTTTAGTTGTGTGAAACCACCAAAAACTTCTCTAACAAATTATATTGTCATTATTATGAGATTGTTAGCATTCTCTCAATCACACGCTCTATATATTACTTTATCTCTATCTCTCATATCTATGGATATCTTGGTAAAAGTTTTTCTAGTTGTTACAATGACAAACAAATAGAAAGATTTTAGACTCAGAATGTAACAATAACTTGGGAGGATGGGATATGTAATTATGTCTATATTAGGGGGTGCAAATTCTATCTTTTTCTGTTTTTTTTCTAAACTTTTATGCGTCTAACAACAACATGCACTACTGTATTTAATAAAGAGAGACCGAGTAAGACCAAAGCGAAAAAAGACTGTCTCTGAAGAAAAGGTGATGCTATGGGGATAGAACTGAGTGGGGCTTTTTAATATGAACTAATAATGTGTGAACCTTGGTTAGCAAAAAAGTGAAGACGAACAAAGATCAATGGACCAAGATTGACTTGATCTTTGTTGCTCGGCACATTATAAGATCAATGTCATTCATTTTTTCTTTTTGTCTCGTGAGGACTTTCAATCAGCATCAACTGACAGAGGCTGGTGCATCACGGCTCGTGACATAAAAATTTCATATTTCAGCTAGACTAGTGTCAAAATTGTTTCCATCTACAAGCTTAAAGCTTTCCTATCTTAGGGTTTGGGCAGTAGAGTGCACTCGTGACGACTATTTGTTCGGACTGAATTAATTCCTCCATTATCATGCATTCTTTAATCCCCCTGGGAAATCTCAATGAGGTTGATCGTCCATGCATTATTTCTCAGTATTTTAATTTAAACCTATTAACAGGTTTGGCTGTTGGCCACTAAATAAATAATGGGTCGGTGCTCTGTGTGTGCTCATCGGAATGGACCCCCAAAAGAAGGAAAGGAGGCCGTTGAAGTTGAACAGTTCACATTGGACATCAAAGGCCTAAGTGGGGTTCTTTTCCTTGTGCTTCAAAGCTCTAGAAACAAAGCAATGGATCGGTAATTCGAGAGAAAATGAAGAGGAGGACAAATGCTGTTTGAGTTGACTAGTTCACATTTATCAATCGCGTGATGCGTGCCATCAAAATGATGAAACAATTTCATCAATGGAAATATATCATGAAATGCAATAAGAGGAAGTGTTAGTAAAAGTAGAGAAAAGAAAATGATAGTTATCAACATATTTTACTCCCATTGGTTCTCTTTATTTTCAGCACCACCTCTTTTAGGAATTTTTACTGCATAATTCTTTAGCTTCTGTTGGTGGTGATAATTTATGGCTGAGATATTGAAGAGAGATTCAATTATCAGTATGAGTTAGGGGAGCAAAGCGAAGTATGAGGAATCAAGTTATAATCATTCCAATTTTGATACGGAGGTTATACTGTTTTTAGCTTCTCATGGATGTGTGACGTAACTTCGATTTGGTGTATTATTGACCTTTCAATCAAACTTAAGAAAGGGTACCATGAGTTGTTTGAGCTAACAGCTAGAGTGGTTACAAAATTCGATTAAATCATGAATGAAATGGTAGTTCATTGTAGGAGACTCGATTGCCTTAGGAGTTAGTAAAATCATGGAAATAGAGTGAAGTTCTCTTAATAATTTGTTTTCCTCTGTTTGCACTTTGATTTTAATTTCAGTGGTCACCACCCTAATTTTCCTTTGATTTCCTTTGATTCTAACAATTTCCTTCCGATTTCCTTCAATTTCAATCTACGCACTTTACTTTTCAAGTATTTTAGTGTCCTTGTCATTTCAGTCAAAGTGACATTTTCTATGTCATATTTTGCTCTCAGAAGTTGGCACACCTTTTAAACATACATCCATCCTCAATCCATCTTGAAAAATTTGCTTTGTGGACGTTTGATCACTTTGCGGTCAAGCTAAAACTAGAGAATAACTTTTGGTTTGTTTTTGCAATTGCCAGTCTATTAGATTTCCAACAACTTCAAATTAGGCTTATACCAACATCTTGAATACTATGAAATTGCAAAAGGTTGATAAAAAGATGTCACTCAATCAAGTGTCACCATCCATCAATATAACTAGATATTCAAGTAAATTAATTTTTAACTGTGTGACCTATCCCTTGGGAGGGGGGTAGAATAGATTTAGAATATTACCAAAATGATGGGCCTATGGCTCATGATTAGGCACAAACTCTCTTAAGCCCACACCTCTCGCGATGTCGTTGTATTTGAGATGACGCTACAAGAATTTTTTAATGAGGAGTCGTCACTAATTTATTAGGGTCGGCTAGAAACTAAGTGAGGCATGGAAGTATATCACTTTAAATAACTAGAGATTTTATGGTCGGAGATTTGATTACAATAATCAATCAATTAGTGTCATTTTAGTACCTAATCTTGTTGATTTCAAAATATTTTTGTCAGATAATTTGTATTGATTTTAAACCTATCCAGTAACACATGAAATGATCATATAGGTGCACAATCATTAAAATAACAATCAACAACCAAGGAAAACATTAAATAAATTGCAATAAAAAGCAAACATCTAGCGCTAAGAAATTAATAAATGCCAATCTTAACCAAGCTTAGGGAAGTCATAATCATCATATTGAAAGTACACAATCAAGAGTGTTCGCTTCTAAGAATAAACAAAACCCTATAATGAAGCCCTAAGGGCTTGTTCAATTTTTTAGCAAAATTTTAGATAAAAGCTCTCACTTTTAAGAGAAAATTACCCAAAGAACTATTTTTAAGCATTTTCTTAATTTCCTCAAGAATTTTTTTTTTGGAATTTTGAATTTTTTTGAATTTCAGGGATTTTCGGAATTTTCTAAAGTTTCGTGATTTTCTGAATTTTTAGAAGTTTCTGATTTTTTTAAATATATTTCGATTTTTTTAATTTTTTTGTATTTGTATTTTTAATTTTAATATATGTTATGTATTTCTTATATTATATTTTATATAAAACCAAGAATTTTCCATAAAATGACACTCTTGCCATCTGTGAGCAGTCGGAATGGATTCGTGGCCTGATAATTTGTCTTGAATAACAAGGCTCTTCTGAAGTACTGCCAAGCAAAAGTAATTTTCAAACCAAACATCGGAACTCAAGAGTGCTTTGGTCGATAATGACATCTTAACGGTGACTACTTTTAGTCTGATGCTCCTTTTCTAATGCGATTGAATTGAAAGGATCCATGAAGTGCTACCCTTGTTTAAGTCTGCAAGCTGAAGAACTGAGATGGATCGACTTTCCTCCCAAATAATTGCAACTCTGAGCCGTTCGAATGGTCGAGCTCAAGCTCACAGCTCACCCTGAGGTGTATTAATTTCTACATCCACCCGCCAGTCCTTGTTTCAAATGACCTGTCGAAAGATCCTAAAATATTTGCACAAATAAGTCAAGTGGGATAACTTGCCTTGTCGTCGTACTCAATGACCTGTTGGTTTTCTATAGTATTTGTGACTCTTATGGCTTCAAGCCAC